>NC_080541.1:152740876-153052751 GCF_028640845.1 Ahaetulla prasina | reverse complement strand
TGTGAGAGGTGGAAGTATGGAAGGGTTTCTCCTAAAGTCTACCACCATTTCTACGGTTTTGAGTGTGTTCAGTTCCAGATTGTTTTGGTTGCACCACAAGGCTAGTCGTTCGACCTCTCGTCTATATGCGGATTCGTCATTGTCTCGAATGAGACCAATCACTGTTGTGTCATCTGCGAACTTCAGTAGCTTAACAGATGGATCATTGGAGATGCAGTCATTGGTATACAGAGAGAAGAGAAGTGGGGAGAGCACACAGCCTTGGGGGGCCCCTGTGCTAATTGTACAGGTATTTGATGTGATCTTGCTTAGCTTCACCTGCTGCTTCCTGTTTGTTAGGAAGCTTGTGATCCACTTACAAGAAATAGGTCCTGCACTTCCTTTTCTGTGATCACTAGGGGTTGTGAACCCAATGAAATGGGGTCAGTTGTAGGAGGCTTGGCTGTTGTTGGTGTGTCTGAGATGGGGGTGGTGGAGATAGGTGGCTGTAGTTTCCTTTCAAACCTGCAGTAAAACTCATTCAGGTCATCTGCCAGTTGTTGATTACCTTCAGCCTGGGAAGGAGGTTTGCCATAGCCGGTGATATTTTTAAGAGTTTTTCACATGTTTGCTGGTTCATTTGCTGAAAACTGATTCTTTAGCTTTTCAGAGTAGCTTCTTTTTGCTGCTCTGATCTCCCTTGTTAGTGCATGATTAATGATTAATGATGGATAACAGATTGTACATAAATATGATGTTGGAAAATGGAAATAATATATATATTATATTATATATATAAAGATTACCAAAGCTACAACTGATCATAACTGCTAAAATTTTAAATTTAATTGTGCTGTTTGCTGCTATTTCATGGGGAAAACAGATGAAAATTCTAATGTAGGAGTTTAGATATGCACAGTGGTGGGATTCAGCTGGTTGAAAATTGCTGGCTCACCCCATCCTGCCCCTTCCCCACCCCTTCCCCGCCCCTTCCATGCATCCCATTTTGGCTCCCAGGTAAGTGCAGGGAGGCCTCATAGATCTAAATTGGGGCATGTGGGGGTGCAGGCCCCCCCCCGCAGCCCATTTTTGCTCCCAGGAGTCTTCATGGAGGCCTCCTAGGCCCAAAACATGGCACGGGGGGGGGCAGTGCATCCTCCTGCTCTCCTACCCCTGGCATGTTTTTGCTCCCAGGAGGCTGCAGGGTGGCCTACTAGGTACAAAATGGGGCACAGGGGGTGCAGTGCAGCCCCCCCCCATGGTCCATTATTGATCCCAGGAGGTTGCAGGGTGGCCTACTAGGCCAAAAACAGGGCACAGGGGGGTGGCATGTCCCCCCTGCAGTCCGTTTTTGCTCCCAGGGGAGCAGGAAGCCAAGTGCTGCCTGTCATACTCCCTGGTCATGCCCACCCAGCTGGTCATTAGGGCAGAGAACCAGTTGTTAAATTATTTGAATCCCACCACGGAATATGCATAAGAGTTACAAAAATTTGAAAAACCTAGAAAAATGAAAAAAATCCAGAGCTGCTGAGATGACTGATGTGTCTACTCTATATTGTTGCCAAACGCATAGCCCTTGGTTTTTCAATAAACTTTTGTTATAGCTCTGTAACATTGCTTGCTCATGTTATAAAGTTTTGAGTTATTTTCTGCATTCAGGACTTAATATCTGCTATGCAGATATCCCAGACTCCTTTCTATTTTTCATTCAACCCCTTTTTCTATTTATCTCAATTTCAGCTATTATAAAAACAGAATATTGGTTTTTGTTTCAAGAAAATATAAATTCGGGATGTGGAAATCTGCTTATTTTTTCTATTTATTGTTTTATTTTCTGCTTCCAATAAAATGATCATTTTGATCATGATGATGATGGTAATAATAATTTGTACTGTATGCTTAGTTCTAAAAGAACAATAATGGTTTTGTTGGGCAGCGAGCTTGAACAATCAGCAAAATTACAAGTTATGACACAATGATAAATAGGAGCTTGGAAAAGGTATTTCCATGCCCAAATCACATTTCTCTCTGTAAAGGTTGATGGAATAACTATATTTAGTATTTATAACAGGCAAGATTACTCCTAAATATGGGTAGGTTTTGCATTACACACTATGAAGATAGAGTAGGAAACTTAAAATTTGGCTGCCATGGAAATAATTTACCTCAGGATATCAGAAAAATAGGTTTATATCCTAAAGTTTGTGGATTTGTAGCTCTCATAAAAAGATTTTAGCCGAACTCTTGCTGTTCTCATTATTCATATAAATGTCATATATATTTAATGCATTCCCATACTTTCATGTTTCAAAAATAGTTGAATATAATAACCAAACTACAAAAGTGGTTTAGCAAATAGCAATAATTCTTCTAGGGGTCATAGAGAAGAACACTGATCTACAAACAAGCCAACATGCCTAATGTGTTTTAAAGAGGAAGGATGCATCTTACCATTCACTTCAATAGGAATTTCACAGTATTCCTCCTCAAGTGTCCCCCTCTCTCCCCTGCATTAGACAGTGAATAACTTTGTCTGATTCTTTTCCAAGTGGAAACACAAACCTGTATTTCATTTTCATCTTGATGGTTGAAAACGTTCTCTCGTAGTCAGTTTTATGTGAAATGAAAAGTGTGCCCACGGCCGGATCAATCTTTCATAACTCATATGTGGATTTATGGAAGCAAATAGATTGTACAAAATAAGATGAATACATCCTTCTGCCAAAAAGAGAATAAAATATAGCTATCATGTGAATTTGCACTACTTTGGATTCAGAATCTGTTTCTCTCAAACAATAAGTTGGACACATTGTAGTCTTCTTATCAGTTTGATTGTAAGTCATTGTATGCAGGCCACAGGTTGCCAGTAAGATAAAAAGATATATTCTTCTTCTTCTTTGTTCTTAGGGGCTCATAAAAAGAAGGAAATTTATATTATCTAAATTGTTTGCTACAAAGAAGACAATGCTCTTTATTGTGACACGTACTCAGGAACTCATGCTCAGTTCCTGTTGAAATACACATGTTCTCATACATCATCATTTTCTAAAAATGTAGTACAAAAAAATTATTCCTGAACAACAATAACTTGCAAACTTATCTTCAGATGCTATGCAGAAATTTACCTTAATTTTTTGCTCTTTTAATTATGCATCCTTTTAGTTAACAAAAGCTGTAGCCTAGTGGTAGAACATGTTTCCCGCAGCAGAAAATATTACGTATCTCCTTTAAATTCCAGTTAAAAGATGAAAATTGCCTCCTTCTGCCTAAATCACTAGACAGCTTCTGCCAGGCAGAATTAGAAACTAATGGAATAAATAGAGAAATAGCCTGATCTGATACTTTCTATATCCTTGATTTGAATAGTTAACTTTGCATGCATCTTTAATCTAGGTATTGAGTCGGCTC
Source organism: Ahaetulla prasina (assembly GCF_028640845.1). NCBI lineage: Eukaryota > Metazoa > Chordata > Lepidosauria > Squamata > Colubridae > Ahaetulla > Ahaetulla prasina. The sequence goes on along the minus strand of NC_080541.1, from coordinate 153,049,364 downwards.
ACACACTTCCTTAATTTCACTAATCTCTTCAACTGCACACTTTATAGACCAATCACTGGGCTTTATCCAATACTTTGCTCATCACTAAGGCACGCTTTGTGTACTTGCAGAAGAAGGTACTTGCTTGCCTGAAATCACTACAGGGTAGCTCAGAGGCATGATGGTCAATACAGAGTCTGTCTGCTGCCTGTCCACCAATCTAGCTTTACCACAATTTCTTTTCTAAAAAGCTTTCCTGGGTAATAATCCAAAGAGACATCTATGCCTTACTTTATATTTATTCCATCCTTAGGATGGTATGTCTAACAAAGTGATTATTGAAATCAACGTTTATTTTAACCTTATCCTACCACAAATAGCCATATCATCCAAATCTTAATTCAAGACCCTCTAGTTCGAATAACCTCTTATTCGGGAGAGTCACCCACTCTTTAAGCCAGACCGAACAACAAGCATCAGAGTACAATTTCAAATCTGGTAAACCCAAGACTCCTCTTTCTTTCGCATCTAGCATTAATTTTTATATCTAATGCTAGTTTTTTTTCCCTCTTGCCACATGAACTTAGAGATCTCCATTTGCCATTGTTTAAATGGACTCCAGGATGCTACGATCATCATCGTAAGTACATACCAGTACATACCATTGGTATGTATACATACCAATACATACCAGTTGCCAAGCATCCAAATGTTGATCACGTGACAATGCTGATGCTAGGATGGTCCTAAGCAGGGGTGAAATGTTCCTGGTTTCGACCAGATCACCCGATCCAGTAGCGATGGCACCAGGTGGTTTGGAGAACTGGTAGCAAAAATCCATGCCACCCCACCACCGCCCATGCCCAGCTGAGCCGCGCGATCATCAGAGGTTTTTTTTGTTTTGTTTTTTAGTTTTAAAAGCATTTTTTCTTTGGCTGAAAAAATGCTTTTAAAACTTAAAAAAAATGCTCTGATGATCACGCAGCTCAGCTGGGATCATCAGAACCTTTTAAAAACATTTTTTCTACAACCTCTTCCGCCAAAGAGTTGTAAAAAATGCTTTTAAAAGCCTCTGACAATCAGGCAACTTAGCTGGGATCGTCAGAACCCTTTAAAAGCTTTTAAAAGGCTCCTCTGGTGATCCCAATTGAGTCCCTGATCATCAGAGACTTTTAAAAGCATTTTTTTACAACCTCTTCAGCTGAAGAGGTTGTAGAAAAAATGCTTTTAAAAGTAAAAAAAAGAGTTGGCCATGCTCACCCAGTTACATTAACCCCCCACCCCCAAGCCACGCCCCCAGAACCGATAGTAACAAATTTTACATTTCATCCCTGGTCCTAAGAGTGTGGACCAGGCATAAGTCACTTTTTTCAGTGCTGTTGTAACTTCAAATGGTCACTAAAATATTGATTGTAAGTCAAGGACTACTATCAAACCAGGTCTCCTTCATCCTGCACTTGAGCCTTTAACTTTTCCTACTCAAATTCAGAACTTTCCTTTCTTGCTATTAAATTCTTTCATATTCATGTTCATATTCATATTCATACTATTTAAGTCTATCTAGATTATTTTGAATTTCTCTCTCTCTCTCTTGTGAAGTATTAGCCACACCTCACAGCTTTGTGTGATCTGCAGGCTTATAAAAAACAAACCTACACTGGTTTTTGTTAATTATAGCATGTCTATCCAGATCTTCATAAATATACTGCTTGATTGCTTGAAAACTATTCAGAATCAAGCTGAAAATCTCTAATGTCCCAACTGATGTTTTAAGGTACCTTCCCCTGTCTAACAACCTTAAGAATCTCAAAATTCTGACCTCACAATACCCGAAATGCCTGGAGGGTGTCAGAAGGATGAAGATTATTTTAAAAGTGGGGCGTGAGGGATGGGTACAGAGAAGGTACCTTGGAAACCTTTTTCAAAGGTTCTTTGAAAAAGCTTTCATGACCAGCACCCTTCCCAAACTTTGGTCACTAGCCATGGTCATCCCTGTCTTCAAAAAAAGGAGATCCCAGCCTAGTTGAAAATTACAGACCAATTTCTTTATGCTGCGTCACCTGCAAAGTAATGGAATCAATCATCAACCAATCCATTACCCTCCACCTAGAAACAAACAACCTACTCTTTAATAAACATTTTGGTTTCAGAAAAAAATTATGCTGCAATTTACAACTTCTTCATTGCAAAAACATATGGACTACAAATCTTGATCAGGGGAAAGCAATAAATGCAATTTACATAGACTTCTGTAAAGCTTTTGACTCTGTGGTACATGACAAACTTTTCCTAAAACTAAAATCCTATGGCATCTCCAGACCCCTCCACAATTGGATAACAGTGTTCCTGTCAAACAGACAACAAGTGGTCAAAATAGGCAGTGCCCTATCAAATCCTGATCCTGTCAATAGCGGCGTTCTCCAAGGCAGCGTTCTTGGACCAATACTCTTCATATTATACATTAATGATCGCTTTGACCATATTATAAGTAATTGTTCTCTTCGCTGATGATTTTAAACTATTTAACACTACCAACAATACAGCTACCCTTCAAAAACACCTTGACTTTGTGTCGGAATGGTCAAAAACTTGTCAATTCCAAATCTCAACCACCAAATGCTCTGTCTTACACATTGGAAAAAAGAATCTGAACACTAAATACAAGCTCGATGGACATTACCTTGTAGATGACCCCCACCCCATTAAAGACGGAAAATCCTGTTGGAGTTTTCATATCAAATGATCTAAGTGCCAAAGCCCACTGCAACTACATCGCAAAAAAGGCTTTAAGTTGTAAACTTAATCTTTGTAGCTTCTTCTCCAGAAACACTACACTACTAACCAGAGCATATAAAACATTTGCTAGACCAATTCTTGAATACAGCTCAACTGTCTGGAACCCATACATCATTTCGGACATTAATACAATTGAGCGTTTCCAGAAATATTTTACAAGAAGAGTTCTCCACTCCTCTGAATACAACAAAATACCTTATGCCATCAGACTTGAAATCCTAGGTTTAGAAAGTTTAGAACTCCGCCGCCTTTGACATGACCTGAGTTTAACTCATAGAATCATCTGTTACAATGTCCTTCCTGTTGAAGACTACTTCAGCTTCAATCACAACAATACACGAGCATACAATAGATTTAAGCTTAATGTGAACCGCTCCAATCTTGATTGCAGAAAATATGACTTCAGTAACAAAGTTGTTAATGCCTGGAATGTACTGCCAGACTCTGGTCTCTTCCCAAAATCCCAAAGCTTTAACCAAAGACTATCTATTATTGACCTCACCCCATTCCTAAGAGGTCTGTAAGGGGCGTGCATAAGTGCACCAACGTGCCTACCATTCCTGTCCTAATGTTCCCTTGATTGTATCCAATTTTGTATAATTATTACATACTTATGCTTATATATCTGCTTATATATTGTATAGTTATTTCATGCTTAAGCTTATATATGCTGTTGTGATAAATAAATAAATAAATAAATAAATAAATAAATAAATAAATAAATAAATAAATGGCAACTTTTTTGGGGGGGAACTGTGGTTACAATGTATATTCACACCGCAATTGCACATGCATATTCAAACACCTAACTATTCATACATTCAAGGTCTTTAGAAAGGGAGAATTCATGCTTATCAGCTGCAGATTATTAGTAGTAATAAAAGAAGCCAACCGAAATACTTCCATTTTATTTCTATTAATTACGGTAGTTTGTTTCTGATATTAGCAGTGGGAAAGCTTACTATAAACACTGGTGAAACTGATAAAACTAATCATCTTCCTGGAAAGAAGAGCGAATGGGATACCTGATGGCACCTTCAAGGCATATGAGACTTCATGTGGCCACATGAAGGTGGTCCATTTATGTTCTTAACCAAAGTTGCAATCTTTGTTTCTTTTTTGGTGAAATCTGAACCAGTTTACTACCGGTTCACTGGCTGCACATGTGTGCTGTGCACACACATGCGCACTGTGCACCATGCATCAAATCCAAGGTGTGTGTGTACACAGTGCACACCAAAAGGAGGCATGGGGTAAGTAGAACCGTGCCGGGTGGGGGGGGATCAGCTGTGGCACGCAATCTTTTTTTTTTACTTTTAAAAGCATTTTTTTTACAATCTATTCGGCCGAATAGTCACACTTCAATTACCGTATATACTCGAATATAAGCCGATCCGAGTATAAGCCGAGGTCCCCAATTTTACCCCAAAAACTGGGGTAAACTGGGGACTCGAGTATAAGCCGAGGGTGGGAAATGAGGCACCTACCGGTTGGGGAAACCCTCCCTCCCTCAGCTGAGAAGGCTGGCGGCTCCCCCGCCCCGCCCTCTCACTGCACCGGCAGGGCTTCAGTCCGGTAAAATGTGAAAAAAAGAAAAAAAAAACTCGAGTATAAGCCGTATATACTCGAGTATAAGCCGAGGGGCTTAAAAAAAAAAAAACTTGAGTATAAGCCGTATAGACCCGAGTATAAGCCGAGGGGACGTTTTTCAGCACAAAAAATGTGCTGAAAAACTCGGCTTATACTCGAGTATATACGGTAGTTGAAAAAAAAACTGAGTATGACATTTATTTATGCCTTCTGTGCATTGCTAGATGTGTGCAGAAAGCACTATTAGCAAAGAGAAGTAACCAATTTATGTAGATAGTGAAATGGGGTTTGGTGAGGTATTTTGTCATGTTATGAGGAACTTCATGTTATAAGCACCTGAGGGACTTGTCTTTGGAGACTGTCAAATAAGCCCTCTTGAATGAGCTCTCTTGAAAGTGAACTATAGACATATAGTCTTCCAATTCAAGTGGTATTAAAAGCAACATATTAAAGCAACATTGTTTATTGTGACAGTGACATGAATTGTAGCTATAGAGTGTCAAGCTGAGTTAGGTACAGCTCCTAAAACCTGCCTGATATCTCACTAAATTGATTTATCCAAATGCATAGATCATCTCTCACCCTGATAAGGTATGGTGCTTTTCCATCTGTAGTGCCAAAGAAGAGATTTAAAAAAAAACAAAACCCTTATTTAGAAATATTGTCTCTTATCAGGATGGGCAGGTAGAAACAACTGAGTATGTCAATATTGTAGCCATTTGTTAAATAAATATATTGCATCATTGCCAGCAGATTTCCCAGTTTGTCCTTGCATTTTTATACATTTCTCCTAATGTTTAACAAGAATACTATCACAACATATAAGGTTGTGAAAATTTTAATGGCAACGTAAGAGATCAGGAAGATATTGGTTTCTATAAAATGTTAGAATTATTCTTCTCTTCAATATGTTTGCCCATTTTTATTTTTATTTACTTTTTTATGCTGCATGATGTTTTTTTTTTATGATCTTTATGCTGTATGATGATTTGATGATTTTTTTATTTTGCAATAATCAAATCATTTGCTCTTAGGACTGCATATGATCTTAGACAAATTTAAATAAAAATAATCATTAAAAGAAATCTGCCTCTTTCAAACCCACTCGGTTGGAAGAGACAACCAGAACATGAGTTAGAGAATGAGAAGTTGGCAAAAGAGCAAAAAACGTTTCAAAGTAGATTGGTGTATACATGTACACTTCTGTTTCTGGACTAATGCATTCCTTGCTTTAATTCCATATACATTAAATCCCAACAGATTTCCCTGAAGGAAATTTAGCCAGGGGTGGTATTAACTTATCTTAACAACTGGTTGGCAAATGTGAGCAAGCACCTCCATGCGTGCCACCTTCGCATATGCGCAGGACCTTCTGTGCATGCGCAGAGCATAAAAAAAGGATGTAATAACGTCCGGGTGGGTGGGTGGAGCCTTCCACAGCCCCAGCTACCGGTTCACCCAAACTGGGTAGAACCGGCAGAATCCCACCACTGAATTTAGCCCTCTATGAGGGGGGAAAAAACTGTTCTATTTTAAAGGTATAGAAACATTAATGGGAAAAAAAGTAAATGAGAAGGATATTGCAGATAAAACAAGCAAGTATATCTAAATTCTGGAGAATTCTATTACTATAAATTAATCTAGCACCATAGTACTTGGTTTTTTCAAGAAATGTAACCTCTATGAACTTTATAGTACAGGAATAATATAGTAGAATGGCAATGTGACTATCTCCGTTGTATACAGTGCTTTGATGAGTGAAATAGGCAAATGTTTCAAAGAATCGAAACTCGTCGAGAATATGTTTCTTTTCACAAATCTTTTGCATCCATGGTGGTTAATCCAACAGCAAATGTCTTTTCTCACACTCTGATCAGGTAACTAGGTAGCTTGACTTTGAACTCCTTTCTTTCTTGTAGAAAGCAGAGAAGGTCAAACTAATTGATTAAAGTACCATCTAACAGAGTCCATATAATCTGGTTACAAGGAGGCCCCTAGTAGTTGCCATGTGTATCTCATTAGATCTAATTGCATTGAAGTGAGCCTTAATTTTCTTAATCGAAACCAGCTGACAGAAGAGAGCTCCTTGTGCAAGATGCATTCAGGTATGTGACTTCAGAGAATTGTTACTGAGTGTACACTCAACATGCCCATCTTGGGTCTCAAATAAGTAACTTATATGACATCCAAGAACCAACATGTATTTGGTTCCTCTGCACATTACATTTTAATATATGCCTATGTCTCTGAAAATAATTAGGTCTAAACAATTGGGTTACTTCAAAGGATAATCCAGAGTTTATTTTCAAAAACCACATTTTTTCCCCCTCACAGATGAAGAAACAGAGCAATCACGATTTTCACCAATGACATTTCATAACCCCAGTAATTAACAGGAGTCCATTACAGAGTTTGCCTTCCAATATTTTTAATTACTTCCTTCTATGGCTTTAGATTAATGCTGCCTTCAGTATAAGGATCCATTTGATTAATTACTTCTATAATGGTTTAAAATGGGAGAGGGTTGCTATTGAAAGAGGGTAGCATCCAAAGACATCTGCTATATAAAATCTTATTTAAATGGATTAGTAAATAATTAAAAAGTTCTATGTTTGTGTGGAATCTAAGCAATTCTACATCTCTGTGGGCTCATGACTTCTTAATTGCAGCTCAAATATATCCAAAATCCAGTATTTTCTGCTATGTTCCCCTCACATTGCTTTCATCTCATCCAGTGGTGGGTTGCCCCCGGTTCGGACCAGTTCGCAAGAATCAGTAGTAAAACCAATGGGAGGCCCGGACGTCATCAGGAAGCTTCTGCGCATGCCTGGAATGAGTGAAGCAAGCACGCGCAGTTCCGTTGCGAACTGGTAGTAAAAGTAAGTAGAACCCACCCTTGATCTCATCCCCAGCACAGGCAATCCTGTCACTGTTACATATTTTAGTTTTAGTTAAGTGTTATCTTTTTTCCTGGTATCATTTTTGCAATGGATACAATCTGGCATAATTCATCTGTACTATAATTGTGGGTGTAGTCAGGGGTTGAACTATGCTATTGGCCACCTAAATTGCTACAGATATGACACCACCACTCCAGTTGCTGGAAAGTGACATCCAGGGCTAATTTGGCATGGTCTGCAAAACAAATCACACATTTGGCTAGCACAACTGTATACCAACCATCTCTTTCTAATCAGGTTTTATACAGACTCTTTAAAAATTGGTCTAACATTATTTTGAAAGAGCATTCCTTCTGCTCTTTAAACACAGAAGTAACATTTATTTTTTTTTAAAAAAAACAGCTCTTAAGAACTTTCTAGTCATAAACTGTCAAGAAACACAGGTTTTACTAGATTTATGTTATTAGATTTGTCACTGTTAGGTGCTTTATAGGTTTCTTACTTTTGGTTTTGAAGTGCCATACTGTTTATATCAGGAAGGAGACTTTCTACTGATATAATTCCACTTTTGACAAGGCATGGTGATGATTAAAGTAATCACAATTGTATATTCTCCTTAACAAGCAATTAGTTACTTTTGGGCCAGAACATTCCTTGCCAGGGGGAGTGTATTCATCATTTTATCTTTCATCCCTACCTGTTGTGACCCAGGTTCCTGGACCCGGACTCCTGGACTCGGATGATTCAGAAAGTGAGGGAGAAGACCTGGCAAGGCCTGCTTCTCTTGGGCCCTCTCCCTCCCTGGCACCCACTCAAAGGGAGGAGGAGGGGCCGGCAAGGCTTGATTCTCCCGAGCCTTCTTCTGATTTGGCAATGCCCCAAGAACAGTTTTGGAGTGATGCAAGACTGCGCAGACGTGACCGGCGCGCGCAGCAGAGGAAGCGTTGGGATAAAGCCAAGGAATGATGGTCATGCAGTGACATCTGCAGAGACTATAAATAGGAGGCGGGACTTCCTGGTTTTTTGTCTTGGACAAAGCAATGAATTTGCACGGGCAAACTATATCAATGGAGGGAAGAATATATTCGTGATTAATTCTGGCCTTATCTATAATTTCCTCGTTATCTCCAGAGACTTGGCAGGCCCGTGGGTAGACGTGGCCAGGACATTTATCTATGTAATTAAATTAGAAGAGAAGGCCTTTGACTGACTCTTTGTTGGGAATATTGGGGGAGGGAAAAAGAACACTACCCTTGCTTGTGAATGGTGAGTTGGGTTATTTTAAAGCACAATTTAAGCACTCTTTCAGAAGGGCAATGGAATTAGCCAACTTGACAGGTCTCAGGTAAAGGTTCCCCTCACATATATATGCTAGTCGTTCCCAACTCTAAGGGGTGGTACTCATCTCTGTTTCAAAGACAAAGAGCCAGCGCTGTCTGAAGACGTCTCTGTGGTCATGTCGCCGGCATGATTCAACACCAAAGGCGCACGGAACGCTGTTACCTTCCCACCAAAGATGGTCCTTATTTTTCTACTTGCATTTTTTACGTGCTTTCAAACTGCTAGGTTGGCAGAATCTAGGACAAGTAACAGGAGCTCACCCCATTACATGGCACTAGAGATTCAAACTGCTGAACTGCCGACCTTTTGATCAACAAGCTCAGCATCTTAGCCACTGAGCCACCCTTTGGATGGGAGGAGAGATTTGGTATAATCTCTCTTCCCAGATGGGGAGAAATTGTACCAAACATAAACATTGTGGAGATGGTGAAATTTTAGGTGGGCTTCTTGACAAATGACTAAACCTGTTACTTTAAGCAACCACCTACTATCATACCTCATAGAGGTGGATTAGTGAATGTTTTACCATCAGTATGGGAGGAGAAACAAAATTGAAGAAATCAACCAATCCCTTCCTTAAGCTAACTCTCAGTAGATATGTAATGACAAGACCTTTCAGCAGCCTCATTACTGTTTCAAAATTATGACTGGCAAAGGCATCAGTTCAATTAATGTCAGCATATTTTCTTCCAGATCAGGATTGGTGTATAGCATTTTAACATAGCCAATTCTGAAGGAGATGGGTGGTTCAGAATTATGGGGGGGGGGGAAACAAGTAAACTGTTTGGCAAGGGACTTTCTCTAAACTGAGGTTCAATACCTAGGTAGGTCAGGAATAGTCAAGGTTATGGTTTTCAAATACTTTGGATTTTTATATCTATAATTTTCAGTCAACATTGGCAATAGTTCTGCTGTTGTGGAAATTACAGTTCCAGCCATCTGGAATGTTACACCTTCCCTCCTTATGTAGTTGATTACAAGTACATCTTATGAAATGCTTTGAGTGTAACTGGTTAGTAAGTTATTTAGAAAATGGTTTAAAAATGAGTAAGTTCTAAGGCTGCAAATACTTGATTTGATGAAGTATTAGGTGGGAAAAGAGTCTGGAGATAATTAGGTGATGAGAAATTCTGGAGATAATTTGTGTCTTATAAAAGTAATTTTTGTAGACTTCAGCTTGGCATTCAACACCATCATCTAGAAATTCTTCATTCTAAACAGACTCAGCTAGCTGTGCCTGTCCACACTTGTAGTGGATTACAAGCTTTCTGACACATAGAAAGAAGCAGATGAAGATAAGTAAAATTATATTGAACACCCATTCAGTTAGCACAGGTGCAACCCAGGGCTGTGTGCTCTCTCCATTACTCTTCTCTCTATACCAATGACTGCATCTCAAAGGATCCTTCTTTTACACCTGAGTTTTCAGATGATACAATGTTCATTGGTCTCATTCGAGATGGTGATGAGCCTGCAGACAGACAGGAGGTTGAACTAGCGGCTCTGTGGTACAGCCAGAACAATCTGTAGCTGAATGCACTTAAAATTGTAGAGATAAAAATGGAGTTTAAGAGAAGCGCTCCTATTCTACCACCTCCTATTCTACCACCACCACATCATTAGACAATGTGGTTTCTAGGTTTTAAATCTTCCAGAATTTGAAATGGACATCTAACATTAGAACTAACAATTAAAAAGACACAATAAAGAATGTTCTTCCTGTGTCGACTCAGAAAGTTCAGATCGCCCTAGGAGCTGTTGATACAGTTCAACAGAGGAATTTCTGGTTTGGTACAGCAACCAAACAGGACAGGTACAAGCTTCTACGGATAATTAGGAGTGTGGAAAAAACTATTGTAACCAGCCTACCTTCCATTGAGGACCTGTATACTGCACAAGTCAGAAAGAGGGATGAGAAAATATCTACAAACCCCTCACATCCTGGACTTAAACAATTCCAGCTCTTCTTCTTGGGATGCCACTATAGAGCATTGCATGCCAAAACAACTAGATACAAAAAAAGTTTTTCCCCTCATGCCATCACTCTGCTGTACATCTAATTGCCACAATACAGTCTTATGTCTAAGGATATTTACTTATGTACTTTGGCTGTATTACTATTATCCTTCTTATCTTTTCTACTAGATTATCCTACTGATATATTATTATATTATTTTGTTGTTTGTATGTACACTGAGAGCTTATGCACCAGAGACAAATTCCTTGTATATCTAATCACACTTGGTCAATAAAGTATTCTATTCCGTTCTGTTCCGTTCTGTTCTGTTCTGTTCTGTTCTATTCCTTATTCCTTCTTATTCTTTATTCCTATTCCTATTCTATTCTTTATATGGAAGAAGGATTTGAGGCTGAGTTTGCTGGTTTCATTTTCGCCTTTGTATCACCCTTGAAACAGACTCTTAAGTTTACAACAACATCCAATATACAATAAATGATAAAAAGATATTCAAAGACTAAAGCAAGTAGGACTATAAATTAGAACCAACCTTTCGGTCCAGTTATTGTGACTAAACCAGAAGGTTATAAGGTTACATAGGATCAACAAAAGGATCATATGACTGGCAAACTTCATGTCACTGTATGATTTCAGGCATTGTTAATTCCAGTGCAGAATGAAATCTTTAAAAATAATAATAGTGAAAAAGGCCAATAACGCTCTCAATGTGCTAAATCAGGACAGTCTTCAAAAAGAATTATAATTAGAACAGCTGGTCCTCAAAGTAGATAAAACCAAAGCAAAGAGGTAAGAAGGCTAGTACTTATAAAGGTGATTGTATTTCATTTTAATGTAATTTTAAAAGAGGGTAATACTTTTATAAATGACATTTCTGTAATGTTAATAATTGCAATTTGGTAGCAACTTGTATGGGAATTCTGAAGGCTATGCTCAAATCTTCAATGGACACCATGCTGTCCCAAAGCCAAACTATGTCCACCCCTGTATTTAGGCATAGTTTTCAGCTAATTAACTTTGGCTAGTTAACCAATGAATCAATCTAATCTTTATTTTGGTAACTGACAGGGTAGCATTACAATGTAGCATTGAATATGAGATCAGTAATTAACAGAATGAAATGAAATACTTATTTTCGCTAAGGCTAAAATAATTATTAATGATTGTTATGATGTAATAATGAAATTATAATTCTGTAATTCCAATTCACTTTACATATGAATCTATGATTATCTATGTAAACTGGTGGTTAGACTTAAGATACATAAGCCAAGAAAAAAAACCTTAAATTTAAAATTTCTGTATTCATGAAACCAGAGGAGCAATCATCTTTGTTCTAATTTAACTAGCACTATAAATTTTACTAGCACCGTAAATCTGGCAATCTTCAGAGAAATACTATCTGATCTGATAAGAGAAATCCCGTATAAAATAAATAGGCACAATTTAGATATTTTCTTTAAAGGAAGGGGGGAAATAAAATGGACTACAATGTCTTTATAGAACTGACAGTATGTAATTCTTAATTTTGTACATCTATTCCCACATATTCCTACTTAATCAACATATTTATTTCATATGGCTGGACTGGCCTGATTTTAATTTTAAATTTTAATTGAATTGTTGATGGGTTTTAAAATTTGTAATTTTATGGGGTGTAATGTCATTTTAAATTTTCTGGCATATTTGAATCAGTTTTTTAAGGGTTGTTTTAATTATTGAGTATGTTTGTTTGTATTTTATTTGCCTGTTCACCGCTCTGAGTCCTTCAGGAGAAGGGCGGTATACAAATTAAAACATTATTATTATTATTATTATTATTATTATTATTATTATTATTATTATTATTATTATTATTATTATTATTATTATTATATTTAAACATATTTTGTATCTTATTTTATTCTATACATTCCTTATGTTTCATTTCTATCCATTGGTATCAATGGGTATATGGCACTTTCTAGTATCATCCTTCAAGGACAACTGAGGGTAAAGTATTAAATTGATTCAGCATAAAGGCTCTCCTCAAATTAGAAACTATGATGGAATTTAATTATCTCCCTTAATCAAAGGTTTGGCTATTCAGAAAAAGCATTTCTGGGCAGGCAGGATTGATCTTGTCTTCCTATGCATGTGTCATTATCTCTTGCTTGTTCATACCTCATAGGCTTCCTGAGAGAGTCTGTAAAAATGATATTATTTATTATAAATTTGGGAGCTGAGACTCAATTTGATTGGAGGACTCTAATTACAGGAAAATTGTGCAAGAGAAACATGCTATTCTTTCCCAAAATCTCAATAAGCAAATATTTTGCTTTTAACAGTAATCTCAGAACAAGGCCCCTTACCTTGAAAAGAAAGCACTGCTATTCAGTCAGTTGTGTTTCAGTGTCTCATCAGATAGCAGCCCTTAGCTGACCCTGCTTAGGTTCTGAAATTAAACAGGTTTGGACCTACATAGAACTTGGAAAGGAGATGTCTAGGAAATGCCCAGAGTTTTCAGACAATACCTGTTTTGACAACTGATGCACCAATTAAACAGTGGCAGAGGAAAAAGCAAGAGTTAAATATAGGGTGTTACAAGAGGCAAAAGAAACAGGTTGGTGAATGAGATAGAACTCACTGAAATGGCCAGACATTTAGATTCACTACTGACTGGAAATCCCTTGTGGATTTTTTTTTTAATTTTATAAATAAGAAGAAAACGGATTTATTTTTTCTTTTTTTTATTATAAAATAGCATAGATTATAGAAAAAAACAGAGTCATGATGCAACTTTAGAGAAAGAGGTAAATGTATAATTGTATTTATAAGTGCTGTAAAGAAGAATGGAAGCCACTTCTTTGTATCTTTTTATTCTTTCTTTCTCTTTCTTTTTTCTTTCTTCCTTCTTTTTCTTTCTTTATCTCTCTCTCTCTCCCCCTCTGTTTCTCTCTTTCTCAAAGGACATTTTATTTTAATACTTTGAGAAGTTGAAAATGTCCTCTATGAAAAAGAAGAAAACTAACCACAAAAGTGCCAATGCAAGAAGATTGAGCAGTCTTCTAGGTTCATTAGCCAACATCCATTTTAAATAAACTTCAATTATATCCCAAAATAGCTTGTACATTTAAAAAAAAAAACTTGATAACCTTTAAAAAAGTTACAAACTAGATATTATCATCCTTTCTTTCAATATGAGTACCCATACACACTGTACTCATGGCACATGAATTCCTTTATAATTTTATATGCTATGGCCTTTTAAATAGAGATGCAATACTTGTTAAATGTCCCCAAAGAAGACATAAAAAACCTAAATATATAAATAGATGTGTAAGTACTCCCAGGGAAGACAGTGATAGTCATACAGAAATGTCTTTAAAGTCCCATCATCATCAGTGGATTTAGTTAGCGAACACGAGGGGGAAATAAATATTGATCGCATCCATACTTATGAGCTAACTTGCTTATCTGAAAAGGTTACTTTTTAATTCATTTTTGGATGCCCCCACATTTTAATAGCTATACATTATCATTTAAAAATGCAGGAAGAATTTTGTTGCCATGTAGCAACTAGTAAACAAATGTCCCATCTTGAAACTTGTTGCACAAACAGTATTTTATTTATAAAAGAACACTAAAATAAATTGTGGATCCTAGGTTCTAAGCAGTACAACTTCGATCAACATTGGTTAAACATCAGTCTGTCACCTGTCAAAAAATCACAACTATGCTTGGATGTTATCCACATACAGTATAACTGGACAGCCTCTCTCAGTAGTTTCATGTATTTTTGTTTGCTAACAAAAATTATAAATGCCACCTTGCAATCACCTTGCAATCTTATATACTAGTGATGGTCAACCTTGGGAACTTTAAAATGTGTGGACTTCAGCTTCCATAATTCCTCAGTCAGCATGCTTGGGAATTCTGGGAGGGGAAATCCATACATCTTAAAGTTCCCAAGGTTGAGAAACACTGGTATATACCACACCTTTCAGTCAATTATTAGATGTTCATGTATAAAAACTGTATGATTACTGAAGGTGACACTTGGCCAGGGCAACAGAATCAAAATAAATTTCGGCATCCCACTGCCCAGATCTTCTGTGCTGCTACATGAAGAATTCAGATTGATTAACAGGGAGAGGGTCTTATTACCACCAATCCTGCCTTGTTTAATTAGGCATCCTACATGGCTGCTACATATCTATTAATGAACCCAGCATTTATCAGCAGTGCTTTCATAAAATTGAGAGTGCCACTAAAGCTAGTTTAATTCTGTGATTTGAAAGACAATCCATTGCAACTAGTGTAAGTGTAATGTGTAGAAGGAATAACTCTGAGGAACAGGAGGAAGAGCCACAACCAAGGTAATGATCAGATAAAAGAAATTTGAGCCTGGAGCAGAAATGTATATTGAGAAAGCATCCCAGACATTACCCTTCGTAAGTCTCAGGAAGACAAAGGGAAGGAAGGGAGAAATGCATTCCAAGTTGCAAGATCTATTCTGCAAGACAAACCAAGCTTGGAAACCAAAGGTACACAAAGCCAATACTAATGGCACCAGGTAGTAGTTAGTTCAAGGTCACCCCATTGGCTTTGTGCCTAAGGCAAGATAAAACTGATCCTGCCTTAGGCACAAAAGCAACGGGGTGACCTTTAACCAGTCACTCTTTCTCAGCCCTAGGAAGCAGGCAATGGCAGACCATTTCCAAAAACTTGCCAAGAAAACTGCAGGGACCAGTCTAGACAGTTGCCAGGAGTCAAAACTGACTCAAAGGTACAAAACAAACAAAAAAGAAATTGGACTGGAAATCCTTATTCTTTCATTCATAGCACCTTCCACCCTTCTACTGTATTATTGTGGCAGTGGGAAATACAGGGATATTCAATAATTAATAATAGGAAAACAAATTATCCCATTCCTTTTCACATTTATATTGCTAAAAGGGAAAAGGGAAAGAAGGAAAATGAGAAAGAAGGAAAGGCCAATTCTAACTTAGCCCTCATCTGCCAAATTTCATCCCTGAGGAATTTTTACAGCAGAGCTATAAATCCTTGAAATAACGGATTTGCAGCATAAACACTGACAGAAGCTGAACTATAATAGTTATTGTAGGCCTGGCTATAATGTGATTCCTTTGAACATCGTATATTTGGCTTTTACAAACTTCCACATAATTAAGGCATCTTTTGAATAAAGACCAAGTATGTCATTGATGAAGGACAAACGGGAGTTTGCTTTGTTATAGCTCAGGGCACCTGGAAAGATAACCCAGCCTGCTGAATAAAAGAGAATTTGCTTTGAATCTCTGAAATTGGTTTGAATAAAGTATGTTGTGGAAAGTATGTAGCTAACTTTGACAAAGGAATGCAATAATAGTTAAGTAAACATTAACTTAGCCTGGGAAAGAAAAGGAGCTAAGAAAGAAACTCAAGATAGCCCATTTTGATTCTCTTTGGTTATTTTATTTGACCCAATTATATAATTAAACAATTATATAATTTGACCCAAGGTGGCCGAGACCAGGTAGGGTGTTGAGGCATTTGCTTCGATGCCCACTACACTCTACCAACCCCCATACCTTCATGATCTGAATCCAAAACCGAATTGCTTGACAATTGATTTCTGCATAAGTGGATAGCTGCGTTCCTATCAAACAGGCAGCGGGTAGTCAAAATAGGGAATGCCTTATCTAACCCTGCACCTGTTAACAGTGGTGTCCCCCAAAGCAGCATTTTAGGACCCATACTCTTTATACTTTATATAAATGACCTTTGTGGTCATATTATAATATAGTGACCAGATGTCCCGCTTTTGGTGGGAGAGTCCCGCTTTTTAATAATTTGTCCCGCGCCCCGCGGCAATTCCAAAAAGTCCCGATTTTTTTTTCCCACTCCCATTCTGAAAATGGGAGGCAGCAACGCAAGAGGAGGAGGCGGAGAAGGGGGAATGACAGAGAAGGGGGCGCGAGAGGGAGGAGAGACGCCACTTGACTTCACCCAAGAGGAAGAGAAGACCCGAGAGGAGAGCCAAGCCTGCCTGGAAGAGCCGAGAGGAGAGCCGAGCCTGCCTGGAAGAACGGAGGAGCAGCAGCCTCCTTCAGGCGGATGGAAAGACTCAGCATGCATGTGCAGCCCCCCTCCCCCCCGTCAATATGTCCCGCTTTGCCATCGCTGAAATCTGGTCACTTTATATTATAAGCAACTGCATTCTCTTTGCGGATGATGTAAAACTATTCAACACCACTGACAATGCTGCTACCCTACAAAAAGATCTTGACTATGTGTGAGAATGGTTAAACAATTGGCAACTTCAAATCTCAACCAACAAATGCTTTGTCTTACACATTGGCCAAAAAAAAATCAGAACACAAAATACAAGCTGGATGGATACAACCTAACAGACCACCTTCACTCTGTCAAAGAGTTTGGAGTACTCATCTCAAATGATCTAAGTGCCAGAGTTCACTGTAACAGCATTGCTAAAAAAGCATTAAGAGTTGTTAACCTAATCTTGCATAGCTTCTTCTCCAGTAATATTGAACTGCAAACTAGGGCATACAAAACTTTTGCCAGACCAATTTTTGAATATAGCTCATCTGTCTGGAACCTGCACTGCATATTGGACATTAATAAAATCGAACAAGTTCAGAGATATTTCACAAGAAGAGTCCTCCACTCCTCTGCTCAAAACAAAATACCTTATGCCACCAAACTCTAAATTTTGGGCTTAGACAACTTAGAACTTTGCTGTCTTCAGTCTGACCTAAGCATAGTACATAAAATCATCTGCTACAATGTCCTACCAGCCGATGAATACTTCAGCTTCAATCAAAACAATACAAGAGCACACAATAGATATAAACTCATGGAGCCCCGAGAGGTGGCATGCGAAAAATAGGAGGCTTAGGGGTTTTTTAATTAGTTGTTTTAATAGACTTTTTAAGGGGAGTTTTAGAGGGGATTTTAAGGGTTGGGAGGGGAGGATTTGTGGTGGGGAGAGAATCCGTCGGGGAGGGATCCAGCCCCTGTGCTTGTTCGCGACGTTATTACATCTGGTCTGAAGGCAGGGGGGGAGGGTTCTGTTCCAGGACTAGAGGGCTGTTCAATCTGTACGGTAAGTGGGAGAGGCAGATATGGCGGAGGGGGGGGGCGTATCGAGTGTTGGGAGCACGTGTTCGATGTTTGAAGGTGATCATGTGCTCCGGCCCCTCAGTCCCTACCCGTTCCTCAGGCGGCCATGATCCTCAGAGCCTGGATCTTCGGTTGATGTTATGTAATGCCCGGTCCGTGGCTAATAAAGCCCCCCTGATTTGCGATCTTATTCAGGGGGAGTCCGCGGACCTTATGGGCATTACAGAGACCTGGTTGGGTCCGGAGGGGGGGGTTCCCCTCGTTGAGCTGTGCCCCCCAGGTTTCCGAGCATTTCATCAGCCGAGGGCCCAAGGTAGGGGTGGGGGGGTAGCGGTTGTCATTAAGGAAGATCTAGAGCCGAGGGAGGCCACTGTTCCTCAGATTGCCGGTTGTGAATCCCTCTATGTGAGGTGGGGCCATAGGAATCAGTTGGGCTTGTTGATCGCGTACCTGGCTCCTTGCTGCGTGACCACAGCCCTGCCTGAGCTGTTGGAGGTACTTGCCACTGTGGCGGTTGAGACCCCCAGACTCATAGTCATGGGGGATTTCAACTTGCCATTGGCTGGCTTGCTATCGACTGCAGCTCGGGAGTTCCAGGCTTCCATGACGGCATTGGACCTGATTCGGGTAAATGATGGCCCCACGCACATGGGGGGAGGCACACTGGACCTGATTTATATCTCTGGACAGTGGTTAAATGATCTGGAACTAGATGATTTAGTAACAGAACCGATGTCATGGTCCGATCATTTTCTCCTTCGACTAGACTTCCGAACCGCCATCCACCATCGCAGGGAGATGGAAACTATACGGTGGTTCCGTCCCAGGCGCCTGATGGACCCTGAGAGGTTCCTGACGGAGCTTGGGCCATTCCCTGAGGATCTGGCCCACGGCACGACTGAGGAACTAGTTGCGGCCTGGGAGCGGGCCGCGGCTGGGGTCTTGGACCGTGTCGTGCCTTTGCGACCTCTGACCCGGCGCAGATCTCGTCTGGCCCCTTGGTTCTCCGAGGGGCTGAGGGAGATGAAACGCCGGAGAAGACGTCTAGAGAGCACCTGGAGGTCCAGCCGTTCCGAAGCTGATCGGACACTAGTTAGGTCCTATTCTAGGACCTACCTAGTGGCAATGAGGGAGGCGAGGCGCTCATACGCCTCCACCCTCATTGCATCGGCAGATAACTGCCCGGCCGCCCTGTTTCGGGTGACCCGCTCCCTCCTTCATCAGGAGGTGCAGGATGACCCGTTGCAGGGACGTGCCGAGGAGTTTAGTGGTTATCTATACGATAAAATCGCTCAGCTCCGGGATGGTCTGGACCGAAATTGGGATGATCCAAACGAGGGAGAGGAGACACATCTTGTTGAGTCCATTTGGGATGAGTTTGACCCTGTGGCTCCCGAGGACGTGGACAGGTTGTTGGGGAGGCTTCACGCCACTACATGTTTACTGGACCCGTGCCCTTCCTGGTTGGTACTGGCCACTCAGGAGGTGACACAAGGCTGGCTCCAGGGGATTATCAACGCTTCTTTGTTGGAAGGGGTTTTCCCTGCCGCCTTGAAAGAGGCGGTGGTGAGACCCCTCCTCAAGAATCCCTCCCTGGACCCAGCTATTTTGGGTAATTATCGTCCAGTCTCCAACCTTCGCTTTGTTGCGAAGGTTGTAGAGAGTGCTGTGGCGCGACAGCTACCCCAATACTTGGATGAAGCCGTCTATCTAGACCCGTTCCAGTCCGGCTTCCGACCCGGGTACAGCACGGAGACAGCTTTGGTCGCATTGGTGGATGATCTCTGGAGGGCCAGGGACAGGGGTTATTCCTCTGCCCTGGTCCTATTAGACCTCTCAGCGGCTTTTGATACCATCGACCATGGTATCCTGCTGCGCTGGTTGGGGGGGTTGGAAGTGGGAGGCACCGTGTATCGGTGGTTCTCCTCCTATCTCTCTGACCAGTCGCAGACGGTGTTGACAGGGGGGCAGAGGTCGACCGCGAGGAACCTCACTTGTGGGGTGCCGCAGGGGTCGATTCTCTCGCCCCTTCTGTTCAACATTTATATGAAGCCGTTGGGTGAGATCATCAGTGGCTTTGGGGTGAGATACCAGCTGTACGCGGATGACACCCAGCTGTACTTTTCCACCCCAGGCCACCCCAATGAAGCTGTTGAAGTGCTGTCCCAGTGCGTGGAGGCCGTACGGGTCTGGATGGGGAGAAACAGGCTCAAGCTTAATCCCTCCAAGACGGAGTGGCTGTGGATGCCGGCACCCTGATTCAGTCAGCTGCAGCCGCGGCTGACTGTTGGAGGCGAGTTATTGGCCCCAAAGGATAGGGTGCGCAACTTAGGTGTCCTCCTGGATGAACGGCTGTCGTTTGAAGATCATTTGACGGCCGTCTCCAGGGGGGCCTTCCTCCAGGTTCGCCTGGTTTGGCAGTTGCGCCCCTTCCTTGATTGGGATGCCTTGTGCACGGTTACTCATGCGCTTGTTACCTCTCGCTTGGATTATTGTAATGCTCTCTACATGGGGCTCCCCTTGAAGTGCACTTGGAGGCTTCAGTTAGTCCAGAATGCAGCTGCGCGGGTGATAGAGGGAGCTCCGCGTAGCTCCCATATAACACCGCTCCTGCGCAGACTGCACTGGCTACCTGTGGCCTTTCGAGTGCACTTTAAGGTTTTGGTTACTACCTTTAAAGCGCTCCATGGCTTAGGGCCTGGGTACTTACGGGACCGCCTGCTGTTACCTCATGCCTCCCACCGACCCATACGCTCTCACAGAGAGGGACTTCTCAGGGTGCCGTCCGCCAAGCAATGTCGGCTGGCGGCCCCCAGGGGAAGGTCCTTCTCTGTGGGGGCTCCCACACTCTGGAACGAACTTCCCCGGGTTTACGCCAAATACCTGACCTTTGGACATTCCGTCGCGAACTGAAGACATATCTTTTTATTCGCGCGGGGCTGGCTTAAACTGAATTTTACTAAATTTTAACTTTTATTAACTAATTTTAAATGGGGTTTTTATTTCATTGTATACTTCCAGGCCAATTTTAAAATAAGTTTTTTAATCGTATTTTAAATTGTATATTCTACTATCTGTTTTATTTTGCCTGTACACCGCCCTGAGTCCTTCGGGAGAAGGGAGGTATAAAAATCAAATAAATAAATAAATAATAAATAAATGGTAAACCAATCCAAACTAGGCTGCAGAAAATACAACTTCAGTAACAAAGTTGTCAATGCCTGGAATGCACTACCTGACTTGGTGGTTTCTGCTATAGACCTCACCCCATTCCTAAGAGGTCTGTAAGGGGCATGCACAGTGGTGGGATTCAATTTTTTTAACAACCGGTTCTGTGGGCATGGCTTATTTTGGGGTGTGGCTTGGTGGTCATGAGACTGGGTGGGCGTGGCTAGCTGTTCATGTGACTGGGTGGGCGAGCCTAGCTGCTCATGTGACTGGGTGGCCATGGCTATGGGCATAGAAATTACTCAGAGGGCTAAAAAAAGTCATTTCTGACCGGTCCTCGCACTTATGACCATCCTCAAATTTATGCCCATTGCAGCATTTTTAACAACCATGTCACTCATTTCACAATTGCTTCTCTTCACCACGGTTACAAGATAGGGCACAAAATGTAAAATGTGAGGACAGTTGTAGGTGTGAGGACAGGTCAAAAGGGTGAGGACAGGTCAAAAATAACTTTTTCAGCCCTCTGAGTAGTCCCTATGCACAAAATGCTGCAACAGACATAAATGATGACCGGTCATAAGTGTGAGGACTGGTCAAAAGTGTGAGAACCTGTCAGAAATCACTTTTTTCAGCCGTCTGGGTAGTCCCTATGTCCCTATGCTTGTGGCCGCTGCCCACCGGATCCATGCACCTCCCTGCCAACCCGACACTGGTAAGTAATGGTGGGGAGGGGAGGGGCGAGGGGAGGGGAGGGGCGAACCGGCAATTTAACAAACGGTTCGTCCGAACCGCCTGGAACTGGCAGAATTCCACTACTGGACATGCATAAGTGCACCAGCATGCCTACCGTCCCTGTCCTAATGTTTTCTTTTATTTGTATCCTTTTCATGTATTTATAATTATGTTTACACTTGTCTCTGTCATAAAATACATGCTTGGCAAATAAATACAAATACAAAAAGGAACAGAGGAAAAGGCTTTCAAGATTCTGTTGTTATACCTCACAGCAATAAAATTGAATTCTTGTGGGGGGTTTTGCGCCTGTTTCCTGATCTGGCTTACCTCAAAGAGTTGAAAATAGTATACTCTCTATTAATTTACCCAACCTATATGCTAAATATTCACTGAGGGAAGCTGGATTGAAAGAAAATGAGTATGAATTTAAAACTGGGTGAAGAAAGAAATTTCACTAACCTGACTTACACTTATTCTGGTAATTGAAAATGTAAATGATCTCCAAATCCTAGTGATGAAATTAAGGACCACAATGAAAAACTGAATTATTACTTAGTATAAAGAAGACCAAGGTAATGATAACAGGTACACCAACCACTTGACAATTAAGACACTGAAGTGGTGAATGCCTTTTGCCTTTTCGGATTAACTATGAACAGTAAAGGAAGCAGCAGTCAAGAAATATGCTACAGACTAACACTTGGTGTGCTAACAGTGGGCATCTTGGAAAAGATATTCAGATGTCTTAATAGGTATCTACCTATGAAGGTCAGAATTGTGAAGGCAATTATTTTCCCTGGAAGTTGAAGAAAAAATATAGAAAGTGTATCTACTCTTATGAATAATTATGGAAGAGAAAAATTCTAAGATGGGTATGATAGTCAAGAAAATAAACACTTTAGGCACAAATGCTCCTTGTCAGAATAAATCATTGCCACCTTATATAGATGTAATATCCATTCAAAAATCACCCAGAATTATTAACATTATTAAAAAGAATTTACAAATAGTAGCCACATAGGAGATAAATGGATAATATGTGAATATTTGATACTATGAACTGAAATTCACCAGGGCTTCTGGTGGCTCAACAGACTAATGCAGTCTGTTATTAACACAGCTGCTTGCAATTACTGCAAGTTCAAGTCCCACCAGGCCCAAGGTTGACTCAGCCTTCCATCCTTTATAAGGTAGGTAAAATGAGGACCCAGATTGTTGGGGGCAATAAAAGTTGACTTTGTATATAATATACAAATGGATGAAGACTATTGCTTAACACAATGTAAGCCGCCCTGAGTCTTCGGAGAAGGGCGGGATATAAATTCAAATAAATTTTTTTTTAAAAAATTCAGCTGCTATGAACTGAATTTAAACTGATACAGATAGCGTTATGCCCAGAAGTGAGTGTCAGCAGGTTCTGACCAGTTCTGGAGAACTGGTAGAGGAAATTTTGAGAAGTTTGGAGAAACGGTAGTAAAAATTATGACTGGCCCCTCCCCCATCTATTCTCTGCCTCCCAAGTCCCAGCTGATCGGGAGAAAAGGGGATTTTGCAGTAACCTTCCCCTGCAGTGAGGTGGGAATGGAGTTTTTATAGTCTCCTTCCCCTGCCATGCCCACCAAGCCACACCCACAGAACCGGTAGTAAAAAAATTTGAAACCCACCACTGGTTATGTGTCTGCCATATTTCTATAGCAAATGACCCACCCAACCACACCTGAGAGGGAAAAGGTTCATTTAAAGAAGTTAAACGTCAGTAGCTTTTGACTGTTAAAAAGCTCATTTAGGGTGCAGAGGTGAGAGAAGAAGAAGAAGGAGAAGGAGAAGGAGAAGGAGAAGGAGAAGGAGAAGGAGAAGGAGAAGGAGAAGGAGAAGGAGAAGGAGAAGGAGAAGAAGAAGGAGAAGGAGAAGAAGAAGAAGAAGAGAACTACTGATGGAGAATGGAGTAGATTAAAACCAATGCACTAATCTCTAAATAATAGCTGAAGGGAAATTTAGTAGTTGCCTGCATGTTTGCAATCTTAGTGTGGTTGCATATTTTATGCCAAACCTCCATTAATATTTGTATCAGTGGTCTAATTGTGATGATATTACTGGTAGTACTGCCAATAATTTTAGTTTAATTTTTATTATCCCATTGCTGCCTTAAGAGGCATTTTCCCCCTCATTTCACCCACTTTGAATCCTTTCGTATAATCTTTTGTGGCTCTCCTAATGTAAGCCTGTGATCCTTCTATCTCCTCCCTCAGCTACGTTTTTTTTTTTTTTTTTTTTTATTCAAAAAGTTTTTATTAGTCAAAAAAGGTTTATACAAATACATATCAGGTATGGTAAATTTTCATTTTTCTTATCTAAAATAAGAATTTTACTCAAATTTTTTAACACATACAACAGCCATAAGGCAAGCAGGTGACACGAAGTAGCTAAGTTTGCAAATTTTAAATACGTAATAAAGAAGAGTCAAGAATAAACAGAACATCGTACAAAAGAGAATAAGGAAAACCAACACAATCCCAAATATCTTTATCACTTCCTAGTTTTGGATCTCAGAACTCTGGGTTCAGCCTGACCCAACTCCAGGGCCGCAACAGCGGCAGCCGCTTCAGCCCCATGATCCTCAGCTACGTTTTGATGCAGTGATTTTTTGCATTCTTTTTCTCTGCTGCCTTTTTCTACTCTTTTTGTATAATCTTAATTCTTTGGTATGATGAACACAATTGCCATAATTCCAGAACATTTTTGTTCTAGATTCATTAAATATGGAAAAGGCATTCCCAAATGAAAAATAAATAGGAAAAAAAAACTTTTCATAATCTACTGAAAGATGAACCTTTGTAGCAAAGAAAAATTGTCTATCTTCCATTTTTTCCTACAGATTTGAACTTTCCTTCCTTTTTGTCTCAAGAAAGGCAGGTTAAAATGCCTCATTCTCTCTCCAAGCAAGCCAGATACTTTCAGCTCAGACCACAACGACACTGGCTTTGCAGATTCCTACCAGTTGCTTAGCTCCTTGTGAAACTTAGATTCTCCACACATTTACAACATAGCTAATACTTCTCATACTAATTACAGACCGGTTCATTGCAGAGAGAAGTTGATCTGGTGACCTATGGATGAAATCACTTATGAATCTCCTGAGCCATTTGGACAGATTTCTGTAACCCCTTAACCTACTTAGTATAAACCTGAATGTTTTTTCTTCCCAACCTTTCCAATTCTCCTTTTTTTTTTTTTTAATATTCTAGTTGAGTTGGAAAACATAGGTCACAACTACTTAAAGCAGTACATCACAGTCAATGGCCACCAGCACATTGTTTTCTCCACAGGGAATACTGGTTGTCTTCTAATTAGTTAATTCACACACTGCCAGCCAATTCTGACTCTTCCAGAAAGGCCTGAGGATGAGTAGAATGCATGGAAATAAACCAAATAGATGATGAATGGCTGGAAAACAGAGAGAGCAGCCGAAAACTCCTGCAGAGCCAAAACAATCCAGCCAAAGCCAAATAAACAACTGTCAATGTACACGGCAGCAGCTGCAGAAAAAGACTAGCGAAAACCCAACTGTGAACAAGTGTTAGCCAGCTCATGGCATTAATCTTGTAGCAACTGATGCTGACACAAGAACTGCTAGCTAATCTACATACAGCCTCTCTCTTTGCACCCCACTTTCTATGCAACATGATGTCTTCATCTTGGATTATATGGTTTATAACACCAGGTTGCAGTTCAAGAGAATGGGGAGAAAGTCATGTGGGCCTAAGAAACTGTAAATTTGTCATGGAGGACTACATAACAAAAACGTTTCATGGGTAATTGTGCAGTGGGGAAGAACTGTTTCATTTCTTTGGGAGGAACATTCCTCAATTGGCATGTGACCGAGGAAGAGCCTACATAACACCCGCTGCAATTCTTTGGTGTGTGTGTGTGTGATAGAATATACCAAGCAGGCTTTGCCTGTAGTTCTTCAGGATGAAGGAATGAAGGAACATGGTGCTTTCATAAGAATGAAGGAATGAAGGAATGAAGGAACATGGTGCTTTCATAGAGAGTAATCCTGTTAGTACTTCTCTTTTGTC
This sequence comes from Ahaetulla prasina, assembly GCF_028640845.1. Classification (NCBI taxonomy): domain Eukaryota; kingdom Metazoa; phylum Chordata; class Lepidosauria; order Squamata; family Colubridae; genus Ahaetulla; species Ahaetulla prasina. The sequence goes on along the minus strand of NC_080541.1, from coordinate 153,023,673 downwards.
TGTCTTAAATTTCCCACCATTCATCTTCCCTGGATAACCACAGTTTTAATGAAAGACAGACAGAATCATCTTTCTAATTATTATATAAACCATTAAGAAGTTCCTCCTTTTGCTTGCTTTTAAAAAATAAAATAAAACTCAAGGCCTTAAGTAACAAGTTGCAAGGTGGACAAGATGCAAGGTAGAAGACCATAATTAGTTGCAACCCACCATTCAAAATCCTGTGGGCAGGATTTCCAAAGCCCTTTCAAAAATCTACAGTATAACTGTATAACTTTGTAATATAATTCTTTTATTATTAAATTATGATGTAAGTTATATAGTAACAGTATAATTATCCAATATATATGAAGTGATTACATACATCTAAACTAATGGTATTAACTGTCTTTAATTATGTTAATGTAAATTACATTTATGTTTGAATTAAACCTAGCCACTAGGTTTTTGGGGGTTTTTTTGTTTGTTTTTGTTTTATTTGTCACAACAGTATATATAAGCATAAGCATGAAAATAACTATATAATATATAAGCATATATATGAGCATAAGTATGTAATAACTATATTAATTGGATATAATGAAAGGAAACATAGGACAGGAACGGTAGGCACGATTGTGCTCTTATGCACGCCCCTTATAGACCTCTTAGGAATGGGGTGAGGTCAATAGTAGACAGTTTTTTGTTAAAGCTTTGGGGATTTTGAGAAGAGACCACAGAGTCAGGTAGTGTGTTCCAAGCACTAATAACTCTGTTACAGAAGTCATATTTTCTGCAGTCAAGATTGAAACAGTTAACATTGAGTTTAAATCTATTGTTTGCTCTTCTATTGTTATGATTGAAGCTGAAGTAGTCTTCAGCAGGAAGGACATTGCAATAGATGATTCTATGAGTTAAACACAGGTCTTGTCGAAGGCGGCGGAGTTCTAAGTTTTCTAAATTCAAGATTTCAAGTCTTTGAATGAAATGAATGGAAACATTCATTTCCACTTTTTTTCCCTTTCTCCATTCAGACAAATCAGCCATCAACAAACCCTATTTAAAGCCCATTTTAAAGATACAGTGTATCTTTAAAGTGTAAAGGAAGCAAACAAACAACCCACAATACATCCTCCCTAGCAGTCAATATCAGGAATGCAGAAAACAGCACTAGGTAAACAATTGGGGGAAAAGAGCTGAAGAAGCTTCTTGGATGACAAGCGAAATGTCTTCAAAGAAAATCCAGGAAGTCTAGTTGCCTCTTGAAAAAAGCATCTTTGGGACAATTGGGGAAAAAACAACACAATATTCAAGGAAGCATCAATGAAAAAAACCACACAACTACCACCAAACTCCATTCTTTCATGCACTGATGATACCAATTAAGCTGATAATGAAATGTCTCTAAGGAAACAACCAAGTTCAGAGAACACCAATATCCCAACATTGGGTCAATGTTAACTACCAACTACTGTATTTTTCAGAATATAAAATGCACCCCCCTCCCCCAAAAGTGGGTGAAAATTTCAGTGCATCTTATATACTGAATATGAGCCTGTTTTTGGTTTCCCGAACCCTCTGCACATCACATTTTCACCCTCCCTGCCCCCTGAAGTTCTCTGCAGTGCTCTGCACATTCTGTTTTTGCCAAAAATGCACTCGTTTTTGGGCTCCCAAACCCTCTGTGCATCACATTTTTGCCCTCCCCAGCTCCCAGGAGCATTCTGCAGTGCTCCGTACATCCCATTTTTGCCAAAAATTGTCCCATTTTCACCAAAATTGGCCCATTTTTGGACTCCTGAACTCTCCATGTGTTGCATTTTCACCCTCCCCGGCCCCCAGAAGCACTCTGCAGGCCAAAACCAGGCATGTTTTTAGTGAAAACAGGCCCTTTTTTTCTTCAAAAATGGGATGTGTGGAACACTGCAGAGTGCTTCTGGGGGCTGGAGAGGACGAAAACGCAACACATGGAGGCCAAAAATCTTTTTTCTTGGTTTCCTCCTGTAAATCTAAGTTTGTCTTATAGTCCAAAAAATACGATATATATTACAACTGCAAAATTCCTTTTTGAACAGTTGTTCCCACTAAATTTCCACCAGTTTATGTAGTTCACTTTAATCTGCAGATTTTACACATGCCTTGATTCTTAAAAAATAACATTAATCTGAAGGAAGTTTCTGTGCTTTAACTAAAAATTTGGATATATTAAGTCGTTTTGCACTGTGGCTGAAATGGACTAAGTGTGTACTTAACAGCTACTGAACGTGGCCTGTGGATCTCAACCCAGAAAAAGAATGGCTAGCAATATTAAAACAGATTCAACAGTTTTGTTGAAGATTTGTCTACTCCAAGTTTGGGGGAAAGTCCACAAAGTGCACAAAAGTGAAGCCTGGAGGAAAACTCACAAAAGAAAGAAAGCAGTGTAGGATGGTCCTAATGGTCTGGGAACTATCATAACATCCCCAGGTAAGTGGAAGATAAGAAGATTGAAGAGAGTCATCAATGTCACCATGTGATCTAGGTCACATGCTGAGAGAGAAGAAATGTTTACCACCAAGTTCTGGAAGCCCTTTTTAAAAATCTGTAGGAATAATTGTTGAAATTGGCAACATAATTGTAGATACAGTTTGAAGTTAAACTCATACAATCGTTTCCTAAAACAGGGGTCTAAAACAGGGGTCTCCAACCTTGGCAACTTTAAGACTTGTGGACTTCAACTCCCAGAGTTCCTCAGCCAACTTTGCTTTGCTTTGCTGGCTGAGGAACTCTGGGAGTTGAAGTCCACAAGTGTTAAAGTTGCCGAGGTTGGAGACCCCTGTCCTAAAATATGGTTGCTTAAAGTTGTTTTGAAGCTACAAATAAGGAGCAGGGAAATATAGCTATTTGACACTTTTGCATCAGACTGTGTCAGGCTAGCATTCAAAAAAAGAGAAGTGTTAGTGAAAAAACACAAAACTATTACTGAAGTCTAGAGCTGGGAGTTGAAACTCCTGGACCGTTCTGATAAAGCTTGGCTGAATTTTTTTTCTGATTGTCTTTTATCTGAATTTTTAAAAAAGAAGAAGAAGAAGAGAGGACTGAAGAGCTGTGTGGTCCTGCTTCTTTCAATGAAATCCCTCAAAAGCATCCACATATCCTGTCACAGTTTAAGGGGTTTATTAATTTCTTTAAAATCAGGCACATTCCAAATCTATTATGTTTACATAATGTGGAAAAGGTTATAGAAAAGGGTTAATACCCATTTTATGCCAAACCAACATAACATTAAAATACCTTTCTTTAGTATATTTTGCACAATATGTTAAGATCCATGCTATGCCACTGTATTAATCTTCTCAACTAATTATCACACTCTAGAATAATCTGTTGCAAATAGGTCCCTCTACAGATTTTACACACTGTATCTAACAAAAAAGTGTTAACACTAGATTGCTTTAGGCAGGAAGTGAAAAGAGGTGGTCAGGATAACTTACTTCAATTCTTCCTATTAGCAAGAGAACAGCTTCAAAAGGCGATAGTTGATTATCTTAAAAATAAAACAGTTTGTATTCCTGGTCTACACGGTGTTAAATATTAAAGCAAATGCAAGCAATTAGTTCCATGTCTTAACCTCAGCAGGTGGCAGCATCCAGTCAACCTCAACTGATCTTGAAAGCCAAGCACAACCATATCTCCTAAGCGTTCTTGGCAAGAAAACAAGATGGAATTTTAGAGTTGTTGGTTGGAGCTGAAAGCTGGAAAACTACTCCTGTAGAACAGGGGGTCCCAATCTCTGGGCTGTGGCCTGCAACTGGGCTGTGGCCTATTTGCAACTGGGCCATGGGCCAGTGCCCACATTCACATGCAGAGTTCAACTCACACAAGCAGCAGGTGTTACCTGGTCAGCTCAACTTGCAGTCAAGCACATACATGCTCAACTCAACTCGCAGTCCAACTGCATATGCATGCTTGTGAGTGCTGGCCCACAGCTCAAATGAATTGAGCTATGCGCCAGTGGGCTCCAGCCTGATGCTCACATGGCCTGGTTCCTCTTTCTCCCCCCAGCCACTGAGCCACATAGGTTGGGGACCACTGCTGTAGAAGATAGCAGCAAAATCAGTTCATATATCATTAGTGGTATTATGAGTTGAGGGCATTTTTCCCTTGATTTTTATTTGAATTTCATAAACTGCTATATTGATCGGTTGTTTTATAATTGACATTGTATTATTCATCAAATTTGCCCACTTTTATGATTGGCAAAATAGTTTGATTTTACTCAAACTGAATCAGAACTGAAATGACTTTGGGATTTGAGATAAAACATACTCTATGACTCTCATGGAACAGCATGAGAAGAATCTCTAATTATAATTTTTATTTGAAAACAACAAGGAATAAAATTTCTGTGAACAAGAGATGCATGTGATGACATGAAGTTTGACTGTGTCGTTGGAAATTAGTGCAATGACCTTGAATATATGGTTCGTTGAATTCTTTTTAAGAAAAAGAAACTATAACACTATAACATATTGATCAGGATTATTTACAAACCTAATTATCTTTACTTAATGAAAAACACTTTCTAAATATTTGACAAATAAGATCACAAATGTCATTCAGAGAAAAAAGTCAAAAGTTTTGGATAGTAAAAAAAAAATTGTACAACTATTTTTAGGATAATACATAACCAGCTAGTTCTATATAAAAAGATACAAGATATTCGGAATTAGACTTATTTAAATTCTGACTTTAAACAATAAATAGCTATAATCTATTGCAGGAGTAGGACAGAATTAAATTCTACTTGTAAATAAATCTGCCCTTCTGGGGAGATATTGTTCAGTTGTTTAATCACTTCCAACTCTTTGGGCCCCCATGGACATCCTGTGATTGACCCACATTTTTAATTAATACTTAGAAAAGAGGCTGCTTAGACAAGCTAACTCTTCCTATTTACTTTTCCAAACTCTGCCCTAACCCATGTTAGATAATTGTTTTCCTCTTTTGAGTTAACTAGATGCCCAATACCTGCTAAGCACTTAACGATGTAGCTAATCCTCACTCATATGTAATCTTCATTTGCTGATGTCCAAATTTAGTCACTTGGGAAGGAAGGAAGGGAGAGAGAGAGAGACAGATGGAGTATAATACCTTCCCAATGAAAGCAACCCCTTTTTAAGCAGGTGCCTTGGCATTATCTTCTTGCTGCTACTCTAGTTGATCACAGCAGGTTCTCTGATGCTATAAGTATTAATAAACTTCAATTATTTGTAATCATCTTGATATTTTCTCCTGTGTATACTCTGTTTCGAATCCTACCCCAAAATGCTAAAGCCAGCAGTACTGTCTAGCTGTAACTGATTTATTCAGTTCTGCTAAATTCATGCCTGTGTCATCAATAATATCAGGCCACTTGTTTTCTGTCAGCCTCTTTTTCTATTGTTTGAAGAAAAAAAATCTTCAATTGTTCCAAGCACCAATATGTTCTCCATTGATTTTTGCCTTCACAATACGATTCAAAATATTTTCAATTTTATCTTCATTATGATACATTAGTACTGTACCGTCTAATTTTATTTCATCTATCTAAGGCAGCGGTTCACAACCTGTGGGTCGTGACTCCATTGGGGATTGAATGCGATTTGCCAGGGGTCGCCTAAGACTATCGGAAATATGGGAAGTATACTTGCAAATCAAAGAATCACGCTCCAATGGTTGACTCCACAAGCCAGCTGCAGGCTCTTCAAATCGGTAGCCGAATTCGGCTTCAGGCACAATGAATTAAAAAAGTGAGAAATCTTTGCTCTGATGTCTCCCTCTCAAGCCAGCTGCAATCACTCCCAATTGCCAGCCTAATCTGGCTTCAGGCACGATAAACTTAATAGGGGAGGAATCTCCGCTTTAATGCATCTGTCCTCAAGGCAATCACAAGCAGTTCAGATCGCTAGCCAATATGGCTTCAGGCACAATAAATTCAAAACGAAAATAATTTTATGGTTGGGGTCGCCACATCGTGGGGAATTGTATTAAAGGGGTCGCCATATCATGGGGAATTGTATTAAAGGGGTCGCAGCACTATAAAGATTGAGAACCACTGTTCTAAGGTATGCACAAAAGTTTTCTCTAGCACCACAATTAAAAAGGTATCAATTTTTCAACATTCTAATTTTCTATGATCTAGTTTTCACAGCTATAAGTTAATAGTTGAGAAACTTTATTGCATTGTGATGCCTGAGTATTTTGACATTTTATCTATGCAAGTCAAGTAGCAAACATGTCTTCAGTTTATGGCTATAGTCACTTTCACTGTAAATTTTCAAGTTTAGAAAGCTAAAATCTTATCCACCTATTTGCATTGGGTTGGCCCTTCCTGTTGATATAATCTTAGGAATGTCTGTATTTCTCTCTCAGCAGAATGAGTAAAGTTATATACTCTTTTTCATCTTTAACGAGGATTTCTCTGACTTCTTCCCTTCTAGGAATCCGTAATTTTCATTCCAATTTGTTTCTTTCAGTTCATTGTTTGGCATGATACATTTGGCGTGCAAATTAAATGAACAAAGTAACAGTGTGTGTGTGTGTGTGTGTGTGTGTGTGTGTGTGTGTGTGTGTAAAAGCAAGATTTATGGGGGTTTTTTATTTGAATTTATATCCCGCCCTTCTCCGAAGACTCAGGGCGGCTTACACTGTGTTAAGCAATAGTCTTCATCCATTTGTATATTATATACAAAGTCAACTTTATTACCCCCAACAATCTGGGTCCTCATTTTACCTACCTTATAAAGGATGGAAGGCTGAGTCAACCTTGGGCCTGGTGGGACTAGAACCTGCAGTAATTGCAAGCAGCTGTGTTAATAACAGACAGACTGAGTCTGCTGAGCCACCAGAGGCCCTTTTTGTTGTTAATGCCCTTGCCTTTTTTATTATCCATGGGATGTTAGCAATGTGATCTTGAGTGCTCCTGACTCTTCTGAATTTATACTTACTTTCCAAAACATATACTGATTCTAATTTTGTAATCAATTATAATCAATTGTAGGATCTTTTCCCCACAATCCTGAAATATAATTATGCAATTCTCTTCTTTATATCTTATTTCTACAGTAGATTTTTCCCTCCTGACTTTTATCATATCCTTAAATAGAAGAATCAAACCTGCAAGATTAATGGTGTGGCAGATGTCGCAGCCAGTTCACCTTCAAATCCTTGCATCGAAAATTTCATTGATTTATACAACATTCTGGAAAAAAAATGTTTCTGATATGATTATTTTGTTTCTTTTCTTTTTTTTTAAAAAAAAATCCTGCTTATTTAGATATAACTTCTTGGGTCTTGCTCTTTTCTGGCACTCAGCATTTTTTCTGTCTCTTTTGCCCTTTGCTTTCTACTTTTCAGTTATTTTTAATATATCAGCAGGCGCCTATTTCATTTTCTTTTGCTTTTTGCATTTCAGAATATTTTTGCTTGCTTCATCTCTAATGATGTCATGAATTCAGAATTCACAGTTCTTCAGGCAGTCTGTTTATTAAATCTAATCTATTAAATCTTTTATTTACTCTTACTCCATAATCAAATGGAATATTTTAGGTTGTTGGAGAAGATATTTGAAATAAACATTGAATATTCTTGGCAGAGCTCCGTTATTCAGTCTCCTACTTTTTTTTCATATCTCAAAGTCAAATTTTCCTCTTATTCTGAATGAAACTTTATCTTTAGCATTTAAGTCTCCAAATTAGCATTATATTTTCTTGTGGCATTGTGTTGACAAAGTGTTGTAAACTGAATTTTGCATCATCCATTCCCTCTGTAGTGATTGGTTTGCTTTGACTTGAACTGATATCATTCTATCATCAAGGGTGTAGTATCCAAGCATTGACTCTTAACACTTTTGGTTCAAAATGATAGCTACTCTATTTTTTTTCTATGATCTCTTTGTCCACAATAAAACATCTGATGCTCAGTGGATGCGAAATGACCCATTCTAATCCATTTCAGTTCACTGATTCACAGAATGTCAATGTTCGGTCTTGACATTGCAGCCCTGAAAACCTCAACCTTGCCTTAGTTCATGGTTATGATGTTCTGCGTAACAATTGTACATATATATTTACAGCCTCTGGTCACATAAGCAGCTAGATCTCTTTTTGGCTTTAATTCAGCTATTTCATAAACAATGTTACTTGTACTTGCTCTATATTTTTCCCTGTAGCTTCTTAGAAACCTTCTGACCTCAGATGCTCTGTGTCTTTCAATATCATGGTTGAGATTGGCAGTTTCCTTTTCTTAGCAGGATACTGGAGTGGGTTGTCATTTCTTCTTCTTTTTTTCAGTACATTGTATTTAGTGTAGTCCTAAATTGTCTATGTCCTGCCTGTCATAAGTAACTAATGTTGGAATGCATAAGCTTCATTACAAGCTAACAATCTATGAAGGGGCTTGTAAAAATAAAGCATATCAAACAATATAAAATAAATCATATGAAGCACCGGGCAGGTACATGGAACAGTTTTGTTTTGAGGGGCATTGATATTTTAATTTAAGGATGTTAAAAACAGTTATGACATATTTTGACTTAGTGATGGTCTCTAAAATTGTCAGGGTGTACCTGAATGTAACCCTGTGCCTCAAGCATACACTGGTTTTTGGTGAACCTAATTTAGTCAGAATCAGTCTGTGTTGTTTAATTCAACTATGACTTTGAAACTGGATTAAACTGATTTTCTTCTCTAATTATATTAATATTCAGGATGAGTTTAGCTGCAAGAGCTTAGATTAGAGCTATAACATGACATAATAACATTTTATTTATATCTATAGATAAATCTACAGATATGTAGGTCTTTGGTTATTCGGGTTTTCTCCCGCATAAAATTGGAAGTGTCTTGGCGACGTTTCGATGAAGTCTCATTCGTCATCTTCAGGCTTCAGCTTCGTGCTTCTGGGAGCAATGTGTGATCGCAGCTGTTTCTTCCTTTTAACTGCTAGTGGGGGTTTGAACTGATTGGGTGGGAGCTTGGCTGTGCTCTGATTGGATGGTGTGTTTTTTTGTGCTCTGATTGGCTGGGGTGTGTCCTGTTTGGGTGGGGGCTTGGTTGTGCTCAGATTAGTCTGAGTTGCAGGGGGATTTGAGCTGGTGAGCTGCATTGCTGTTGTTTGGCTTTGTGTTCGTGGTCGTGCTACATCTTCATAGTGGGTGTCAGTCTGCTGCATGTATGGATTGGATTATGGATTGGATTTTTATATATATATATATATATATATATATATATATATATATATATATATTTGCATTTATATCCCGCCCTTCTCCAAAGACTCAGGGCGGCTTACACTATGTTAGCAATAGTCGTCATCCATTTGTATATTATATACAAAATCAACTTATTGCCCCCCAACAATCTGGGTCCTCATTTTACCTACCTTATAAAGGATGGAAGGCTGAGTCAACCTTGGGCCTGGTGGGGCTTGAACCTGCAGTAATTGCAAGCAGTTGTGTTAATAACAGACTGTCTTAGCAGCCTGAGCCACCAGAGCCACCAGATATATGTGTGTGTGTGTGTGTGTGTGTGTGTGTGTATGTATGTCTGGCATATTCGAGTCTTTTCCCGTGTAAGGTTGAGAGTATCTTGGTGACGTTTCAACAAGGTCTTACTCATCATCTTCAGGCTGGTGCTTACGGCTTCGTAGTTGTGCAAGCAAAAGCACAAGCATGAAGCCGTAAGCACCAGCCCGAAAATGATGAGTGAGACCTCGTCGAAACATCGCCAAGATATACTCTCAACTTTACAAGGGAAAAGACCCGAATATGCCAAGACCTACATACCTATACCCGTGAAAACCTACAAAAACATATATACATATAAAGAAATCATTATTGAGTAAAATACTTTTAAGTAAATACTTAATAAGCTAGTTCCTACTTTTTAGTATCAGGGGTCATTGGAGAACTATTGTGAATGTAGTCCAAGATTTTGTCTCTGTAGATTGAAGTAGATAAGGTGAGCAGAAAAAAATTAGGGAATGGAAAGTATGAAAATATACTGTTCTGCAGTAGCTTTATGTATCTGCAATAAAACAAGTCCAAGCCGCTCTTAGCTAGATGCAACCACCTAGCCAGCATGAGAAGAGGACTGCAAGTAGCATTTATGAAAGAAAGATGGTTAACATTAAATAATGTTATACATGCAACCAGATCTTTGTGCTATCAGAAGCTACTATTCACATTAACTAGGACTATTTAGCCCCAATAAAGGAATTCAAGTTCAGTTTTTGATTTCCACTGAAATTGCAATTTCCAGAGCCAATTCTTTCTTTCAGAGAAAGAATTATTGTGGGGTCATGAGGGCAATCTTGTGACAACCGATTTACATTGTCAGCTGTGAGGACTGACAATGCACATGCTGGAAGCAAAGACCCTAAGACCAGACAGGATTACTTTCAAAACCTGAGGCAGGTGTATTCCATGTCCAAGGATGAGAAATGAACAGCATGAAATATGTTTAGCACATCAGGCCAGGAGAAAAAGATGTAAGTTTGAAGCCTTGGGCTATTACATATAGTGGACTGGATTGCGAGCTTCCGCAGGTAGTTTTCTGTATCTGCAATAAAACAACTTATCTGTCCAAGCCGCTCTTAGCTCCTGAGTGCTGGTTGAGAAATATTTTTTTGCCAGTCCATATATGAAATTTTGACATCACCCCTTTATATAAAGAAATTCTTAAAACAGGATCAAGGAACATTAATGTTAATGCTGACTAGTTTTGTGATGGTCATAGTACCATGAATATATGAAGGTAATGATTCACATATTCATTCAGTGCACACAAAGTAGGATAGACACTGCTGTCCTTAAGAATGCTGTCATTATCTAAGTCACCTTCAAGAATTTGGAACAATGGAAAGACCAAATGAATGGTCACATGTGATCTTTTCCCTACTGATGAGACAAGCCTTCAGTTGATCAGGGACAGGTGAATGGAAATTAGAACATATGCTCCTCATTTCCTCCATGGTTATATATGAAGCAGATTGGAATAACAAACTAAAAGATGGATATTTCCTTAATATTTTTTTTAAAAAGGAGACGACTTCCGGTATCCGGCGGCAACGGACATCTGGAGGTGCCTCTCCTGCCTCCAGTGTCCGAATCCGGCCGCCTCCGAGGCCCTTAGGGGCCAGGTGTTCCGAAAAGGACACCTGCCGCACGGACGGCTCGCCAGGGGTCTCCCAGCCGACATACAGGACTGGGGGGACCGATGCTGGCGCGTCCTAGGCTCGGAGGGGTTCGGAGGCCTCAGGCCGCGGCCATTATTTTGGTCGTCGCCTGGGCGCTGTGCCCGTGACACCGGGCTTTGGATTTATAATTGCAGCAGCCTGGTGGCGAACAGGAGCGGAGAAGAATTGAGGAAGGAGAAGGAAGGAGATATCGGCAAATGTGGTGGAGTGCTCCGGTGCGGGGGTTTCTCTCCCCTGCGACTGGAAGGAGCACGAATCACTTTGGAGAGAGGAGAACTTAAAATAACAAGATTACGGTTTGTGGAGCTCTGGAGAAGAGGTGATGGAGAAATTTAGGAGGGAGGTTTGAGGCCCCCCTCCTCTGGGGAACAATGGTGGCGTCCAGCTTCCGCCTTCACTATGAGAATCTTGATGACATCACTTCCCTTGACTTCCTGGTTGACTAACTGTACTCTGGACTCGTTGCTCCTGTGAGTGCCCCTGGTGGATCCGGAGGAAATTACAAGGATACTGTGCTTGCCTGAGGATTTTAAAAATTTTTAAATGGCAAAGGTCAGAGACCAACTGCTGGAGAAATGGAGAATTTTGGAAAAGTTATCTAATATGGACAAGAAACTGGATGAAATAAGAGCAGAAATTGTGACTATCCAAAAGGATTTTAAAGGACACTCAACAAGTCTCAGCAGAAAACAAGCAGAAAGTGGAAGGTCTGGAGGGAGAGATGCGGGCAGTGCAGAAAGAGAGGAGGCGACAGGCAATGCTGTGCTTGGACTACAGATGGATAAAATGTCTTATTTCCTTAGGTTTCAAAATCTGGAAGAAGTGGACCAAGAAGACTTGAGAGATGTTGTGACTAAACTGTTGGGAGAATTTCTTGGGAGAGGTGTTGACTTTATGAATTGGGATGTGGATCGAGCTTATAGAGTTAATTCAAAATATGCATACGCATGCAGTTCCTAGAGAGGTTCATGTCAAATTTGTGAGAAGAGGCGAGATGAAATTCTTAGAAAACATAGGAGTGGGGCACTGACTTATAGGGGCAGGAGATAGCCATTCTGAGGCAGATTCCCAGACAGGTCGTGAAATGAGAAAGAAATATTACTTTTGTCAAGCAAATTGTACCAGAAGGAGTAGGCTTCAGATGGCTGATGCCAGAGGATTGATGATTTTCCGGGAGGGCATTACGAAAAAAATTAGTACAATTGCGGAGGCTGCGGCCTACGTGGAGGAACACAAAGCCCTCCTGGAATTAGATGACCCAGGAGTTGAAGAAGGGGAGGTTATAGACCATGGGGAGGAGGCGGCTGCCGCTGTTGCGACCCTGGAGTTGGGTCAGGCTGAACCCAGAGTTCTGAGATCCAAAACTAGGAAGTGACAATGATATTTGGTATTGTGTTGGTTTTCCTTATTCTCCTTTGTATGATATTCTGATTATTCTTGACCCTTCTTTATTGCGTATGTAAGATTGATAAACTTAGCTACTTCGTATCACCTGCTTGCCATATGGCTGTTGTATGTGTTTAAAATTTTGAGTAAAATTCTTATCTTGTATAAGAAAAATGAAAATTTACCATACCTGATATGTATTTGTATAAACCTTTTTTGACCAATAAAAACTTTTTGGATAAAAAAAAAAAAAATATTTTTTTAAAAAAACTTGCTTATTAAGAAAGAAAATAAAATCTAGAAGTGGTAAACCAAGATTAGCATGTGGAGGAGAAAACCTATGTGTCAGAATTGCTGTGATCAGACAATTCATAAATTACATACTTCTATTTTGTGTATGGTCAAGATGCTTGGCAAAACCCGTAGGAGTGTACATTCAAGGGGACAGATAAAAAGTGGTATTTACTTTTACATTTTGATTTGATGTTAATTTTCCATAATTGATATGGAAATCAATTTTGGTTGATAGCACGGGTGAAATCCAGTGAGTTCTGACAGGTTCTGGAGAACCAGTAGCAGAAATTTTGAGTAGTTTGGAGAACCAGCAAATGCCACCTCTGGCTGGCCCCAGAGTGGGATGGGAATGGAGAGTTTGCAATATCTTGCCCCTGGAGTGGGGTGGGAATCAGTGGTGGGTTTCAACATTTTTACTACTAGTTCTGTGGGCGTGGCTTGTTGGGTGTGACAGGAGAAGGATACTGTAAAATCTCCAATCCCACCCCACTCCTGGGGAAGGTTATAGCAAAATCCCCATTTCCTCCCAATCAGCTGGGACTTGGGAGGCAGAGAATAGATGGGGGTGGGGCCAGTCAGAGTTTTTACTACAGGTTCTCTGAACTACTCAAAATTTCCACTACCAGTTCTCCAGAACTGGTCAGAACCTGCTGAAACCCACCTCTGATGGGAATCTAGATTTGGCAGTAGCCTTCCCCTACCACACCCACCAAGACGTGCCCACCAAGCCACGCCCGCAGAACCGGTAGTAAAAAAAAATTGGATTTCACCACTGGTTGACAGGCTTTATTTCTGATTTAAGAAAGCTATTATTGATAGAGGAAAGGATCTTCGGTGACTAGAAGGCACTTTTCCAAATAGCATCAAAATCTAAATCTGGATATTTGTCTGTAAAATTTATTTTAGGGTGCTTATTACTACTTTACAGTACAATACTGCTAAAAAGCAGTACAAGTTTTTTTAAAAAAAACAACAACAACTGTAAACTTCAGTTTAGTATTGGAGGTTGAAGCCTTCTTGAAAATTGCCACCCCTTGTTAAAGTGGAAAATAAAAAACACAACCTCTCACTTTGTGAAATAACATTCTGTTTTCTTTTCTTTTTTTTCCCAATTGTCTCTATTATTAGTTCATTGATATTTGTTTCAATGCTAAACAGAATATCTTCCGGAACATCTGTTGAGCCGGGTTTTGGGGAATGACAATTACTAATAGCTGCAACAAAGAAATTATGAGAAGATTGTTTCTGAAGCGCAAATGTTTGCTGTTGCTGTTTTCCAACCGTGAATATGATGGGAGGGGGGGTGTACAAATAAACATTAAGATTGAAGCACTGGGTCTCCCTGCTGTCTGCTTCACATGTTCTATGAATAGGAGCACAATTTGTTACTGCGTAGCTAAACAACTGCTTAAGTGATCGATAAAGACCATTATCTTAAATCATAGCATGAATTCCCAATATCATACATATAATCAATAAAACACACAAAGAACACGATGGAAATTTCTCACTAAAATAGAGCCTGCTGCTTCGGAAATAATATTTAGTGGGCTGGATTTTTTTTTTTAATTTTTTCCCCCCACTAATTATGAGCTCAGTGGCAGTTTATTCTGCAGTAAATCTGCTGGTGTGAGATTAAACCTGTTATTGAACAGAGTTTTGAATCTACTGCAAGGCACTCATCACCGCTGGAGAGTGAACATTGCTGTTATCTCATTTAAAAGTTGGCCAGCAAAGCAGCCCATTTGTTTAAAATGCAATTAAGCTGGTGTCTTGAAGAGAAATTAGCAAGGAGTACTTCATTCTGAAGGCATAACAGGTCTGTTCATAGTCATATTGTCCCTATGATTTGGGTCGCTTTTGCAGCCTGGGACCTCCCTTTGAATGAATTTCCTGAGTGGCAATCATGTTCAACTGTTTCAGCCAAGGGAACAAACTGCCTTATGGAACTATAGACAAACAAATCACCACTGCCGTTCAATAATACAAATATTTGCTATAACCATTTGCGTAGCCTTCATGGAACTGTATGACTCTTTATTTCTTTCATAAAAGGGTATGCATGCTACATAGTAAAATGCAAGAAGATATAATTTTCAGTGGCATTCTACCATTCTATCACTCCAAATTATTTGCAGTTCATCCCGAAAGTAGAAAGTAAAATTTTCGAATCGTGGTATGAACTTTTGGGTGAAGTTCATGCCATTATTTTTTTTTTTGAGCAACATACAAAAGTGATTTGCTATTACTCTGTTTTTTATTTTTATTTTTACTTTTCAGTCTAGTCCATCTCCTGGTACTAACTTAAGAGTAGGAATGTTTTGTATTTACATGCTGCTAGCTCTTGGAAAACCCATATAGATTACATGATGTAAACTCAGCAGCAATGATGAGTTTCCATTACATCAATACAGGGAATGTATACTAAAATGATCTGATGCAAAGATTATGGTCCAATGCTTCATGGTGTTCAGTTAGCACTATTCCATAATTATAACTTCCTAGGAACAGTGTAAAGGTGACTCCCACCAGCAATTTTCCATGTACCTGAATGTGTATCAATGGTTTACTGTGGTTGGAGGTAGCATCACTGACTGCAGAAGCAAAGGTGTAGCTACTCATATTTACTTTTTGATTCAAGTGCCGTTTTTTCCAACATTAATCTCTTGAGTTTGACAGATCAATTTCAGTGCTCCTGGTATCTGCTAGTAGTCAAAGACCTTGTCTCTCTTGGCTTTCTTGGGCTTCTACTGTCCTCAAAATATAAACAAGCTTTCCAAATGATCAAGACCAGATCGCTTGATATTGAACAACAAAATAAAGTTAGTTTAATTTCCCATCGTTTAGCACAAGGATAGGAACCAAATGAATATTTAATCATTCTTATATCCCCAGCTCAGCAATGAGCCTTTTTAGAGCCAGATACGATACTTTACCTACAGCAGTTCTCAGTGGCAGCTTAGCCAAAATTCCTTTTTCTATAAAAACACATCCCTGTAATTCAAACGCTATAGAAACCACCCAATATGTTTTGTTGCATTGCTCATATTTTATCAAGATAGCTGTCAATCTCTCATCTTTCCTGTCGGAACATCTGCCAGGATGATAAGTTTTATCTTGCTTTTCTTTTATCTGACAATAAGACTAATGTCATATATAGTGGTGCTACATTTTGTGCTGTAGTTATTAAAGTACGCAAACAAATTACTACAAAGTTAGATCTGTTATAACAAAGAATAAATATTATGCCCAGGCTGAGTTATGTTGCGTAATATATCACTAAAATTTTACATATGGCTTTCAATTAGTTTTTATTATCCTTTTTTGTGCTTGCTTTTTGTTGGCTCCTGGCAACTGCCTGGACATGTCCCAGTAGTTTTCTTGGCAAGATTTTGGAAGTGGTTTGCTGTTGCTGCCTTCTTCCTAGAATTGAGAGAATGAAAGTTGGGCCGCGGTGTGGCTCAGGGCTTCTGGTGGCTCAACAGACTAATGCAGTCTGTTCTTAACACAGCTGCTTGCAATTACTGCAGGCTCGAGTCCCACCAGGCCCAAGGTTGACTCAGCCTTCCATCCTTTATAAGGTAGGTAAAATGAGGACCCAGATTGTTGCGGGGGGGGGGGGAATAAGTTGACTTTGTATATAAATATACAAATAGGATGAGACTATTGCCTTACACAATGTAAGCCGCCCTGAGTCTTTGGAGAAGGGCGGGATATAAATGTAAATAAATAAATAAAAAAGTCGCCCACTTGGGACTAGAATTCATAGACTCCTGGTTTCTATCCTGGTGCCTTAACCACTACAGCAAACTGGCTCTTATTATTGTAATGTAATTTTGCTGTCCAACTCTTTATTGTTCTATTTATCAATTTGAATAGTGACATGAGGGGCATATAAATTTAATAAATAACTAAGCATGTCTGTGTGAGTGTATGCAGTAATGAATAATAAAAAAAAACATCTAACCCCAATATTTATGATACAACTATTTTTCAAATTATACTATATAAAAAAAATCACAAACAAAACTTCGTTTATTTGTAATTTATTGATAGTGATCTCTGTATATTTGTGTGCAGTCCCTATCAGTTTCACTTCTCACACATGGACAATTGGGCTGGATCTCAATCTAGCATCCTTTATTACCATGTAAAATAAGATAAGCACAACCCAAGTGCTCCATCCTTTTTGTTTCAAGTTTATTGAAGTTTTTTAGGCCTTCGTTCCATGTTGGATTTATTGGATAACACTCTAGATTTTAATTAGATTGTTGTTCTTGAGACTTGCTCATGTTATTTCAATGATCTAAATTCGAAACAACAAAAAGTGATGCTTCTTTTTGATTATGCAGAATAATGCAGGTTGATGAACATCATTTGCTTCCACTTGACTGATATATATTCATTTCTGTCAAATGTGTTTTGTAGATAGAAACACACTTTATAAATAAAGATATTCTTAAAACATCTTTCTTTAAATGTGGGAACTACCAAGGAGGAAGTAAGAACAATAATATGTTACCATAAAGCAGACAGGAATACATTTTGCAGATTTAGTGTGTTAAAAAACTTTTAAGGCAGCTGGGAGTTCATCAAAATGATTCCTTACTATGTATTCTTGGTTTTAAATTACTGTTCTGGTATTGTTGACCTGTTTTGAGGCATGTTTCTAAGGAACCATGACATATTGATAATACTGTAGTCTTGGTTCTCAAAGGATCTTTAAATATATGGAACCTGAGGTTTTGACTCTCAACATGTGGCCAAGCTTCAGTTCTTCCAAACTCTGCTTGGATATAAATTACAGTTTATACATTTGTACAAACTGCAGTCTTTCTGCTGTTCATCTGAGCTTTGACACCAGACTACTCCATATATAACTTTTTCATCCTAGTTGTAAGCCCAAAGTTATAAACTCACACTTTAAACCTATTTATTTGTTTCCTTTAAAGAAGCAAGATGGTAAGTTAATTTTGAAACTAGTTTTAAAACTTTCATGTATTCCTGCACTGATCTCCCATGGGGACATTTCATAATTTTCAAAAGGTACAAGACAAAGTGAAGGACTATGAACACTCTTTTTTGTAGGAAGGATTTTAAAAAAATCCATTTTCAGCACAGAGGAACCTGTGGACTGAAACACAACTTTGAATTTGTAGTTTCAGCATGGAAGTCAGAAGAATTAAATTTTTTTTAACAGTTTCTTTCCTTTCCTTTCCTTCTGTAAAAGGTATGGTAGCTTCAAACTCAACTCTGTTTTGTTCGAAGACAAAAGGAGCTGCAGTTGCTGTTCTAATGGAGAATGTGTCACTTTGATAACCTGGAAATTTCATATTCCCAAGGCTTTTTATACATTTATATGAATAAATAACACACCAACAAAATGATCTTATTGTTACAGTTCCTCCAGAGTTAATTTTATCAGGGTCAACTCAAATGAAACAGGAGTAACTGGAATTGTTATCTTGCCTTAACCAAGCCCCCACATCTCAAACCACATGATTCCAAAATCTTCTACTGTCCCTCCAACATGCAGAATCTTCCTATCTGCCTTTGTAACCCTAAATCATTCTACGTGCTTTGAAGAGCAGTCAGCAGTTTAGACTCATAAGGTGGAAGTGATCTTCAAGATCATCTAGTGCAACCCCTTGTTCATTGTAAAATTTGGCAAAGATTTCTGACAGATGACCATCCAACCTCTTTTTGAGATATTTAGCATAGGGGAACTCACCGTTACATCTGGATGTCCAATCCATTAATAGTTTATACCAAGGGTGTCAAACTTAAGGCCCGTGGGCTGGATCTAGCCCGCAATGTGATTAGATCCGGCCTGTGAGCCCTCCTGGAACATGTAAGGGGCTGGCCTGCGTCGCTATGACCTGGTCTACCCAATCTGAGGAGAAAAGATTGGTCTGGCATGGCTTCAGCCCAGTCTATCCAATGCAAAGAGGAAATATGCCAACAGTTGGGGGAGTGACATCAAGCTGGCCATGCCCACCCAGTTGCCAAAACCACCCAATCAGCCACACCTGCTCAGCCCCCCCAAGGTCAACTACAGCTGATACAACTCTCAATGAAATTGAGTTTGACACCCCGGTTTATACAGTCCAGTTTCCTTCTTTCTCTCTTTCTTCCCTTTTCCAGCAGCAAAACAGCAAACAAAATTAACCTCAGGAACAAAAACAAGTAAGTATATAGACATGACATAATACAACTATAGACATGATACAACTTCTAACTTCCCCATGTGGGACGACATGGAGAATTGTAGCTTAACAACACTTGGAGTCCCCCCATCTCATCCAGTGTTCTTGAATAGGCTATTCTGGGTGGTCCATTCACATAGGTCATCAAGGACGCCTGGTTATCTAAGGTACACATTTCATGGGGGTGGGGGGAAATCAAGTAGAAAAAATAATATGGTTTTTTTTCCCCTGTGGGTATGGGAGACCCAGATAGGGTGGCTTGTCTAGGGTTCCAGCTGCTATTTTGAATGACTAATGGCTGTAGCTATAATGGTTAACTATTATGTCTAACCATACATTTCATCAATGCTGCTGCTCACTTTGTTGAACAAGGGCACTTTATTTCATAGGCCATATTATTATTGTTACACAGTACAATGGTCCTTGTTGCTCACATTCTGAAGGGATTGACTGCATTCCAAGGGTGAAATCCAGCAGGTTCTGACAGGTTCTGGAGAACTGGTAGTGGAAATTTTGAGTAGTTTGGAGAACCGGCAAATGTCATTTCTGGCTGGCCCCAGAGTGGGGTGGGAATGGAGATTTTGCAGTATCCTTTTTCTGGGGTGGGGTGGGAATGGGATTTTGCAGTATTCTTTCCCTGGAGTGGGGAGGGAATGGGGATTCTGCTCTATCTTTTCCCTGGAATGGGGTGGAAATGGAGATTTTGCAATATCCTTCCCCTGTCACGCCCACCAATCCACGCACACAGAACCGGTATTAAAAAAAATTGGATTTCATCACTGCTGCATTCCTATGAAAACTTTTCACAATTCTGGCTCTTTCTTTGTACATAGACTTCAGCTGCCAGTGATGATAGCTCTACTGGCTGGGAAATTCTAGGAGTTGAAGGCTGCCCAAATGGAAAGACCTCCATTTGCGAAAGGATGCTGTTCTACTTACAGAACTAATCAACCAATCTGATAATTTATCAAATCTGATTCCTCAGATGGCTGGCTACTCATTAAACAACTGCCCTTTTGCTAGGGTGGAACAAATGTCATTGTGTTAGTTACAGTTTAAAGATTTCTCTCTTGCCAAGAGAAACAATGCTGTGTTAAGAAGGCCTTGCACACAGTCAACAGAAATGGGAGTTAAAAGTAAAGGAAAGTTAATTTCTTTTTAATTATCTTTTCTTTCTTTTTAATTATCTTTTGATCACAGATAAGAAGCACAAATTACAAGTGTTTCTCCATTATCAGCAGAGCTTGAGGATGTCTGGGATAACACATTGGTAATGTTTCCAATTTTCTTCAAAACGCGTTGACAAAATTGGCAGGGCAGAAGGAAGGAGAAGTGATATAAATTTCAGAAAATAAAAAAATAAAAAAATCAATGCAGTAAACTGTCAAGTGCCGTTAGAAAAATACTAGAGGTTAAGGGACATTTAATAAAACTGTTAATGAACAGGTCCACTGTCATTCATAGTGTTGTTGTTTTAAAGAAATAACTATGTATAAGAAACTTATTAGACACTACTAGCTAGGATGGCCAAAAATGCTACCTCTTTTTTTTTTTTTTACAGAGCAATATATTGTAGCTGAGAAATGCTCTGTTTACAAAAAATAAAGAAAGGACTCCCAGGTGTATCATCAATGGAAAGATGACAGTAAGTACTGCATTTCAGAGTTTAATCTATTGGGACATTCAACTGATGGGCAGCAGCCTGCATTGTCAAAAGTGTGCCAATAACTGAGATAGGGTGAGAGACATCACAGCTAAATGAATAAGCTGGGAATAGAATAGAATAGGATAGAATAGAATAGAAAAGAATTTTTATTGGCCAAGTGTGATTGGACATTCAAGGAATTTGTCTTGGTGCATATGCTCTCGGTGTACATAAAAGAAAAGATACCTTCATCAAGATACAACACTTACAACACTTAATGATAGTCATAGGGTTCAAATAAGCAATCAGGAAACAATCAATATCAGTATAAATCGTAAGGATACAAGCAACAAAGTTAAAGTCATAAGTGGAAAGAGATGGGTGATGGGAACGATGAGAAGATTAATAGTAGTTCAGATTTAGTAAACAGTTTGAAAATGTTGAGGGAATTATTTGTTTAGCAGAGTGATGGAGTTCGGGGAAAAACTGTTCTTGTGTCTAACTGTTCTGGTGTGCAGTGCTCTATAGCATCGTTTTGAGGGTAGGAGTTGAAACAGCTTATGTCCAGGATGTGAGGGATCTGTAAATATTTTCACAGCCCTCTTTTTGAGTCATGCAGTATACAGGTCCTCAATGTAAGACAGGTTGGTAGCCATTGTTTTTTCTGCAGTTCTAATTATCATCTGAAGTTTATGTCTGTCTTGTTGGGTTGCAGAATCAAACCAGACAGTTATAGAGGTGCAGATGACAGACTCAATAATTCCTCTGTAGAACTGGATCAGCAGCTCCTTGGGCAGTTTGACCTTTCTGAGTTGGAGCAGAAAGAACAGCACACAACAAGGATTCAAACCCATACCCCATTACTGGTCTAAATACAAAACTCACTGATGATTTCAAGCTTTGTATATTAGTCTGGGGATGAACAATTCATCAGACAAAATAATGTTCATTATTTTGGTATGTTTCTTTCCCATCCTTTGCTTTCCTAATTTGTTGCTAGTTGGCATGGATTGTTCATTCTGAAATTTATTTGGACTTGTTCCTTTAAGGGGACATACTCATGTCACTGCTGGACAGTCATTCTTCTTTTGTACATATCATCTGTGAGGACAGCATGACAGGTAGGAGTGTGAGTGGGGTGTGAGGGCACTTGTGGATATGAGCACTGACTGCATGCAAGAGAAGTCATGATGAACAGGTACATTTTTGTTTTGAATAGACTGAATTGGGTAAATGTCCCTGGATAGAGTAGATGCATGGCGGAGCAGTGGTTAGAATGCAGTACTGCATGCTACTTCTGCTGACTGCCAGTTGCCAGCAGTTCAATTCTTACAAGTTTAAAGTTGACTCGGCATTCCATTCTTCTGACTACTCTCTCTGTCTCCATGAAGAAGATTGGGATTTTGTCATTTTTTATTTTTTTTATAAAAAGTTTTATTTTTACAATCATATCAAATAATTCATCCAATGTACAGTTATATACAATTAGTCGGGCTTGCCCAGTCACCACCACCCTTTTTAACACTCTTCCCTCTTCTACCTTCTTTTACTTTCCAAACCTTCCTCTCCTTCTCTTATCTACATCCGCTCCTCCCTCCACCCTACACCTTCCTTCTCCCTCTACTATCCCTCTTCCTTCCTCTTCTCCTCTTTCCTACCTCCTACTCTCTCTTTTCTCCCTCCTCACCGTTCTAAAATGGTAACTATGCAGACCCGACCCTACATTAATTATATTTCTTCAATAATCCCTGTACATTAACCATCACTCCATCTCTACCAAACCCCCCCCAATTCCCCTCCCCCTTACCCCCCACCCCGACTTCCCAGAACAAAATGCAGGGTATCAAAACTAACAATCATAATCCAAAATAATTCCTAAATTATAATCTCTAGTCACACCACACTTAGTCACACTCTCAATTCCCCTCTCCTTCAAAAATATATCTAATACAAAATATTTCCTAAATTTACTCATATGCTATTCGATATTTTTTTATCTGATACTTATTTTGAATATAATCAATCCACATTTTCCATTCTAAAATATATTTTTCTAATGTATAGTCTTTCAAATAAGCGGAGATTTTTGTCATCTCTGCCAGATTTGATAGTGTCCATTCTTCGATTGTAGGTAATTCTTCTTTCTTCCAATACTGAGCAATCAAAAGTCTTGCGACTGTTATTAAGTTCAAAATCAATTTAGTCTCTATAGCTGTATAGTCCATAATTATTCCTAGTAGAAAGAACTGCAGAGTAAACTTAATCTTCTTTTTCAAAATATTCTGCATGATCCACCATACTTTAATCCAAAATGCTTTAACTTTTTTACAAGTCCACCATATATGGTAATAAGTAGCATCTTCACAATCGCATCTCCAACATTTAGCAAGATCTAATATGTGTTTCTTGTAAACAGGTAATGTCATTTTTAAATTGTTTCAAATAATGAAATACTTTCCTTCTCTTCTGCGGTGAATTCAGGCCATTAACATTCCAAGATAATAGTTTAATTGCCATTATCGGCCGAAGGAAACTTTTGGAACACCAGGCGCAGATCACATTTTACTTTAGGCCTTGCTCCTCCCACTGTTTCCGTTGTAGTAGTTGCCAGTTGTTGTTGTGCCTTCCTCTCTTGTTCCTTGCGTTTAGCAGCAGCTCTTGTCAGCCTTTGTTCTTTTGAATCTAAACCCGTCGTAGGTATTTCCAACACTTGTAATAAATCTTCTTCCATCACAATCTGTTCTTGTACCTGCTTCGTACTGCCATTACAAATCCTTCTTTAACTTCTTTATTTCCCACTTGAATTTCTGATATCTGCTCTTTCATTTCAGACATCTCATCAGTTATTACTTTAAATTTTTCTTCTATAAAGCCTTTTAAGTTCTCTTGTAACGCCTCTAAATTCAATGTTCTAGTCTCTGCTGTATGAGCTGGAGAGGCACCAGCTGATAAAGTTCCAGAGCTCTTTGTTACAGTAGACTTTAATTGTTTGGCTGCCATCTTCTATAAAATTATTTATTTATTTATTTCCAACTTAATATTCACTTTAAATCTTCTTAACCTCTAAGAAACACAGTCTTTTAAAGCAGTATTTAAAAATCTCCCCTAGATTCTATCAGCAGGCAGCAAAGAGTTAAAGAGTAAGAGCAGAAAGTAACATGCAAATTACCAACTGCAGACAGCAAACTGAAAGTATCGCTTTCGCTTTCCACTCGTTAACTTGTTAACAATTTGCCTCCATTTTTTTACTGTTTTCAAGCTTGTTACAAAGTATCGGGGAATCGGCTTGGCTACTTGCATAAAGTTCTCCCACTTTCGTTCTGTCCGGTATAATCCTTTATTGTCCAAAATAAATCTTGGCGTTTGGTCGTGGTGATTGGTTCCGCCAATGCAGAAGAATCCTCGGATCTGGAGCACTTCGGGTTACTGGAGGGAACTTAACCCTTCAAACCCCTTTTTTCTCAGGGGCTTTAGGGAAATTCAACCTCTGCCCTCAGCTCACCACCTTCTCCTTCTCCCGAAGAGGGGGTTTTCCGAACCGCTGGACAGCAGATTTAAGCTGTCCTAGCGATTCCACATAATCCAGAGGTTGGTGATCGTAAAGATCACCGCCATCACCTACGGTGCCAAACCGGAAGTCTCCCCAAACCGGAAGTCTCCGGATTTTGTCATTTTTTTAAAAACACCAAAAAGTAACTGCAATGGTGAAATTACGATTGCTGCAATTAATTTTTTAACTTTCAATTTTCAACTATTAGAGGTGCTCAAAAGTTGCGACATGCCTTGGGGATTGCAAAGATAGAAGAATAGAATAGAGTTTTTATTGGCCAAGTGTGATTGGACACACAAGGAATTTGTCTTGGTGCATATTTTGATTACTTTAATATAACTTAGATGTGCTTGGCAAGTAACTACATAAATATAACTTTTAAACATTTTGTTTGTTTTAAATGTGGCGGTACTTTCTTATTGCCACCTCAATTCAATCTCTGTGTGGCTACGGGAGGAAAAACATAAAGCAGAATGTCCAGAGAAGCCTGTTTTCATGTGGCCACCTAGAACTTCACTTTTACCTTAGAAAGAAGAATAGATAGTTAATCCATAAGTAGTCTGTGTACTATAGTTAATGATATATGTTTTATTTTAAGCAGTGCTGAAAATGTTTTAAACTAAAGCAAACTCCTTCTGAATTACAGTAATTATCATAATGATTGTGAATGAGTTAAGGTGTGTGCACAACACACAAAAACCTTCCTTTGCCCAGTTAAGGTAATAATACAAACATCAGTTGGATTCATGCATCTATGCCCCTAAAACCGCATTAAGAAAATACACTTGTGGAGACGACTTCCGGTATCCAGCGGCAACGGACGTCTGGAAGGCTTCTCCTGCCTCCAGCGCCCGAATCCGGCCGCCGCCGAGGCCCTCAGGGGCCAGGTGTTCCGAAAAGGACACCTGCCGCACGGACGGCTCGCCAGGGGTCTCCCAGCCGACATACAGGACTGTGGGGACCGATGCTGGCGCGTCTAGGCTCGGCGGGGTTCGAGGCCACAGGCGCGGCCATTATTTTGGTCGTCGCCTGGGCGCTGTGCCCAGTGACACCGGGCATTGGATCTATAACTGCAGCAGCCTGGTGGTGAACAGGGCACGGAGAAGAATTGAGGAGGAGAAGGAAGGAATATCGGTGGCGTGGTGGAGTGCTCCGGTGCGGGGTTTTCTCCCCTGCGGTTGGAAGGAGCACGAGTTATTCTGAAGAGAGGAGAACTTAAAATAAGAAGATTACCGGTTTTGTGGAGCTCTGGAGAGAAGAGGTGATGGAGAAATTTAGGAGGGAAGGTTTGAGGCCCCCCCTCCTTCTGGGGAACAGTGGTGGCGTGCAGCTTCCGCCTTCACTATGAGAATTTTGATGACATCACTTCCCTTGACTTCCTGGTTGACTAACTGTACTCTGGACTCGTTGCTCCTGTGAGTGCCCCCTGGTGGATCCGGAGGAAATTACAAGGATATCGTGCCTGCCTGAGGATTTTGTATTTTTTTCCTTAATGGCAAAGGTCAGAGACCAACTGCTGGAGAGATGGAGAGAATTTTGGAAAAGTTATCTAATATGGACAAGAAATTGGATGAAATAAGAGCAGAAATTGTGACTATCCAAAAGGATTTAAAGGATACTCAACAAGTTTCAGCAGAAAACAAGCAGAAAGTGGAAGGTTTGGAGGGTGAGATACGGGCAGTGCACGAAAGAGAGGAGACGACAGGCAATGCTGTGCTTGGACTACAGATGGATAAAATGTCTTATTTCCTTAGGTTTCAAAATTTGGAAGAAGTGGACCAAGAAGACTTGAGAGATGTTGTGACTAAATTGTTGGGAGAATTTCTTGGGAGAGGTGTTGATTTCATGAATTGGGATGTGGATCGAGTTTATAGAGTTAATTCGCAATATGCACGCACGCATGCAGTTCCCAGAGAGGTTCATGTCAAAATTGTGAGAAGAGAGACGAGAGATGAAATTCTTAGAAAACATAGGAGTGGGGCACTGATTTACAGGGGCAGGAGATAGCCATTCTGAGGCAGATTCCCAGACAGGCACGTGAAAAAGAAAGAAATATTATTTTTGTCAAGCAAATTGTACCAGAAGAGTGGGCTTCAGATGGCTGATGCCAGAGGATTGATGATTTTCGGGAGGGCATTACGAAAAAATCAGTACAATTGCGGAGGCTACGGCCTATGTGGAGGAACACAAAGCCTTCCTGGAATCAGATGACCCAGGAATTGAAGAAGGAGGTTATAGATCATGGGGCTGAAGCGGCTGCCGCTGTTGCGCCCTGGAGTTGGGTCAGGCTGAACCCAGAGTTCTGAGATCCAAAACTAGGAAGTGATAAAGATATTTGTGTTGGTTTTCCTTATTCTCTTTTGTACGATATTCTGTTTATTCTTGACTCTTCTTTATTACGTATTTAAAATTTGCAAACTTAGCTACTTCGTGTCACCTGCTTGCCTTATGGCTGTTGTATGTGTTAAAAAATTTGAGTAAAATTCTTATTTTAGATAAGAAAAATGAAAATTTACCATACCTGATATGTATTTGTATAAACCTTTTTTGACTAATAAAAACTTTTTGAATAAAAAAAAAAAAAAAAAAAAAAAGAAAATACACTTGTTTTCTTCATATGTCATGTTATCGCTGTAAACAAGAGGACTCCTTGTCTCTGGGGACTGACTGTAAATGCCCCATGCTGCAAACATTCCACTCTACTTGAATTTCAGGATAGTTTTTCTTTGAGAGCAAAAGGGCTGCCTACCAGAATAACAGAATAACAACAGAACCGCAGAGGGATTCAGCTGGAGTCTCCCATCAACAGCTCTTTCACTCCACCTGGGAAATCGCTTAATGACTGCAATGGGGGATGTTGGGTTTATGATGGTTGAGGGAAGCAGTTATATGACATCTTGCTTATTGACTGCTTCCCTTTAATGACTGAAGATTCCGGTCTCAAAAATGACTCGAAAACAAAGAATTGTACCTGTCATTATGCAAATGGACCAAGTGCTCCTAGGGAAGCACTGAAATGTTAATCTCATAAGACAACACGTTTCTCTACAAGCCGAATGCATGGATTCCATGGCTTGTCAATGGACTTGTTAGTTTGAATTATGAGACCTAAGTTAAGAATAAATGTTATCATTATTTCAGTATTAATCGGAGATAATGTAGCCATAGATTGATAGATAGAATATCTGTAACTCATAAATCTGTGGACATTTATAAAGATACACATTTGTTATCTGGATATTCCAATGAAATCATGTTTCAAAGTGCCTCTTGCAAGTGAAGTACAGGTTTCCATCTTCTATTTACTGGATTGGAACAGTCTGGGCACTTCCCCTGGTTTGGGAACAGTCAGAAGCTACAACCCTGGGGCTAGTCATAATAAATATCGGCATAATCAGCACATAACTGGCAGATAAAACAGAACATTCAATGTTGTGCTATGACAAAATGTATGTGGAGTGTTCAAGCATTGCAAGCTGAGATGTTTACATGCCTGGGAGTAAAATGTAATGCTTTCTTGGCCATATAAATATGTGGATTTAGAGCTTGAACCAATCCATTCACAGAGCTATGGGGAAATGCAAGGGGAAAACCAAATGAAGTTCCTGGGACTCTTGCTGATTGCAGATAAGATGATAAATAGGGTAGGAAAGGCTCCTTGCAATCAGAAATTGGCTTTGGGCAGAAAAGGCAGCCATCAGTAGTTTATTTCCTCCTGTTAGAGGATTTGACAGGCTAAGCGGACAAGGCAGATTTTCATGCAATCAAAGACCCTATGAGCTAGAAACTATTGAGGCATGTGGATGTATTGCAGGCTCACTCTGCTTTGAAGATGAACAGAAATGCCTACATGATGGTGTGTTGCCACATGTCTGGAGTCCACTAAATTTATGGATATCCCTGGCTCTGAGCCTTTCGAGTTGGAGTTGACAAATCAGATCTCAGGTGTTTAGGCCATCTGCTTGAAAAGGTCCTTGTTTCTCACAAGCATGGCACTTGGCACTGTTTTTCATTGGCATCGGATGGACCATAGATAAGGTAGATGTCAGTGTTCCAGAAAAACCTCTGCTCCAATTAAAAACACTGAGGCAAGCATTTTCTCAAAAGTTTCATTTATTAGAGTAGGTATACTGGCACATCTTGAGAAATCCCGAATCTGAGAGTTCCAGGTTTTCCCTCAGTAAATCAAAACCTCCAAAACCGTCTCCTCACAGTCTATCACATGCTCCAATCACCATCCGTCCCATCTCGAGACAGCACTCCAACCACTCCTTCTCCAGATGCAGGATCGTCTTGACCTTGACCGACGGGAAGAATGATATTTTGTCTAAATACAAAACCCTCAAATAAATCCCTCCTCCTACTTTCCCAGACATGAGAAGGTGGCAGCTTGGAAGCTTCTGGCCTAATATGGCTTCCAAAGCTGACAGTAGACTCCAAAGCTGCAGAGGGCAGATTGGGGTGGGGGCGAGGTTATGGCAGATAGAAGGGAGTTAAAAACTTGTGTCTTCATCTCCTGCCATCTCATCAAGTCTGCAATATAGCCCCAAACAGAGTTGGATTACTATAGACCATCTCTTGATGAATGAACTTCTCATCTGACAGTCCTTCTGTAAACTGTTTGACTAATTTTTGCTCCTTCTAGTCCTCATTCTGAGCTAATAAAAGTTGGTTGCGTAATCTACACATAACATTTAAACTTATTTAGATAGTGGATCTTATGGTTGGCTGTCATCTATTTGGTAGAATTGTCAAAATCAGCCCTCACATATATTGTTCAGATTTAGAATGCTGTGCAATAGAAGAAGATTGTCATTCCAGGTGTACTTCAGCTAGTAAACCAACTATAAATCCTACAATAATCTGTAGCAGTTCTCCAACCTGAGAACTTGGTGTTTGATTTTCATTGCATGAGGAAAGTCATACTTTCAACAGGATTCCTAAAATATTTGCCAGAAAGGTTGGAGTTCAGGATTGAAAAACTGCTCTTTCTGCTATCACAGCTTGATTCTTGGTTCAGGAAGAGACAGGAATGAGGAATCTGGGAAACATCTGAGCCATTTGTTAAGGTATCTGACTGATAATCTTACTAATTGATTGATTTGAGTTGCTTTGTGATTCTGATGCTGGAGCAAGACATTAGCGGTGCAGTATATTGTTCGGGGGTCAGAAGCCATTTTTGGTTCTGAGATCTTGTGTATACTTCTTCTCTCATACAACTGGGAATAGAAAGATGATCTTCCTGTCAGGATATATATTGAGTACAGCAATAAATCCATATTCATGAGTTTAGTAAAGGATTCAAAAAGGAAGTTTGAATGCATATCTCTTTGAACACAGAGATCAAGCTGTCCTATTTATGATGAAAATCAACTTCTGTCAAGTTTAAGAACCTAACTTTCTATTTATTTGTCTCAGGTTTTAAATTCAGAATTTATTTATCCTGTCCTTTTGCTTTATCATGTTCTTTTCCTAACCAGTTAACAGCACTTGCCCTATATTTACCATAATGGTCTTGCTTAAGCTTGTTTCCCAACTTGTCAGCTTTGACATTGATATTAACAATTATTTTGGTGAAGCAGGAGTTTTTGAGACACCTTTGCCAATTGGGTTGGATCAGGGGTGAAATGCTCCCAGTTCGGACTGGCTCGTGCGATCCGGTAGCGATGGCGGCTGCTGGTTCGGAGGACCGGTAGCAAAAATCCTTCCCCCCACCCCGCTTCTGCTGAGCCGCACTATCAGTAGAGTTTTTTTGGTTTTTTTTTTACTTTTAAAAGCCTGTTTTTCTTCAGCCAAAACATGCCTTTAAAAAAAGCTTTTGAGGATCCCACCCCTCAGCTGAGATCGGCAGAGCCTTTAAACTTTTTTTTTTTTTAAAGTCTCCTCTGGTGATCTCACCTGAGTTCCTCATCAGCAGAACCTTACTTGTACTCTTACTTGTAGAAAACATGTTTTCTACAAGTAAGAGTAGAGATTCTAAGGCACTTACCTGATTACTGATGAACACATGGCTTTTTTCCCAGCCTGAAAGCAGTTTCACTTTCAGCCCAGACAGAATCAATTGCTTAGCTAATCTATTTCCTCAGTGATCAACTAATGCTGGCTGGCTTTGCTGGCTGAGGAACTCTGGGAATTGAAGTCCACAAAAAATAAAATAAAATAAAATAAAATAAAATAAAATAAAATAAAATAAAATAAAATAAAATAAAATAAAATAAAATAAAATAAAATAAAATAAAATAAAATAAAATAAAATAAAATAAAATAAAATAAAATAAAATATTTGTGCAGCTTTCTGAGATTTGGTGTGTTTCTGTAGTGTTTCATTCTAACTACGCAAACACACAAAATCTCAGAAAGCTGTATGTGGCATTTTGTGTGTGAGTTGAGTTGTGTGTGTGTAAAGTGTGAAAGTTGGTTTTTGAGCTTTTTGTGGCTGTGTGAAGTGTGAAGTGCAGCTGCTTTTACACTGTGTGTGAGTCAGTTGTGTTGTGCTGTGTTGTGTGTGTGTAAAGTGTGAAAGTTGGTTTTTGGTACCTCTTATTGTTTTTTATACTTTGTTTATTATTTTTATTATTTATTGTTATTGGCCACGCCCACCCAGTCATCTGACCACCAAGCCATGCCCACCAATTAAGCCATGCCCACAGAACCGGTAGGGAAAATTTTTAGATTTCACCCCTGGGTTGGATAAATTCCCACTTAATCCTTCATTTAGGCAAAGTGTCCTGTTAGGACAAGGTGTTACACCAAGTTGCAATGAAGTAGCTTATGCCCTTCAAGTGCTTTTATGAACCTCTACTATCTAAACTATTAGTGCATTTTGGAGTACCAGGGAAATGGAATAAAATCTAGAATATGCATCAGAAATATTGTGTCCTTAAAAAAGATGTCAAAGTAGAAGCATGTTAGATAAGGACTGAAAGTGAGAAATACAGCATATGCTTTGCAAGAGGAATTCAGCTCAAGGGGCCCATACGTAAAACTCTAAAATGCAGTTGCTGGCCTTCATAGATCAAGGATAGGCAACCAGGTGCCCTTCACAAGTTTTAGATTTCAACTTCCATTAACTGGCATTGATGGCATGGGTTTGTTGGAATTGTAATCCAAAAGATCTGGAAGACGTCAGGTTATCTTTCCCCAAAAGTCTTGTTGTGACCCAAGCCCAAGTAGGTAGTAGTAGATGCATTCAGTTCAAAAACAAACAGATTTTATTAGAACAGCTGAGAATTAAACTCGTTCTCAACATAGTCAAAACTAAATCAAAGCAAATATAACACAATTCTTCAGTCTTATCACCGACCTTGGTCTAATTAGGCAAACTGCCAAAGGCTTTTCTTGGCAAAAGTTCAAAAGCAGAAGATGCCGACAAGAAATAATTGCAGCAAGACAAGGAACAATTCTATCAATGTTGTTTTCCAGCAAAGAGCCCCAACGCTGTTACTGGTCTTTTAAGCCTTATGGGAGGGGCCAATCATTTCTTAGCTTTACTCTTGAGTTGTCCTCTTTGCTTTAGCTGCTCTTGCCTTCTGGCAGCTCTTCTCATGCGTGCATTAGGAACAGGCTCCTCCTGTTCCTCTGCCTCACTACTGTGAGCCTCTGGAGGCTTTGGAGTCTGCACATCACTCCCAGATGGCCCTGGCCCCACCTCTGCCTCTGATGCAGAGCCCTCATCTGGGCCTTTCCCAGCCTCCAGGACTGGCCCATGTTCTTCCTCAGCCTCATCGCTGTCCAACTCCGCAGGCTGCTGGTGGATCACAACAGGTCTCCCTCTCTCATGGTGTTAAGAAATATGAAATATAAATAAATAACGTTCTTATGTTCTACACTCTGGTCAACCACAGTCACATTCAAGAGTTGCAACTCGATATCCTCCAAGGTGGTACAAAGGATCCTTCGTGACATCTTTTGAAATAGTATAAAGCACAACATCTCATTCTGCACTCATTTCACATAATAAATGTGTTTTCATAGCTATATGCCAGCCAGAGTTCTTAATTTATGTATTGAATATATATATGTGTGTGTGTGTGTGTGTGTGTGTGTGTTTTCTGAGGTTTTCGCGGGTGTTTGTATGTAGGTCTTTGGTTATTCGGGTTTTCTCCCGCGTAAAATTGGAAGTGTCTTGGCGATGTTTCAATGAAGTCTCATTCATCATCTTCAGGCTTCAGCTTCGTGCTTCTGGGAGCAATGTGTGATTGCAGCTGTTTCTTCCTTTTTAACTGCTAGTGGGGGTTTGAACTGATTGGGTGGGAGCTTGGCTGTGCTCTGATTGGATGGGGTTTTTTTTGTGCTCTGATTGGATGGGGGTGTGTCCTCTGTTGGTGGGGGCTTGGTTGTGCTCAGATTAGTCTGAGTTGCAGGGGGATTTGAGCTGGTGAGCTGCATTGCTGTTGTTTGGCTTCATGTTTGTGGTCGTGCTACATCTTCATAGTGGGTGTCTGTCTGCTGTGTGTATGGATTGGAGGGGTTTGAAATGGCTAATGTTGCAGCTGCGGTCTGGCTTCTAGTCCTTCGTCGTGCTTCATGATCAGTGTGGGTTTGGGTCTGCTTTCTGGGTGGATGTGTGGTGGTGACTCACCTCGTGAGTGTGGGTCTGGTGTCATTCCTCGTGTTAGGGACTCGTTTGTCAATAAGGGCGGGTTTCCAAATGGCTGGTAGGCGAGAGGTATCATCTCGTTTGTTCATGCTGTGTGGGCGTTTTTCTATCTCAATGGCTTCTCTGATTATTCTGTTGTTAAAGTGTTCAGTTTTGGCGATAGTTCTGGTCTTTTTAAAGTCAATATCGTGTCCTGTGGCTTTAAGGTGTTGGACCAGGGAAGAAGTTGGTTCCTCTTTTTTGACTGAGTTCTTGTGTTCTTCAATGCGTGCACTTATTCTTCTGTTGGTTTGTCCGATGTATGTGGTGGGGCAGGCGGTGCATGGGATTTCATATACTCCTTGATTTTCTAACTCAATTTTGTCTTTGGGGTTTCTTAGGATGGTGGATATTTTTTGGTTTGTGCAGAATGCTGTCTTGATGTTATGTTTGTGGAGGATCTTGCTGATTCTGTCTGTGGTGCCTTTTATATATGGGAGGAGGGCTGTGCCGTTTTCTTGTTCTCTGTCTTGGATTTTAGTGGGGGGTTCTTTTTGGATTAGTTTGGTAATCTTATTTCTCTGGAATCCATTGGATGTTAGTACGTTTGTGAGAGTGTGTAGTTCGGTTTTTAGGTGTTGTTCGTCAGCTAAGCGTTTTGTTCTAGAGATGAGTGTCTTGGCTACGGAGTTGATCTGTGCTGGGTGGTGGTGTGAGAGTGCGTGCAGATAGCGGTTTGTGTGTGTTTTCTTCTGGTAGATGGTGTGTCCTAGGGAGCCATTGGGTTTCTTGTAGACTAAGAGTACAAAATTGGGTTTTTTGTAGACTAAGACTAAAAATTGGGTAGATCCAGGCGAGGGTTCCGAGACCCGTCTTGTTGAGGTGGTTTGGGATGACTTTGATCCTGTGACTCCCGAGGACTTGGACAGGTTGCTGGGTAGGCTGAATGCCACCACATGTTTACTGGATCCGTGCCCCTCCTGATTAGTACTGGCTACTCAGGAGGTGACACGAGGCTGGCTCCAGGGGATTACAAATGCTTCTTTGTGGGAGGGGGTCTTTCCTGCGGCCTTGAAGGAGGCAGTGGTGAGACCCCTCCTCAAGAAGCCTTCCCTGGACCCAGCTGTTTTAGGGAACTACCGGCCAGTCTCCAATCTTCGCTTCACGGCGAAGGTTGTAGAGAGTGTGGTGGCATGTCAGCTACCCCAGTACCTGGATGAAGCTGTCTATCTAGACCCATTCCAGTCTGGCTTCTGGCCTGGATACAGTACGGAGACAGCTTTGGTCGCACTGGTGGATGATCTCTGGAGAGCCAGGGATAGGGGTTACTCCTCTGCCCTGGTCCTATTACACCTCTCAGCGGCTTTTGATACCATCGACCATGGTATCCTGCTGCGCCGGTTGGAGGGGTTGGGAGTGGGAGGCACCGTTTATCGGTGGTTCTCCTCCTATCTCTCTGACCGGACGCAGACGGTGTTGACAAGGGGGCAGAGATCGACTCCAAGGTGCCTCATGTGTGGGGTGCCGCAGGGGTCGATTCTCTCACCCCTCCTGTTCAACATCTATATGAAGCCGCTGGGTGAGATCATCAGTGGCTTTGGGGTGAGATACCAACTGTACGCTGATGATACTCAGCTGTACTTTTCCACCCCGGGCCACCCCAGTGAAGCTGTTGAAGTGCTGTCCCAGTGTTTGGAAGCCGTACGGGTCTGGATGGGGAGGAACAGGCTCAAACTTAATCCCTCCAAGATGGAGTGGCTGTGGATGCCGGCACCTCGGTACAGTCAGCTGCAGATGCGGCTGTCTGTCGGGGGTGAGTCATTGGCCCCGATGGAGAAGGTACGCAACTTGGGCGTGCTCCTGGATGGTCGGTTGTCCTTTGAAGACCATTTGGCGACCGTCTCCAGGAGAGCTTTTTATCAGGTTCGCCTGATCCGCCAGTTGCGTCCCTTCCTGGACCGGGATGCCTTATGCACGGTCACTCATGCTCTCGTAACTTCTCGCCTGGACAACTGCAATTCTCTCTACATGGGGCTCCCCTTGAAGAGCACCCGGAGACTTCAGCTAGTCCAGAATGCGGCTGCGCGGGTTATTGAGGGAGCGGCTCGAGCTCCCACGTAACACCTATCCTGCGCAGACTGCACTGGCTACCTGTTGTCTTCCGGGTGCGCTTCAAGGTATTGGTTACCACCTTTAAAGCGCTCCATGGCTTAGGACCGGGCTATCTACGGGACCGTCTACTACCAGCCTCTATCTCCCATCGTCCGGTGCGCTCCCACAGAGAGGGATTCCTCAGGGTGCCGTCAGCCAAACAGTGTCGACTGGCAGCCCCAGGGGGAGGACCTTCTCTGTGGGGGCTCCGACCCTGTGGAACGAACTTCCCCTCGGACTTCGACAATTACCTGACCTTAGGACCTTTCACCGTGTACTTAAAACTTATTTATTTCGCATGGCTGGGCTAGCTTGATTTTTATCTTTGAATTTTAATTGGATTTGATGGGTTTTTAAAGTTTTGTAATTTTATGGGAGAGTGTGTTATTTTAACATTTGGGCAAATTTAAATTAGTCTTTTAAGGGATGTTTTTAACTATTGGGTGTATCTATATTTTATCTGCCTGTTCACCGCCCTGAGTCCTTCGGGAGAAGGGCGGTATACAAATTAAAATATTCAAAATATTCATATTCATAAGACATCTAGGAAGGGAAGTTGGTTGTTAACTTCTGTTTCCATGGTGAACTGTATTTTGGGGTGTAGGCTATTGAGGTGTGTGAGGAAGTTGTCAAGTTTTACTTTCCCGTGTGGCCAGATTATGAAGGTGTCGTCTACGTATCTGAGCCAGAGTTTGGGTTTGTGATCAGATTTTTCTAGTGCTTGGGTTTCAAAGTGTTCCATGTAGAGGTTGGCAATGACAGGTGAGAGGGGTGATCCCATGGGTGCTCCTTCTATTTGTTTGTATTTTTGTCCGTTATAGATGAAGTATGTGTTAGATAGGCAGTGGTTGGTCAGATCTAGGATGTGCTTGGGGGGGGTTATATTTGTTTTGGATAGCTGTCAAGGCTTCTTTGATTGGCACTTGGGTGAAGAGGGATATGACATCAAAGCTCACGAGTAGGTCGCTGGGCTGTAAGTTTTGTTTCTTTATGATCTCTATGAACTGGAATGAGTTTTTTATGTGTGAGGCGTTGGATTCTGCATAGGGCTGTAGTTGTTTGGCGAGAAATTTGGCTAGGTTTTGTAGAGGTGAGCCTATGGAGCTGACTATGGGTCTGAGTGGGGTTCCTTCTTTGTGTATCTTGGGGAGGCCGTAGAGCTTAGGACATCTGGATGATTTCTCTCTGGGAATGATTCTTTGTTGGATTTCTTCGCTGATGGGGGAGGCTTTTATTTTGGATTTAGTGGTTTTTTCTAGGTAGGTGGTGGGGTCTGTTTTTAGGGGCTTGTATGCAGGGTCTTGGAGTAGGTTGGTTGGCCAAGCTCCCACCCAATCAGTTCAAACCCCCACTAGCAGTTAAAAAAGAAGAAACAGCTGCAATCACACATTGCTCCCAGAAGCACGAAGCTGAAGCCTGAAGATGACGAATGAGACTTCGTCGAAACGTCGCCAAGACACTTCCAATTTTACGCGGGAGAAAACCCGAATAACCAAAGACCTACATATATATATATATATAAATTCCATATATATATACACACACATATATTCCACAAACACACACACACACACACACACACACACACACACACACACATACATATATATATATTACATACACTTATTAATTTAACTATTAAAGGAACAATAACATAAACAGTTTCATTACTGGCAAAGATTTTGAATGGGGCAGTATTTTAAAGAGTCCTTTGGTCATGGTCTTCACTTCACTGGCAATCAAATGATAGTTCATTGAAAATCAAGGACATCTTTCTTTCTTTCTTTCTTTCTTTCTTTCTTTCTTTCTTTCTTTCTTTCTTTCTTTCTTTCTTTCTTTCTTTCTTTCTTAGCCTCTGTGGCTCAGACTGCTAAAACAGTCTGTTATTAATACAGCTGCTTGCAATTACTGCATGTTCTAGTCCCACCAGGCCCAAGGTTGACTCAGCCTTCCATCCTTTATAAGGTAGGTAAAATGAGGACCCAGATTGTTGGGGCCAATAAGTTGACTTTGTATATAAATATACAAATAGGATGAAGACTATTGCTAATATAGTGTAAGCCGTCCTGAGTCTTTGGAGAAGGGCGGGATATAAATGCAAATAATAAAAAAAAAAGCATTGGAGTTCCTCTGCAGCAAAATAAAATTATTACTTGTAAGACGTTCCCTTCTCAGCGCACTCACCATGTGCTCAAGGTCACTGGGGCTATTTAAAAATCTATGCAACTAGAAACTGCTATTTTATCCCTTTAAGCTAAATTGGGATATCCTTAATCAGCAGCGTTTGCTATGAGGAATGACAGTACATAATAATATGATGGCTATTTATTTGGATTTCCAGAATCTTACCTTAATTTTGTTTAATATGGGAAGGAGGGAGGGATGCTGCCAATTCAAATATATACAGGAGAAAAATCATTTTATGATTTTTACCCTAAGCAAACAGAATGGATTCCCTCTAGTATAATTTCCAGTACTTTGTCCCATCTTGTATGAAAAGTGCCAAGCTATTTGGCATCTATTACTACCTCTGGGAGGCTATCCCATGATTTAATAGATCTTGGTGTTAGGAAATATTCTCTGTATTGCCAGTTTATTCCTTCGGGTGTCTATTTTAGCTGAAGGGAGAAGTCAGATTCTGGATGCTTCTACTGATATTTCAAATACTGGGTTAAGGTAGCCAAACGCCATCTGGTTCTCAGCTGATACTTATATTTGGAGACACCTAAAACTCTTCCAACCCTCTTTGGCTCATCTCTGCTTCTGAAAACAGCTCTTTAATCATTTTAATCACTGTATTGTTTTGCTATCTGGAACATTCCTTTTGTGTATACAATTATTGGAAGGAAGAATTTAATTATAGTTCAGAACCTGTTATTATTATGAACAAAACAGTGGAGTAGCTTTTTTTTTCATTCTGCATTGCAGTTTAATTATCTTTAACAAGTTTTAATTGTCTATCTTTCCCCACTCCCCAAAAGATAGAAAGGTACAACATTCCTTGAAAGATATGGAGATGGTTGGAAAGGAATTGAAAACATGGTGGTGTACTTGTACATTACAAAAGGAAACATTTTTTTTTAAAAAAAATTAAAAGACATAGTAAATTTTTCACAAATTTTTAAATCTAGACATTTTAGATAATCAAATAGTACTACCAAATTGTGCTATCAAATTGAAGAATGGGGAAGAAATTATTCTTCTACCATAAAATAGATAAAAATCCAAAATCATTTGTTGGCTTGCATGAAAAAGAGTAATAGCTCTTATAAGTAAATAGTCCTAATCCTCAACCTTGATTGGCAGGGATTTCCAGAGGAAAAAAATGGCTGACTGAGGACAGATCCCTGAAAAGCAGAGCTGACAACCATGATGAAGTATGAACAGCCGATGAGTAGACCACTGTTCGAACCTTTCCAGACAAAGATAGGAGATTACCCACAAGTGTTCCAGATAATTGCTCCTCATGAAGGGATCACAAGACAGTCGTTTCTCACGATTTGAGCACTGAGTGATGAGGGAATAGCTATCATACTTGTAACTGCACTCAGCACTTTTAAAAGGATGCTACATTTGCAAACTTCCTTTTCTAATCACATTAGAAAATTCCTTGTTAACTACTTTTCATCTATTGGAAAGACCTTTGGATCGACAAGTCTTAAAACACTGGGTCAGTCTGCTTTCAATCCGTAATGAAATAAGATATCAACTACAAGCTTAAAAAACTTAAAAAGTGAAATAAACAGCAAAAACCAATTCAGACATTGATTTTAGAAAGGTATAAATGGATTAAGGATTCAAATAATTTTGAAATAAGATTTTGGATTTAATTATAAAGAATACTTCCCAAGAGAAAGTGGACTTGGTTTGATTTTCTTTTTATGACATCATAAAGAAAAGCAATTTTAAAAATTGGATGCTAAGCGGAACTAAATATTTTAATTAAAGGAAAAGAATATAAACCTGATTAATAGCTTAAACCCGATTAAATACAAAATAATACAGCACTGGAAATACTGAGAGACACTTTTGAAAAATGGAATTAGAGTTTAATATCAGCAATGTGAATAGAGATGTTTGCCTCTATGGATAAACATCCAAAAGATGTTTCGAAGAAATGGTAGAAGCGGGACAACAACAATAATGCTTCATCCTCAATTCTAATAATTTTAACTGTTTTAGTGGTGACAAGGATGTTTTCCTCTTTGTTTCAACTGTATAGTAACTCTACCACCTGTGGTGGCAGTAATGGAATTTTTATTGACAACAGCTAGCTTCCAGCTATTCCAGAATGTTCCAGAGGTAGCCTCATTCCAAGGGATTCTGGGAATACATTGTGTTGTGTCCCACCCCCACTCCGAGAACGAGTCAAGGAAGTCTGTAACAAACTTGGCAATGAAGCCTCTGCTTCTCAAAGGCTCAACGAAGCCTTCGAGGTTTATCAAGGCAGGCAGGAGTCCAAGTTGTGACTTCAGTGATAGGGTCCGGTATCAGCAAACTAGAGAAGACTTTGCTGATTGGAAAGTCAGAAAGGTTGGAAAGTCAGAAAGGTTGGAATGCCAAAAGTAGGTCCTTTATATAGGTTGTGGGGTGTGGCTCCATGACTCAGCATTTATCCAGGCCTGCCCCACCCTTCCTTCTGCTGGCATCGCCTCTCAGATCTCCAGAAGCGAAGATCCACCTACTCTGAATTGTCTTCATCTGGATCTGCTGTCAGCATCTGGGAAAGGGAGGGGTCAGAGGGTAATTCCACCACCTGGCTGGCTTTCTGCTCTGAAGGCTGAGCCAAAGGAACACACGCTGTATGAGTGAGGTTTATTGGGCTTCTTCTTTATCTTCAATAAATCTTTATTTATTGAATCCTCTCCGGGCATGGGGCCAGGGCCCGGGGTTGGAGTCATGACAGGCCGTTCATCTTCATTATCAGACTCGGAGTCTGATAAAAGGCCCGGTTGGAGACAGGAGGGGCCCGGCTGAGGAGAGGAGGGAGGGCGAGTCACAACACATTGTTTCACACAAAGGAAATACATATAGAGTGAGTGTCCTTATCAATTACCACATTAGCCACAGAATGCTGCTTCTTTTGTCACATTCAGGGCTGGAATGGCAGCAACTAGATGCTGAAAAATTTATTACAGGCGGGAAACTGATATATACTTAAAACATGAACGAAAGAATTAAAAAATGGCAATTAAGTCAACTGTGATGAACTCTTTTTAATTTTTGAGGAATTACAATTCAACAAAAACAATAAGCCTACTAATTAGAAATTAATGAGAATGCATTCTCTGAATAATTTTTAAAAAATGAATCAGAGATTAAATGCAAAAAGATGCTAACTATGACTGTACACCATAGACCAGACTTACATTGCTTGAGTTGGGAAGCCCTATAGATCTATTAATAAATACATTAATAATCAGTACTAACTGATTTTTCCATGTTTGTTTTGCTATGTAATTTAAAGCATAAGTTCCAGTTCTGGTATATGAAAGAACGCAGTAGCTGGTATTAGTATATCTGTGACACACTAAGCCATGATTTTATGCAGAAAAGCTATCAATAGAATCATTAGGAGCTGAGCCAGCTTGATGGGACACAATCAATCCACACCATGATTAATGCTCACAAGGAAAAAGAGAAGCTTCCCTCCAGATAACAAAGGAAAGAAGGAAGGGAAGTACAGATATCTGAGCATGCCATTTCTTCTTTGCTAGCTGTCACTGATCGAGAAAGAGTTCTGTCTCTAGTACCCTGAAAAGGAAATCAGCTCTTTTGCATGTGTGCAGCAGATTGGGAAATGATGTGGCATTTGCATTAATGCAACAGCAATGAATGAAAGGAAAAAATTGAAGCCAGACTACCTCCACAAAGCAATTTCACCACAACAGCAAAACTCAGTGTTTGGCTGCCCTTTTAAATGTTACTGCGTTTTTAAGCACTGTTGTAGTTCTCCCATCCTCCTTAATATTTAACAAAAGATACAGACAAAAGAAGAACCTTATTCAGCTTTAGAATTCAGCTAATATGAAATAATTATTTTTCACTTTCATAGGCAGACTAAGTACATTTTTTAAAAAAAGAGCTATCGGAAGGGCAGGTTGACTGATGATTGTTCTTCCATTTCATCGCCATGTTCCAGAAAACTTCCTACTTAGCTCGGGAGGCAAACCATTTATCCCCCTGGATGGCTGAAAGCAACAGACTGTAGAGTTTAAGATGCTAGGATTTTGTAACTTAATCATGTAAATACTATCCTTTATCCATCGTGAAATGTATTTGGAAATCAGATTTTATTACAGCAGTTTGCAGCAGTCGGCAAATGGTGTAAAGAAATAGGCAAACAAGTTTTGCTGATCCCATGTTTCTTCTAATGTATTAATTTCTCCAAATAATGGCACCTTCTCTCAAAGAATTTAAGATGTTGAGCCCCAACTTACACAACTTTCCATCATTATGGCCTTGATTAATTAGATCTGCCAAGCAGAATCTGCTGCAAATTCAGCACTTTCTGAAGTTCAGGGCATTGAGTTGGGCCCTCACTAAGGATATCAGACTGGCTCACTCTTTGTTGGTCTTTTAGAAGATTTTTAAAACCAAATTGTATCAGAGAGATTTTTTCCTGTTGCGAACATTAGAATTTTCATTTCTGTTTTATTGTTATTAGTTTCTGTTGCATGTTTTTTTTTAATTTCTACTGCATTCAGAATTGTTTTATTCCTACCACATTAATCTGCATTTGTTCTGTGTAAGTCACTAAGAGTCTCTGGATTTTGTGGGCTTAGAAATGTGTTAAATAAAGTAGCAAATTAGGACATTTTTTTAT
This sequence comes from Ahaetulla prasina, assembly GCF_028640845.1. Taxonomy (NCBI): domain Eukaryota; kingdom Metazoa; phylum Chordata; class Lepidosauria; order Squamata; family Colubridae; genus Ahaetulla; species Ahaetulla prasina. Next base: position 152,981,841 of record NC_080541.1, on the reverse strand, counting down.
TAGGTCAAATTCTTTACAAAAGACTGTTCTGTCTTTCGGGGCTGTCAAGGGAATCAGTTTTTTTCTTCATCACAGTTACCTGGTGCTTTAGATATGGAGATATTCTTTAATTGTAAAATGACCATCTGGAAGAGAGGCATCTAACTAGATATTTTTGATTCCTAGCTATCCAAAATTCATAAAAACAGAAAAGAAAAAGAAAATACCTGGAACAGATTAAGGACCTGTCCATTCCAACATCCTGTTTCCCACAGAACGACCTGCCAGATGCCTCTAAAAGCTCATAAATAAGGCATGAGCACAATAGGCTCACCCTACTTCTTTCCCCATAAGTGGTAGTCAAAGTCATGTCACTAGAGATACAATTATTCATTATGACTGATGGTCTTTCTCTTCCACAAATCCCCCTTTTAGTCATGTTGGTTGGGGCCCAGCACCAGGTGTTATGGTACCTGCAGAAGATGCTGTCTGCAGGTTGAAGTAGGAACTCACTTGAATCCCCAAGCGAGATCACCCAGGCCCACTGAGATAATACTAATCCATACCTGTCAGGTTAAGCTTTCCGACAGTGTGGTGTGACTTATTTTAATTTTCTCCATTGGATTCTGGAGTTTACTGGCAGGCACAAGTTCTGTTCCTCATTCAGCATAGAGTTGCCTTTGCCGCAACTCCTGAATGCTGCTTCAACTTTTGCTATCAGCCTCTCTCCCTACTCCCCCCACCACCACCCAAATCTCCTACTTCAGCATACTTAAATTGTTCTCCCGTTCAACCTCAGGCAGATGCAAAGAGCTCCTGCTGTGCCTTTTGCCCACATTGCGGTAATGACAGGCAGCTTTGGGGCTTTCGAGAGCAGCAGGGGTAAATTTTCCATCCTGTCAAAATCAATTCTGCCAGCCGGCTTCTTGATGGGGGATGGTGCTGCCCCCTTCCTTCATCCAGATGGCAATGCACTTCTCACATCATCGCAGCCCCCTTGAATCCCAATGCATTCTCCCTGGGGCAGCTTTAAGCAGAACCAAAGACCATGTCTCCTTCTTTCCTCGAGCCATAGTTCTTCAATCTTTACAGAATGAGGAAAAGGGGAATAAAGTGTCCTGATTCCAGGAATGTTTTGCTACGCTCGTTCCTGCCATTTCATGTGCTCCCCAGGCTTCTCAATTGACCAAAGATTCACCGTGAAACGCTTCTGATTGCAGCTTTACCCATGAAGTTTGTAGGGCAGGACTAATGTGTGTCATTAATGCATCATATAAAAGAGGATTCTGCAAAGATAGATTGAATCGGGGATATCTTGCCTCTCTGTTTTGTTTATATCTTTTGTTAGTAGATTTCTAAATAAATCCCTGGATGGATTGCAAAGTTACTTTAAGCATGATTTTCCCCCACCCCTAAACAGATGAAAAAAGAAAAATAACGAATGCAATAGAAAGTAGTAAATAAATAACATCTAAAGCATACAAAATCAGTATTTCACAGTATAATGGATACCTAAAATCAGGCTGGTACAAGTATTAGAAACACCTGGGGGTAGAAAGAAATATCTTTGCTGGTGCTGAAAATTTATTAACTGAGTTTAAGCAATTTTATTCCCCTTTTTCCTAGATCAATAGGGAAGGAAAGGAGGTGATCATATAGTATGTAATGGATCTACCCCCCACCCCGATTATCATTACTCTGTTAAGTTTAACAGTGAAAGAATAAGAGGCTCCTTTTGTGTGTGAGAGAGTTTGAGTAATTTTGTGTGTTAGAGAGTTTGGGTAATTCTTGTTCCAAGAATTACTAGAATAACTTTCCCCAAATTAATGCTTGACAAATGGGTGTGACCTATGATTTTCCAGAATTTTGAGCTTCCTACACATGACAGTTCAATGGAAGATTGCAGAGTTGGAGCTGAAAGCCAAACTAATTTGCCCAGACTCTAACTTTAAAAAAATGATGGGAAACGGTCAAATCTAAAGCCAGTAGTGAAATCCAAATTTTTTACTACCGGTTCTGTGGGCATGGCTTGGTGGGCGTGGTGTGGCTTGGTGGGCATGGCTTGGTGGGTGTGGCAGGGGAAGGATACTGCAAAATCCCCATTCCCACCCCACTCCAGGGGAAGGATACTGCAAACTCTCCATTCCCTCCCCATTCCTGGGGGAAGGATACTGCAAAATCTCCATTCCCACCTCACTCAGGGGCCAGCCAGAGGTGGTATTTGCTGGTTCTCTGAACTACTCAAAATTTCTGCTACCGGTTCTGCAGAACCTGTCAGAACCTGCTAGATTTCATCCCTGCCTAAAGCCCATTTTCCTTCAAGCAGTCAGTCAAAATGAAGTGGCAAACACCAGCTCTTTACTCTTCTGGCAATGAGAATTACTTTAGCCCATGGTTAGCCATTATCATGGGACCTGGGAAATATTTCCTCCCAGTGCTAGGTTACACTATATTTTGGCCTTGAGTGTTTTGTACTGCCATGTTTTTTGCCTTCCATATGAAATCACCTTATGTATATGTTTTGACTTTTTTTTTTCAGGTCAAACTATTTCTTTTCTTTTTTCTTTGCTTTGATAAAAGACTGAACGTTGGAGAATTTAACCAGACTTCATATGATGGCTTCTGTTCATGTTATACATGCATAGGAACAACTAAGTACGGTCACTATATCTAAGTTGGAAAAAAATCCAGATGATCAAAAGATAGGTAAGAAGATAGAGATATAGTTTTACTGCCTTACAATAATCAAATGTATATTTTCAGCCCATATATTTTAGCATTAACACATACGACCCCGCTATATTTATCTCTTGAGGCCAGGCTATGATGGGCAATTACAGTCCCAGTCAATCACTAACAGTAAACTATCGATAATGGAGTTATAGGAAGGATTGTATCTAAATAGGAAAGCACATGCTTTCCATGCAGAAAATCCATGGACAATTTCTGTTATTTCCAACAAGACTTGGAAAAAGTCATGTTCACAATCTGCAGAGTTCCTGCCAGTCAATATTAACAATCTTAGACTAAATGAACCAATCATTTGATTCAATAGAAAACATCTTTCTGTGGTCTTAAAAAGATAACAATGTGGTTTTTAGCTGTCTCATTGCTATCCAACCAATTTCTCTGAACATCTTATAAATAGGAATTAGAACTTCTGTATTCATTTCAGCCAAATCAAAATATGCTATTTTTTTCCTATAAATATTGTGTTATTTAACTAGTTTATTGCTATTTGGCCCTTTCTCCCAGAACTATAGCTAGGCTTCTCGTTTATTTTTAATTTACCTGAACTGCATTTAAATTTATAAGTCATGTGAATTTTCAGACAGGGAAAAAAAGTAGCTACAAATGATTTTTAAAATGCAGACTTAATGCAAAGTTTAACTCTTCAAGTAATATCTGTCTATACAGATATTTATATTTATTTTATACTTATCTATGCCAGATAAGTATAAAATTAGACAATATTTTTATACGGAACAGCACAAGGACTAATTTAAATGGAATATTTGGTACACATATGTTATTAATTAATGTAGTAAGTGAGCAAACCCTCAATAACATACACTTTCCTACACAAATTACATTGAAAGGTTTTAATGCACTTTTAATATTACATATGACAAGGAATCATCCCACTGATTTCATTACATCAAGAGCTGGCTCACAGAACTCTGTTATGGATCTTCCCACCCTCCCACCCTTGTATTACATTCTGCCCACCTTCTAATCTGCATCTATCCTTCCTTACTTCTAGTGTATCAGCACAGTTTTTAAAACAATGATAATAGCAATAAATAAACAATTCCATATTTTTTTTTTAAAAAAAAATCAAGTTTCTGCAATCTAATGATCGTTGTAATACCATGCTCTCTTGGTATGAAAGAGTGGTATTCAAATACATTTAGAGAACGGAAGATTGGGAAAAGCTACAGGATAATCAATGAATTAAAAATCACAATATACGACAAAGCAGTATCAATATTTATTTATTTATTTATTTATTTATTTATCAAATTTATATACCGCCCTATCTCCCGAAGGACTCAGGGCGGTGTACAGGCATTTAAAACACATAAATACAATGTAAGAAATATAAAAACAGTTAAAAAACTTATTCTAAACGCCTATTAATTTAAAATTAAAAATATAGAATAAAAGCCAATTTAAAAACCAGTAATTTAAAATTTAAAATTTAGCTCAGCCCTGCACAATTAAATAAATGTGTTTTAAGCCCGCGGCGGAAGGTCCGGAGGTCCAGCTGGCGAGACCGGGGTAGTTCATTCCAGAGGGTGGGGCCCCACAGAAGGCCCTTCCTGGGCGTCGCCAGGCGACATTGCCACGCTGACGGCACCCTGAGAGACCCTCTCTGTGAGAGCGCACGGGTTGGTGAGAGATATTCGGTAGCAGTAGGCGGTCCCGTAAGTAACCCGGCCCAATGCCATGGGCGCTTTAAAGGTGGTCACCAGCACCTTGAAGCGCACCCGAAAGCCACAGGTAGCCAGTGCAGCCTGCGCAGGATGGGTGTTATCACGGGAGCCACGGGGCTCCATCTATCACCAGCGCAGCCGCATTCTGGACTAACTGCAGCCTCGGATGCCCTTCAAGGGAGCCCCATGTAGAGAGCATTGCAGTAATCCAGGCGCGGCGTCACGAGTGCGTGGTGACCGTGCATAGGGCATCCCGGTCCAGAAAGGCGCAACTGGCGTACCAGGCGAACCTGGTGAAACGCTCCCCTGGAGCGGCCGTCAAATGATCTTCTAGAGACAGCCGTTCATCCAGGAGGGCGCCTAAGTTGCGGACCCTTTCCATCGGGGCCAATGACTCGCCACCGATGGTCAGCGGTTAGCTGACTGTACGGGATGCCGGCATCCACAGCCACTCTGTCTTGGAGGATTGAGCTTGAGCCTATTTCTCCCCATCCAGACCCGTCGGCCTCCAGGCACCGGGACAGCACTTGAGCTTCGTTGGGGTGGTCCGGTGTAGAAAAATACAGCTGGGTGTCATCCGCATACAGCTGGTACTTCACACGAAACCACTGATGATCTCACCCAGCGGCTTCATGTAGATGTTGAACAGGAGGCGAGAGGATCGACCCCTGCGGCACCCACAAGTGAGGCGCCTCGGGGCCGACCTCTGCCCCCGTCAACACCGACTGCGACCGGTCGGAGAGATAGGAGGAGAACCACCGATAAGCGGTGCCTCCACTCCCAATCCCTCCAACCGGCGCAGCAGGATACCATGGTCGATGGTATCGAAGCCGCTGAGAGGTCTAATAGGACCAGGGCAGAGGAGCAACCCCTATCCCTGGCCTCAGAGATCATCCACCAACGCGACCAAAGCCGTCTCCGTGCTGTAGCCGGGCGAAAACCGGACTGGAGCGGGTCTAGATAGACAGTTTCATCCAGGTGCAAGGAAATTGATATGCCACCATACTCTCTACAACCTTCGCGCGGGTTGGAGACGATAATTACCTAAAACAGCCGGGTCCAGGGAAGGCTTCTTGAGAGGGCCTCACCACCGCCTCTTTCAAGGCAGGCGGAAGACACCCTCCACCAAAGAAGCGGTCGTAATCGCCTGGAGCCAGCCTCGTGTCACCTCTCGGTGGCCAGCACCAGCCAAGAGGGCACGGGTCCAGTAAACACGTGGTGGCATTCAACCTACCCAACAACCTGTCCATGTCCTCGGAGCCACAGGGTCAAACTCATCCCAAACAATGTCACCAAGACCGCCTCGAGCATCTCACCCGCATCACGCAATCTTGGTCCAGACCATCCCGAAGCTGAGCGATTTTATCGTATAGATAACCGTTAAACTCCTCAGCACGTCCCTGCAGCGGGTCGTCCGCTCCCCTGGTGTAGGAGGAGGCGAGTCACCCGAAACAGGGCGGCTGGGCGGTTATCTGCCGATGCAATGAGGAGGCGTAGCTACGCCTCGCTTCCCTCAATGCCACTAGGTAAGTCCTAGTATAGGACTTCACTAGTGTCGATCAGCTTCGAGCGGCTAGACCTCCAGGAACTCTCTAGGCGTCTTCTCCGGCGTTTCATCCCTCTCAGCTCCTCGGAGAACCAAGGGCGGTTGGGACCTGCGCCGGGTCAGAGGCCGCAAAGGCACGACACGGTCTAAGGCCCCGCGCGGCCCGTTCCCAGGCCGCAACAAGTTCCTCAGCCGAGCCGTGAGCCAGACCCTCAGGAAATGGCCCAAGCTCCGTCCGGAACCCATCCGGGTCCATCAGGCGCCTGGGGCGGAACCAGCGTGTCGGCTCCGCCTCCCTGCGGTGGTGAATGGCGGTCAGAAAGTCCAGGCGAAGAAGAGAGTGATCTGACCATGACAAAGGTTCAATGACTATTTCCTTTAAGTCCAGATCTCTCAACCACTGACTAGAGAGAAAAATCAAATCCAGAGTGCCACCCCCAATGTGAGTAGGGCCATCAACTACTTGAGTCAGGTCCAAGGCCGTCATGGAAGCCATGAACTCCCGAGCTGCCGTCGATGACGAGCCGGAGGATGGCAAGTTAAAGTCTCCCATGACTAAAAGTCTGGGGTCTCAACTACCACCCAGCCAGCATCTCCAGAAGCTCGGGCAGGGCGGCTGTCACGCAGCAAGGAGCCAGGTACGTGATCAGCAAACCCATCTGACACCTACGACCCCATCTCACAAAGAGGGATTCGCACCCGGCAATCTGAGGTACAGTGGTCTCCCTCGGCTCTAGACTCTCTCTAATCACAACAAATATTAACACTCCATCTGTCCCCCCGCCAAAAAAAAAAAAGACACTGCAGCTTTCCTAATATTGGTTGAAACAGAAAGTCCTTCATTTGTTTCTGGAAAGGTAGATTACTTTGGGAAGGTAACATTATCTCCAGGAATGTTGAAAGTTATCCACAAAGTTCTCATCAGACTTGTCACAGCTCAATTTGCTGACAGCTAAAATGATTTGCTTATCCAGAAAAGCTTCAGTGAACAACAATATGAAGCTTCAGAGCTGGCAGAGGAATATGATTTGTGTGTGTGTGTGTTGAGGGGGGAGGGCATTGTGTTCGGCCCCACCGAGCTGGTCTTCACTTGGGCTCAGCCATATCTGTCTGAATGTTATGTGATCATCTCTCAAGCTGTTGCTTATACTGCAGCATTGTCTGCAATGCTTTGGATTACTAGAAAGAGGCCTGAACTCTAACCACTGGGGGACTGCTCCGTACACTGCACAAACCTTTCCTTTGGCATATGCTGTTCATTGAGAAAGCAGGCACCACTGTGCTCAACTGTTGAGTGAGAATCACACTGCATGAGACATTAAGTTAGCAAGTGATTTACATATGTAATTTATTAATGTGTGTGCACCACATGTGTGCCCGAACTAGGCTTTTCCAACACAGGCACACTGAGAAAATTTATGAAAGTTGGGGAATTGCATTCTCCTTCACATGGATTTATATGAACACTCAGGGCCACTCTGTCACAGTGTGGGGGTTTTTTCCCCAGTTTTTTTTTTCTCCCCCAACAAATTCATTTTCTTTAGAGGAGCTAACAAGCATCCAGCAACAGATGACAAAGGGAAAATGCTTGCTCTGCTGCTTGTACTTAAAAAATGGGGAAGCCAGATTCACTGATTTGTTTGTCAGTTGGTCGCTAAAGGGAATCACATGATCCCGGGACACTTCAATCATCAAAAATATGAGTCAATTGACAAACATCTGAATTGCGATTGTGTGAACGTGAGGATGCTGCAATGGTCATAAGTATGAAAAATGGTTATAAGTCTCTTTTTTCCGTGCTGTTTTAACTTTGAATGGTCACTAAATGAACTGTTGTAAGTCGAGGGTATATAGGGTAATCCATATAATACAAAGAGAAGTGAAAATCTTCTTCCTCAAGGAAAAAAAAAACATACTCCAGTTGCCCTTTTAAAAAAAATCACCTTTGAGGCCCTACAATTGTTATATAAGGAAAGACGAGTCCTGTTTCCCATATATTATAAAAAAATAATACAAATGTGAACAGCCCTCGTTTGACTCAATGCTGAATTCATTCAATAAACTTGATGATACTAAGATTGCAGGCAGAGATATTATCTGGGAATGATAGGAAAGTTAATTATATGACAAATAAGGAATATTGTTAGAGACATTTCTTGGATTTATTGTTTAATTGATTTATGTAATATAAATAGAATTGGGAGACAGTCACTGGTTTCAGCAGGCAAAAAGGGGGCATCACTTTTTTCTCTCTTTGCTGAAGTGTTATGAAAAATCCCTCTTGCACAAAAAAGTTGTCAATGCCGATTTGTTATTGTTTAGGTCTAGGTTTGTACCTCAGTTTTTAAAGGAAGGAAGGAAGGAAGGAAGGAAGGAAGGAAGGAAGGAAGGAAGGAAGGAAGGAAGGAAGGAAGGAAGGAAGGAAATTTATTTGCATTTTTGTTTTGTTTTTTATAATAATTATTTTAATGTGGATTTTTATATTTTTGTATAAATGTGTTTTATATTTTCAATTCTGTTTTTTTTTTCTTCAGTGTTTACGCAGTCCACAATTTGTATGCTGCATAGAGTTGCTTTTTGTAAGATGGGTGGGTATGCAAATTTATTTAATAAAGGAAATAAATAAATGCAAGATTATTTTATTACAAGTTCTGCACTTATTGCAATCCATTCATTTCAATGTCTCCTCTTTAAATATACTCAACAAAGTGCTGCTTCCTTATATATTCAACTAGAATAGGGTAGCCATTTTAATAGATTGTACCAAAACGACGTTTTAAAATTACCAATTGATTATCCTATATAAAAAAAACCATTATCAACTAAGACTGATAATAAAATTTGATGGATTGCAAGAGAGGAAAACAAAAACAGGTTAGCATGGATCTCATTTGAGGTTAAAACCTCCTATGAAGAGTAATAATCAGTATAAGTGATAGCAGATCCAGAACAGATGGGAAAATAATTATGCATGCAATCATTTTTCAGATTGTAAAATAGGAACAAAGGAAGAAGAAAACTATTTCCTTTTCAGTCATGACATTGATGTTATAAATTGACAGCTTTCATGTAAAGATGTTCCAAATGTGTTACTTAGAAATGCAGAGTTTTTATCATTACATAATTCCTATTTTGAATGATCATATCATTCTTAACTTGACACATGTCTGTCTTGCTAATGGCCTATAGTTTCCTTCCATTTGGAGTTGCAGTCAAAGATTAGACTATTCTAATTAACAAAATTGAGTATCAGGAGGGCCATCTATAAAGACTAAAGCCTCAATCAACTAGAAAAGATTTGACGATTTTATTTTTCCTTCCATTATAATGTGGTACTGCAGGGAGGACTTATGAGCAAAAAGTGATTAGGATTTCATTGTTGTGGTCCGCCAGCAGCCTGCAGAGCTGGCAGTGAAGTCAGACAGCGATGAGGCTGAGGAAGAACATGGACCAATCCTGGAGGCTGGGGAAGGCCCAGATGAGGGCTCTGCGTTGGAGGCAGAGATGGGGCCAGGGCCATCGGGGAATGAGGTGCAGACTCCAGAGCCTCCAGAGGCTGACAATAGAGAGGCAGAGAAATAGGAGAGAGGCAGAGGAACAGAAACAGCCTGCTCCTAGTGCACGCATGAGAAGAGCTGCTAGAAGGCAAGAGCAGCTAAAGCAAAGAGGATGACTCAGTACTAGGGCCAAGAGATGATTGGCTCCTCCCATAAGGCTTAAAAGACCAGCAATGGCTCTTGGGCTCTTTGTCAGAAAACAATGCTGATAGACTTGTTTCTTGTCTTGCTGTATTTATTTCTTTGCTCTTTTAATTTAGACAAGTTCATAGTATACAGTGTTTGTATGTATTACAATTTTATCTTGCTTATATAAATACTTTATTTTGGAGGTCACACTTCGATGTTCTTGGCTTTTAAAGAAAAAGCGCCCTCCCTTCTGAAGTCATAATTTAGTTTTTCACAAAATTATGGCCCATTTTTTTTTTAAAAAAAGGAGTAGAAATAAACTGGAGCAACTCTCTAAAAAATCCAGCACTTTCAAGTAAAAACGAAATGTTTGTAGGAAACCAGATTCCAATCTCTCTCTCTCTCTCTCTCTCTCTCTCTCTCTCTCTCTCTCTCTCTCTCTCTCTCTCTCTCTCTCTCTCTTACTCTTGCTCGCTCTCTCTTGCATGATTGATGATGGTTTACATTTCAGTTGGTATAATAGCAAAGAGTAACAATCCTAAATGCAGAAATATGAAAAAACGTTCTTCCAGTCTGCATCAAGTTGTGAGCAAGAAGATTCTTTTTCAAAGTGATCTGTCAATAAACAATATTTATTGCATGATTATGTGAACTGCTTCTACTTTATTTTACAGATAATCCCTGTAACTGGAGATTTTAGAAAAGAGATGTATTTTTCTTTGTTTTTAGTCTCAGGGAGAGGATTAGAATTGAAGATTGGCTGTACAACTGTTTGCTTGATATTTAAGTTGAAAAACGCCTTTGTTCAAAAATTTTGCAATCTGGAAGAGGCGACACGTTCCAGGAAAAACTTTGAACTGGACCTCATTTTTAAAAATATTGCATTATTGAAAGCAAGATTTATAAATGAAAAGAAAATCATAATCTTGCTCATGGAATAATAATGCTCTTGAAATCACTAAGCAATCGTTTTAGAAATGGACCCAAAAAAGAGAAAAAGTTCCAAATGAGGAAAGCAATGAAACACCAACAAAATAAAAAGCATGAATATGCAAATAGCATAAAATTCCCATGAGAATCTGGAAGGAAAACATAGAACATGAAGGAGTTAAAGTGAAGAAACACAGCCTGTCTTTAATTGTTATAGCCTTAATATTCTGCCATTTCCCTGAAAGCACAAGTGCTCCTACCAATTGGACTCTCCTAATTTTATCCAAACATTAACCTTGTAGGATGGGCTGAACTTACATTCCTGGTCAAGTCTCCCCCCACTCCAACCCTCCCCAAGTATGCAGAATAAACTTAAGATAGGGGTGGTCTTTGTTGGAAACAGGCAGGCTGGCCCTCTCAAAGGGAAGTGGAGCACTATTTACGGGACCGCCTGCTGCCACCAGTAGCCTCCCATCAACCTGTGCACTCTCACAGGGAGGGCCTCCTTAGGGTGCCGTCGGCCAAACAATGTCGGCTGGCGGCCCCCAGGGGAAGAGCGTTCTCTGTGGGGGCTCCTGCCCTGTGGAATGAACTACCTGTGGGGCTACGCCTACTCCCTGATCTTCAGACCTTTAAGCGCGAGCTTAAAACTTTACTTCTTTCATCAAGCAGGGCTGGCCTAATGATAAATTTTAATTGAGGGTTTTTAGTGGGGTTTTTAAGGGGGTTATTCTATTTTATAATTTTACTCACTCATTTTAAATATTCAGCTTATGGAATTAGATTTTTAATGATATATTGTATTTTAAATTTTTTTGGGTATTTCTGTTTTATCTATGAGTCCTCGGAGAAGGGCGGTATAAAAATGTGAACAATAAATAAATAAATAAATATGCCACTCAAATATTTATTAATTACTTGGGGTTTTTTTTATCATTAGGGTTAAAATTGAGCACTATTAAAAAAAAACCACCCTCTTTTTCCTCCCCCTGATAATTGCTTCCTTTGAGTGGATGAAACTCTTACCTTAAAGAAGGGAAACAACCCAAATGTCAATAGACAGGTGTCTGACGAAAGCTGAGATTCAACTCCCAGTAGTTCTAGCTATCATGGCTAAGGGCAAGAGATGGCTGGAGGTGGAGTTCAAAAGATTAAGAAGGCATCGGAATGCCTTGTCTTGCAGCAGATTGTATATCCAAACCAAATTATCTCTTTGTGAACATGGATTCCCACTGAGTGGTGTTTTTCAGAAAGAGAAAAGATTCACAGCAAGGCTCTTTGGGCTAATCTTGATTCCACCCCCACCCCCGTTTTCTTTAAAATATGTTATTTATGATATTTCTATTCTGCTGTATGTAAAAAACAACAAGGTTGCATGCAATAATTCAGAGTCAAGAAACAATAAATGTATCATAAAAAATTAAAACAATATCCCCAGTAATATATTAACATTTTATTTATTAATAAAACATATTTAATACACTGTATACATTGTTTTTCAGTCAGAGATTCCCCAATGTGATTTAGAAAATGATAAAATATGTAAAATGACAAACAATAAACAACAAAATGACAAACAAATAAATATATCAGAAATATTTTATTATTGATTTGTGTACATCCCACACATTCATACGTGCACACACATTCACACAGGCATAAATTTCATGTATTTATATAAAATACGGAATATTTCTGTGGAACCATTCCTCTATCGATCTTCAAGGCAACTAGAATGTATTATCTCAGTTACTATATGTCTGCATGTATCCAGGTGTGTATTTCAGGGGTGGGTTCTACTTACCTTTGCTACCGATTTGCATCGTGCCCACGATGCGAAGAAGCTTCTGCGCATGCGCGGATCACTTTTGATGACGTTCGGGTCAGTGGGCGGAGCCTCCCGCCGGTTTTACTACCGGTTATATAGAACTGGTGCGAACAAGGGGGCAACCCACCACTGGTGTATTCCTTATATAACAACTTTGTAACAATTTTACAAGATGTTTCATATGCACTTCTATGTGTATAAAATTCCCTATTAGGTACAATATTTAAAAATATATTTTGATCTGAAAACCCATTCGCAAAATTTGTAGAAAGATGAAAGAGAAAGGTAGCAGAATTCCTGTTTTTCTTTGGTCATGAAATATGTTTGGTTTAAACCATATCTTCCTTGCTAATTCATTGCAGTGAAGCTTTTCATTGATTTTACAGTTCCAGATATCTGCCTTCATTTGCAAATAAAACTGTATAAATTATTTCATTACCTTATCCATATTAAAGTTTGCCTAGGCTTTTAGAAAACGTGTGTCAGCTGAAAGGTGGAGGGGCGTATATGTAGTGTGTGTATGCATATGTATAAATTGCACACACCTCTTAATATTCAAAGAACCAATTAAAGAATCTTGAAGAGAGACAACCCAAAATGTTGAATCATGAAATTTCAATGTCATTTTTTTCACATATTTCCTGCAATTTGTATATATTTTGTCTAATTATTTTGGAAGGTACATCTGCTTTGACACCTGCAGAATTATTGCAAGCTGTCATTTTCATTCTGATGGGGGGAGGAATATTTAAATTTTAGTTTTGGCACCTGTCAGGCTGTAGTGCAACAAACCAGAAACCAGAGGGAGGACGGAATTCATGCTTGCGAATATTATTTTGCAATGGCTAATAATTGCCATGTTTCCGTCAGTCACCCAAAATGACAAATGGTGCTGCTAGCGTGGAACTTCACGTCAGCAGGACGAGGAGGAAAGTATGTCCTACAAAGTAACATCTCCTGACATCACAGATTTTATTCTGATTAGTCCACATAAAAAGAATTGCTCCAGAAAGAAAACTTATAAACACTTGACAACACTTGCCTACCACCCACCCCCAAGTCCTGTCAAAAACATTTGCACTGGTCCCAGGAACACGAGTCTCAGTTACAGGGCCTGTTTGACAGACTAGGATATAGGGACCTGTCAGCTGAAGAACAGACAAAGATTATTGTGAAGAGGATTTGGTACTTTGTGTATTTTGCCTAATAGGGGAGCCTGTGCTCAGCATTTCCTGAAGCAAAAGAAGACAGATGAAATCTCTGGGCACTTCATTGCTGCTGCCTCTCAAAGATTTCCTGTCAAAATGGCCTACGAGGGGAGAAAGGGTTGCAATAACATTTTTTTTTAACCTGGCAGGATTTCTAGCCTTGCTATGAAGAGAGTTTGAAGGCGCTGTCTTTGTAAAAACCTCTGCTGCCAAGCTACCAGATGTAGTTGTGTTTAAAAATAAAAAAGCAATATGATTCACGTTACCATAGTGTACACTATAAAAGTAGTTTTGATTGACAGCTTATCCATATTTTATGGAGTGCTTCCTACTCCCCACCCCCTCCACCCCATAAACACAGCAAGGGACTTTGATGTTAGCGCAATTCTCAACTTAAATAAGCCAGTGGTTGCCAACAACTTTAGTGGCAGCGTTTCAGCCAAGCATGAAGGGAATGCCATCTACTTTCTCCAAACTGGAAGTTGTCTCTTTAGGTTTTTCTTTTTCTTTCTGCTTCTCTTCCACTTCCAAAAAACAGTCCAACGGGATTCACTAAATTCTGAAGCATTCCCACATTTGCAGAATATAGGATTGGGAGCAGGCTGTTCCTCATGGCAGGATACAATAGGAAGTGATCTCAACATGGTTTCCATTGCTGTCCTAGTGTGAGATGAGATGTAGGAAAAATCATTCTACGTGGGTAGGATTTTCAAATCTGTCTCAAAATCTAATTTTTGGACCAGGAGGAACTTGGTGTTTTGTTTTGTTTTTTAAAAGAACTGCATTGGTAGGATAATGCAGCTTTAGGGGAGAAGGAACATTCATGATAATGTAGTCATCTTTCTCTCTAACTTTTGTCAGTTAGAAAGAGGGTGGTTTTTTTTTGTGCGTGTGGGTTTTTTTTTGAAGAATTGAGAATTACAAACGCAGATATTCAAACATTTTTGTAAAGTGTTATTACTGTACTTTCATAACACTTTCCCTCTTCATGCTTTCTTGGAAAAGAGCACTGTGAAATCAATGAAATGGAGCTTATTTCCCAAGAAAGCTGAGGGTTTTGTGATATATTTATATTGAGACCTAGAGTTTTGGAGTACAAAATACTAGCATAGCACATTGATTATTATGAAGAATTGGCTTACAGAGTTACCTGGTACCTGATGTAATATACTCTAGTCTTTTCAATTAGAAGAATCAAACTTAGTACAATTGAAAACACTGAAAGAATGCATTCTTAAAGAACTACACACTCATGATGGAAACTATTAGGATAGGCTGGTTTATGGTTATCTTAATATATTTATACTCTGATCCTGTACAATTCTTCAAAATAGCCCCTTAAGAGTTGAGATGTGCAATATCTGTCTGTCTGTCTGTCTGTCTGTCTATCTATCTATCTATCTATCTATCTATCTATCTATCTATCTATCTATCTATCTATCTATCTATCTATCTATCATGTTTCCCCGAAAATAAGACCCTGTCTTATATTTTTTTAACCCTGAAATAAGCACTTGGCCTTATTGCCATGACCTCAAAAGCCTGATTGGGCTTACTATCAGGGAATGTCTTATTTTGGGGAAAACAGGGTATCTATTTATCTATCTATCTATCTATCTATCTATCTATCTATCTATCTATCTATCTATCTATCATTTATCTATCTATCCATCTGTCTTTCTGTCTGTCTGTAGCTGTTTCCTTCTTTTGTACAACATATGTTTGCATAATGGAAAAGACCAAGTAGAAAAGAAAAAAAGGCATGAGTCTTCTATCAGGGAGGATGTAATGATTCTGCATTTGCAGGAGATTCAGCTTGATGATCTCTTAGATATTTTCTAACTCCATGATTTTATAATTCTAGGAGCATTGCCATAATATCATACATAATATGTAATGTTTATATGTATGCTAATGTTTATGTAAATGCTTGGAATCAGTTTACAGAAGTACAGAAGTAAGATTTATAAAATAAATTCAGAAGGAAATTTTGTTAAACCCAAGTTTATGTGCTAACTGGGAACTGAACTAGTAGCATCCTTGCCTTAAGTTTTTGTTTTAAGATTTCTGCATATTTTTCAGATATCTGATGAAGGAGGCTGGCTGATAACAGTCTGAGTTTTACTGATAACATGCAGAAATTACTAAAGATAGGTTGAGTCTGATTCTTGTGAATATTTATGTTCTGAATTTTGCATAAAGGCAGTTAATTTTCCAATTGCAAAATTAATGCAAATTAATTTATTAAATAATTAAGTTGTATGTCTTTTAATTATATTTTTTTCTTTTTAATTCTTTAAAATCCTTGGTTTTTAAATAAATTAATATTTGTTTCTCAAGGGCGGTCCTGCTCCAAATTCATCTTTATTTCAGCTATGTGAAACTGAATATATGGGAAACCATTTTGGGGGAGCAAATTTTGAATTATGTTAATCATGACAATGCTACTGTTAGCCTAAGTTACACAACAGCTGTTTCTCATTTCCAGTGAGTATTTTCTTCCTGCAGAAAGTTACTCAGGTTTTTAACATGATAAAGTAGCTCTTATACATAGAAACATTAAAACTTTCCTTTTTATAGCTATTTCATTATATTTAAATATTTTTGTGCAATATCCTGCAGATATGCTTTTGTCTAGATCCCTAATACCAAGTTTCTACTAGGAAGTTCAAAGGCTTTCTATCAGGATTTCTGTGAATTTGTCTGTGTTTGTGTATTTGCAAACACAGAGAGATATGTTAGCCTGTAATTTGGCCCAATAGGAATCATTAAATTTATTTCTTGATCTGTCTGACAATATATAGAATTGGTAGAAATATCCTGGGAAAAAAATAGCATGGCAATGTGATGAGAAATTTTCTTAATCTGATGTCAGACACAGGTTATGGTAGAGAAAGTGATAAGATTTATATTAAATGATAACATCTTATACAGTTGGGGATGGACTGAAGTAATGAAAAAGCATGTTTAGTTTGTCTAAGAGTTAGTTACAAAATTCAAGGAACACTAAAACGCATTGTTGTTATTATAGTTCATAACATAGATGTTTAGACTGGATTTGGCATTTTTATCCACCTATCAAGTCCTTCCTAAGGATCTGGGATAGACAGATGTTCTTGTTTGGTGGTGTTAAGGCTATCATTGCAGGATGTAAGCTATTGTCATTATTATTATGGTTTGTTGCATGGTAAGTCAGCTGTTTAGGCTGGATTTGGCATTTTTATCCATACATCAAGTCCTCCCCAAGGACCTGGGATAGGCAGAAGTTATTTGATAGTGTTAAAGCTATCATTGCAGGAGATGATGAGGATGATATGATGTATTTTTATATTACACTTTAGGGTAACATTTGCTTGGAAGGCACATTTAAATGGTGGAGGTTTTGTTGATAATTTTGTATATTATCTCCTCATAGATCATTGGAACTTTCTTCTAGTAATGGCTGATTGGGTTAGTTGATGCCTTTTTGTTTTATAAGAGGTTGTCTTTTCCTATACTAATTTTCTAATATATAAATCAGCCACAGCATCCTTGGGATATTTCCAAGAACTGCCTAGAACTACAGCTGATCCATCTTTTTTTTTTAGGGCAATGTGAACCTAGAATGACCCACTGCAAGATAGGGTTCAAGGATTCAATTGCTAACCTTTACTTTAGTATATTTGATTAGCTCATATCAAGCAACACAGTATAGCAGGGAGGAATATTCTTCAGTCCCAGAGACCTGGTTCAATGAAAACCACCCTAAACAAATAAACAAATAGAGCCCAAACCAAAGCCAAATGTTTCTTTTCACAATCTTTGTGCACTGTGTCTTTCTTAAAGCAACTTATTCAGCTTTTGGAAGTTTCAGGAAGGTGGGTGGGGGGCTGAGTCAGACAGTGAATAACTTAAGCCAGTCTACTCAAGAAATATTTTGCAATTTGTACTAATGGTGTTTTGAGTATCAGGCACAAATTCTAGCTCAATTTTGCCGCTGGATTAAGGCTGTAAAACATAGCTTTTATTTATCTTCTTTCTGTACCAAGCAGAGGATCACTGCTATGGATAGGCATTTCTTAAACATAAGGTAGTGAATTTCCACTTAAAGAAATCAATGTAGCATCTTGTTGCAGCATCTGGTCCCATAATAAAGAAAGGTGACAGGATATGCCTTCAAATGGTTTTCAAGGGTTCTTTTAATGATAAGTTGTTTTATCCATTTAATGAAACAATCAATGGGTTGTTTCAATATCCATCAATACTCTCTTTTTTTAAACCTCAAACCATTTTTCCCCCTTGGTCTTTGCTCAGTTCTCTTCTTGAAATACCTCCACAGAAGATGGTAAGTTACATAATGAGAATCATTGTATTTGTAATAGAGCCACAAAGTTTCTGGTTGTAGGTTGTCTTGAGTTTCAAGTCACACAGCCAATATTATCTGATAGGATGATCTTATACTATCCCTTGATGGAAATCTAATCACTGAGTTTTGTGAAAATAGACTTGCACTGATTATAAAATTCACAGAAGACTTATTTAGCCTTTCCCAACTGGTATTCTATAACAAATAGAATGTCTAGGGAAGATGGGAATTGCAACTTAACATATCAGGAAGGCATCAGCTGGACAAGAGATAAGAGAAGGCTGGACAATAGAAAAGCAATGTGTTTGGGGTTTTTTTGTTGTTGTTTTTGTTTTTCTGAGACCAATTCCAGATTCAAAACCAGGCATTGTGGAATTTTTTCTCTATTTTTCCCCCTTTATAATAATTTTATCCAATGTTACAATTAAAACGATAATTAAACCTAATACCAATTAATAAAAATAAAAGATTTCTTCCAGGGAAGAAATGGTGAATTAAAGATGGTTCTGCGAAGAGCAAAGCCAATGATTGAAGTAGAATGAAGGGTCAGTGAGTGGACTGGCTCTTCAGGTTTCCTGTATGGACAAGAAGACAACTTGGGATCATGCACAATTGCTTCAGACAGTTTTGTCTGAGAATTGCTTCCTCATGACTAGACCACAATGATCTCTGATGGGTTTTGTAATGGAATGTGTGGTTGACTTGGGTGACGAAGGGAAGAGATGGTGCCTAGGAAACATTGAACAAAAGAGACAGGAGTCCCCTGTGCATTAACACTCAGAGGAAGAATCTTAGGAAGGATCCACTCTAATTGATCAGGCACTTAAAAGTGGTGGATAAGAAAATTGTACTTTTAGGCTTGCAAGATTATGTTACTGTAGCCTTAACATAAAGTAGAATTAGCTCATCTGGTTGTGTTTTTTGTCTGGTTTATCTAGAGGGCCGATATCAATTCTGCATTGCTTGTAGTGCTGTACATTGATTAAATATGATAGGGCCGTGATGGTGATCCTATGGCATGCGTGCCACAGGTGGCACGCGTAGCCATATCAATGGGCATGCAAGCTCAGCTCCAGCATGCATATGCGCGCCAGCCAGCTGATTTTCAGGCCTTCTGGACCACCAGAAGTAGGGAAACAGGCTGTTTCCTGCCTCCAGAGGGCCTGGATGGTGGTGGGGAGGGCCTGGGTTGTGGTGGGGAGGCAAGTTTTCCTCTCTCACCTGGCTCCAGAGCCTCTCTATGAGTCTGGGGGTGGTGGAAAACAACCTTCTCTATCCCCCTGGAGGCCCTCCATAGGCCAGAAATGGCCCATTTACCAACTTCCGGTTTGACAGGAAGTGACTTTTTTGCTGTCCCCAGTCTCCAGAGACTCCTAGAGAGGCAAAAAATGTTACTCCTGACACGCGCATGTCAGGAGCTGGGGGGGAGGAGGGGAGAGTTGCACACACATGCATGAGGGTGGGGTGCTAGAATTATGGGTGTGGGTATGCATGAGTGCAACCCCCCCTACCCCCTGTCCTGGCATGCGATGCCAAAAAGGTTAGCCATCACTGTGGTAGGGAAACAAAGTAATACAGTTTTACCTCACTATTATAATTTGTTTATTGAGTTTTAACATTTTCCTGAATAATAGCCTACAGTACACACACACAAAAAAAATCACAATTGTTCATTAGGTTTATCATTATGCAGACATGCATTTTGACTAAATAAAGAGAAGGGACAAAGTAAGGCTGGTGTTACTACTCCAAATCTTGGAATTGGAACCAAAGAACTTATCCTATCCACAGGTAGGCTACAAATGAATAAAACAATAGATTTGATCTGTCATGTAGAGTTAAATTAAGCATTCTTATCACATCAATATTATTAAGAACAAAACAACAATAATACCCAGGGAAAAGAAGTTTTGAGAGTCGATCTAAATGTGTAGCAATAATGAGGCTCGAACATAATGTTGATGGAACGTTGGCCCGAATGCTACCCTGGTGAGAAAAGCTGTGAAATAAAGCTTGTGCTCTTTTCTCAGTAGCGGAAGCTGCTGTTGAATGTGTGGAACCCTGGTGGAAGCAACCCAAATCAACTTTTTTAGCCCATGAACAGTTCCATTTATTAATTAATCTGCAATTATCCCCTGAGGATAGTTTGCAGCATAGTATATAGGTAAAGCAAATTTTAAACCATGATTGCACAATTAAGTAAATGAAGCATGGAGCTGATTGCTCTGATCAGTAATGAACTTTCACGAACGCTAGATCACAATGTTATAGCCTCACGTGGAGAGTCGGCTCTAGCAGGGACGTGGGAAATGGTTGGAACACTGCCAGAATAAAAGACATGGTGCTCAGGCCAGCCACGAGGCCATTCTCTAACTTTAGATGTGGCTTTATATTTTATAAAGTAACTCTTCTGAACTGGTCAGGTGGCTTCCCGAAAATTTGGGGTGAGGGAATTAGAAATGAAGAAGAAAGCTTGTCTGGTTTATTAAAGACTACTTAACTTTTAGGGGAAAGTAAAGATTTGGGAGATCACTCACCTAAATCCTACAGCCCCTAGAAATATGCCACCAGTTTCTTCTTCAACTAATATAATTTTATTAGTGCGTCTCTTTTATGGGATTTTGTTTTGCTTAGAATTTATCTGCCAAGATCTGCTAATATAAGACAGTGATAATGATTTAAATTTTTCTGTATCTCTTTGCTGCCATCTGATAATGTACCAAAGTTTTGCAGTCCTAATCTGGCAGCTCATTTAAAATGTTATGCTAAAAAGACAGAGTATAAAATAATGAGATAAAATAATAACCGTAGAATCTTGCTTCATAAGAGATCACACTCTTCATAGTCAGAATCATCAACTCCTACCTGGAGTGAGCTTCTGTTACTTGCCCCAGCTTCTAACCAGCAGTTCGAAAGCACATAAAAAATGCAAGTAAAAAAATAGGGACCACCTTGGTGGGTAGGTAACAGCGTTCTGTGCATCTTTGGCGTTGAGTCATGTCACCACATGAATTGTCATCAGACAGCGCTGGCTCTTTGGCTTAGAAACAGAGATGATCACTGCCCCCTAGAATCGGGAACAACTAGCACATATGTGCAAGAGGAACCTTTACCTTTACCTTACCTGGTTCTTAAATTAGAAAGGCCAGAATATTATATCTTTTACAATAAGCTACAGTTGCTTTTTTTCATTCCTGGCATTGGACAAACACTTTTTAGATAGGCAAACTACAAATGGCACCCTGTGGCCTATCCAGTTGTTGCTGAACTCCAGCTCCTGTGATCATTGGCCATGGGGTGGGTAATCACACCAAAAACATCTGACAACCTGATCCTTGTTTTTCAATAGATACATATATTAGAGGATAAATCTACTCCAGTTTCCATACTGTAACTATAGCCTGGTTGAAATCCTCAATTATTATTTTTTTGGTTAAGAAATTTTTCATTTAAAGGGGCTCAAACTGTCATTTTAATTCTGGATTAGCAGAATAGCAGAAAAGATTTGGGGAGGGGTCCTTAGTACTCTCTGAGCTTACTTGTTTTCTTTCAGATGTTTCATTACTCAAACTAGGTAACATCATCATCAGTGCTAGTAAGGAGTGTGGTTTGCTGTCAGTTTATGTTCTACTGGCTTGCTTGTTGGTGGGGACAGTCTTAGAGGTTCTTTGGTTGGGCTGTTTGCTGTTGGCTTCTTTGGCAATTCCTTGTTTGGGGTATTGTTTACTAGATTGTTGGTCTGATATTAAGTTTGGAGTTTAAGTATGCTGATCTGGTTTGATTGCTGGTAGAGATGTGCTTAGGTCTTTTCATTTTGTTTTGTTTTTTTGGCTGGAGATTGTCTCTTTTGCATAGTCTACAGATGTTGTTGATTTATATCTGTTTATTGAGGGTTCATTTGTCAGAGTGTCAGGCTCTGACATTTCTGGACTTGGCTTGGACTAGGATGGGCACATTTTTCCAATTGAAATTATAGTTAAATCTGTCTATATGTTGTGAAATAATAAAAAAAAAATCATGTCTTCTGACTGCTAGTTGGCATTGATGGATGGGTTCTGCCAGTCTCCAGCCTCTTTGTCCTATATAGTAGTTGTTGCAGTCATTACATCGCATGTTGTAGATGACTCCTGGGTTGTTTTTTTTCCCCCCTTCTGGGGTTTGGTGGGTTTTTTTTCTCCTTCTCAAGATATGCCTAACCTGCCTACAATATTACAAAACACTAGCCTGATTCTTGCTCATCAGTACTTCTGTGTTGAGATCTTGAAGTGGGCTTACGTCCCTGTAACCCATTCTGCCCACCATACATTCTTATGACTATTCTCCACAGCATCATCTGAAAAACAACAGATTTGGCAACACGTTTTTAATTTACCAAATATATAGTATAAAGCAAAACAAAAAACAAAAAAAACCAAAACCCTAACTGAATGTATAGTTTTCCATAGATCTTTAGATTCCTGAGAGAAGAAACCATAATTTTAAATACCGTATATACTCGAGTATAAGCCGATCCGAATATAAGCCGAGGTACCTAATTTTACCACAAAAACTGGGAAAAACTATTGACTCGAGTATAAGCCGAGGGTGGGAAATGAGGCAGCTACTGGTCAATGTAAAAAATAAAGATAGAGCCAAGTAAAATAACATGAATATTTATTTGAACGAAAAACAATAAAAGTGCAAAAGGGGGTCCCCAAAAAGAATATGGTATCAAAAATACAGTATCTTTAAAAGTAACAGCAACCAAGCTAACGAGCGCTAAAATCCCTCAAAACTGGAGTTCTCCTCCTCATCATCTGTTTGTCCAAACAGAGCTTCAGCTACTTCAGCTTCTGTGATGTTATCCGCATATCGTTGTCGTCATCACTGAGTTCACAGTCGTCATCATCACTGCTGTCACTCTCATACAATGCGCTGTCTTCACTGCCATCCATAGCATTACTAATGCCACATTTCTTGAAGGCACGTTGCACCATGTCCTCTGGAATATCTTCCCATGCATCACGAACCCACTGTGCTATTAGTTCTATGTCTGGCTTTCTCAGATTTCCAACTTTTGTCAGACGAGCTTGACCAGATGTCATCCATTCATGCCACATCCTTCGCACATGGTCCTTGAAAGGTTTATTTAAACTGACATCTAGGGGCTGCAATACAGATGTAAGCCCACCTGGAATAACGGCCAAAGTGACTTGAGATGACTTTGCCAATTTTTTTATGTCATCAGATGTGTGGGCTCTGAACATATCCCAAACTAACAGTGATCTTCTAGTCCAGTCCCCACTCCTCAAGCAAGAGATCCTATACTGTTTCAGACAAAGGATTGTCCAGTCTGTTCTTTAAAAACCCTCCAGGAATGAAGTGTCCAATAAGGTTCAAATTGCAAGTACCGGTAGTCCTCAATTTAAGACTGCAATTGAGCCCAAAACATTGTTTTGTTATTTTTCCCTAACCGTGTATGTATCCCCCTGCCCCCCATTTTACGTCAGGCTGCCATCAAAGCGAAGCACGGCTGAATATTATTATTATTATTATTATTATTATTATTATTATTATTATTATTATTATCATTATCATTATCATCATCATCATCATCATTATTATTATTATTATTATTATCATTATCATTATTATCATTATTATCATCATCATTATTATTATTATTATTATTATTATTATTATCATTATCATTATTATCATTATCATCATCATCATTATTATTATTATTATTATCATTATTATCATTATCATTATTATTATTATTATTATTATCATTATCATTATCATTATTATCATTATCATCATCATTATTATTATTATTATTATTATTATCATTATTATTATTATTATTATATGATGATGATGATTTTTTTGCATTGGACAGAGCGAGCTTCAGTTTACCAAACTTTGTATCTTTTAATGAAACGTGTTAGTCTGGAAGGGACTGTTTGAACTCACAAAACACTTGCAACTTTTAGTTCCGTGCTGAGGATTTTTGGAAAGCAGCCCAGCAATATTTATTTATTGCTCGGACTGCTCTTATTTTCACTCCCCCTTTTCTTTTCTTTTCCTTCCCTCCCTCCCTCCTTCTCTGCCTCTCTTTCGTCCCCCACCTCCCGGGATCCTTGCGGGTCGAAGGTTCTGCCCTGCCTTACACCAGCCGCCCACCTATGCCAAGGTCTCCCTGGCTCTTTCGCTCTCTGTAAGCAGCGGCTTCTCGGCAGCGTCGCCCCCCTCCCCTCCATGGATCGGCTCCTTCCCCAGCACTGAAGGCATCCTTAGGAATACACCTCCACCTCCAGGAAAATAAAAGAGGCAGAGAAGGTAAATCGCCCGCCCGTTCGGAAAGGAAGGAGAGGACTCCAATGGAAGAAGGAGAGGAGAATTACCAATAACAAACACAAAGCGCTGGGTTAGAGGTGCCTTGTCATGTACAAGGAGATCAGAGAGGCAACCACCATGAAACAATAATCAGACTCAAAACGGGCTGCTTATTTGCCATTTGCTCTGGGTAGAACGGGTTTTTTTAAAAAATTGGTTTGGAGAAGGAAAGCTAATTTGCTGATCTGCGAGGTCGGTTTCTTTTGCCTCCTTCTTCTTCCTCCTCCTTCTTCCCACCTAGCTTGCAATGCCCCATCTCTCCTCCTCCTCCTCCTCCTGCCCCCTCTCGGGGAGAAATTGTTTTGTTCTTGCCGTATTTCTCCGCTTTCCAAGAGGCTTTTCTTTTCACCTCTTTCTCCCCACCTCCCCAATTTCCATAGGGGAAAAAACCCTGGGGAAAACTTGGCAAAAATAAAATAAAATAAAAAGTACTGAGTGCAAATGTTTTTTTTATACTGTAGTTGGAGTTTTCCACGTTTCTTTTCACATTCAAGGCAGCATTCTCCCCATCCTCGCTGCTTTTCCAAAACATGCTTTGAAACCTTTGCATTTTATTGGGATGTATTCGTGACAACGCCCCTCCGCCCCTCCGAGGCGAGAGGAGGACAGTAAGAGGAGGCGAGTGACAAACAAATAAAGAGAGTTCTTCTCGCCCCTTGGCGTTTGACACACTCGCCGTCCTCTCCGAAAAGCCGAAATTGAGTGCGAAGCGGCAGTGGGGGTGGGTGGGTGGGTGGGGGGAGGCCGCCGTGACGTGCCGGCTGGGGGAGCCCGGGATTGAAGTGCCGGCATGCTTTGCCAGCTCGGCCGGCTCGTTTTGGGGCGGCGGCTGGCCTCCGGCGTTTTCTTCCGCCGCTTTTTGATGGCGGCGGTGGCGGTGGTCGGCGGAGGCGGAGGGGCGGAGGGGCGTTCGACATTTCGCCTCTCACTCGTCCTCCTCTTGCCCGCGGTGGGGGCGGAGGCGTTGTCACCGCCTCCTCTCCAGCGAAATTGAGTGCGGCGGCAGGAGGCCGCGTGAAGTGCCGGCTGGGGAGCCCAGGAGCCAATCCCGGGCTCCCCAGCCGGCACTTCACGGCGGCCTCCCCACCCACCCCACTGCCGCCGCACTCAATTTCGGCTGAGAGGAGGCGAGTGACAACGCCAAGCGAAGAACTCTATTTGTTTGTCACTCTCGCCCAGCGGAGGCGTTGTCACCCTCGCCTCCTCTCCGGCCGAAATTGAGTGCGGCGGCAGGGGAGGCCGCCGTGAGTGCCGGCTGGGGGCCGGGATTGGCTCCCGGGCTCCCCAGCCGGCACTTCACGGCGGCCTCCCCACCCACCCCACTGCCGCCGCACTCAATTTCGGCTGAGAGGAGGCGAGTGACAACGCCCCTCCGCCCCTCCGAGGCGAGAGTGACAAACAAATAAAGAGAGTTCTTCTCGCCTTGGCGTTGTCACCCTCGCCTCCTCTCCGGCCGAAATTGAGTGCGGCGGCAGTGGGGGTGGGGAGGCCGCCGTGAAGTGCCGGCTGGGGGCCGGGATTGGCTCCCGGGCTCCCCAGCCGGCACTTCACGGCGGCCTCCCCACCCACCCCACTGCCGCCGCACTCAATTTCGGCTGAGAGGAGGCGAGTGACAAACGCCAAGGCGAGAAGAACTCTATTTGTTTGTCACTCTCGCCCAGCGGAGGCGTTGTCACCGCCTCCTCTCCGAAAAGCCGAAATTGAGTGCGAGCGGCAGGAGGCCGCCGTGAGTGCGGCTGGGGAGCCGGGATTGGCTCGGGCTCCCCAGCCGCACTTCACGGCGGCCTCCCCACCCACCCACCCCACTGCCGCCGCACTCAATTTCGGCTGAGAGGAGGCGAGGTGACAACGCCCCTCCGCCCCTCCGCCCCTCCGAGGCGAGAGGAGGACGAGTGAGAGGGGCGAAAATGTCGAACGCCCCTCCGCCCCTCCGCCCCTCCGCCGACCACCGCCGCCGCCGCCATCAAAAGCGGCGGAAGAAAACGCCGAGGCCAGCCGCCGCCCAAAGCAGCCGGCCGAGCTGGCAAAGCATGCCGGCAGCATTTGGGCTCGTCCTGCCGGCCCAGCTGTTCCCGAGGGCAAAAAACCCTCTCCCTGGGTCGGCTCTGCAAGGGTAGACTCGAGTATAAGCCGAGGGGGCGTTTTTCAGCACAAAAAACGTGCCGAAAAACTCGGCTTATACTCGAGTATATACGGTAACAATAATTGTTGTCAAAATTTAAAAGTATCTCTTTGAATAATTAGAAAGTTATTTTATGTAATGGGGAGGGGGTTGGGAGACGAAAAGCTTTGGATGTGGTTATTTGGATTGGACTTTACCTTGTGATTGACCCGGGAAGCCGGGGGGTGGGGGAGGGAGGGGGGTGTTTTGTTTTTTTTTTGGGAGGGAGGGGGAAAAAAGGGGGAAAATGTTTTTGTTTTTTTAAAACTCTTTCAATAAAAAAAAAAAAATTTAAAAGTATCTCATGAATGCTGACATTATAAGAGAAGAAAATTTAAAATGTCTGCTTATATAAAAGTAGCTCATCTGTGTTCTCATACTAGAAGCTTTGGGAGTGATAATCGTTTTTTCCTTGGGTTATTGTAGATTTTTGTTCTTAATGTCAAGAACCGAGAGTTCTATTTAATTCTATAAAGCAATCCTGAATAAATATAAATAGTTTAATTTTCTTCTGCTGTTACATCCTCCCACAGTGGTGAGTGTAATTAGGAAAAAGCTACATTGCATGTTTTGAATAGTGAATGCATCTGATTGTTAATCATGATATTTACATAGTTTATATGAACAATATTTGAATCCATAAATGCCTTAACTGACTGACTGTCTTTCTTTCTTTCTTTCTTTCTTTCTTTCTTTCTTTCTTTCTTTCTTTCTTTCTTTCTTTCTTTCTTTTCATTAATATTTGAGCTGAAGTATTTTAATATTACAAATACAGTTTTACATAAAGTGTGTAATGCTATATTTGTAGTTTGCTTTCTGGCTTCACTGAAAAAAAAAGGTAGACATATATTGCGAATATTGAAATAAAAATCAAAGAGACATTATTTGGAGAAATTTAACATCTTATAGAGAGGATAAAAAGAAAACTACATTAATGTATGATGTATTTGTTAAAGAAATGATAAACTACAATATTTTGGAAGATAATAGGAAATTTTAATCTGCAAGATACAGAAAAATATAGTTCATATTAATTTTATGTACTTTTTCATCAAAAGTGTTACTGATTTCTATAAAATGACATTTGAGAAAGAATACTTGTAAGAAAATCTCATCTGTGCGACAAATAGTAATAACTGTGCCTGCTTTATAAATTGAAGGACAAACAAAATGGAAGAAATGGTGTAGCTATTTTGAAATACAGTAAGACGTGTAAAACAGTTCCTTAACTTTCAACAACCCCAATCATCTAAAGGAGGGAGAAGAATTTGGGTAATTAAAATTTAATGAAACAGCTATTTACTAAATCTGCACTACTATTAATCTTCTCATCATTCCCATCACCCATCTCCTTCCATTTCCACTTATGACTGTAACTTTGTTGCTTACGATTTATA
Organism: Ahaetulla prasina; assembly: GCF_028640845.1. NCBI lineage: Eukaryota > Metazoa > Chordata > Lepidosauria > Squamata > Colubridae > Ahaetulla > Ahaetulla prasina. Next base: position 152,953,944 of record NC_080541.1, on the reverse strand, counting down.
TTAATATTGATTGTTTCCTGATTGCTTATTTGTAGCCTATGACTATCATTAAGTGTTGTAAATGTTGTACCTTGATGAAAGCATCTTTTCTTATATGTACTCTGAAAGCATATGCACCAAGACAAATTCCTTGTGTGTCCAATCACACTTGGCCAATAAAAAATTCTATTCTATTCTATTCAGCTTAAATATGTCATTTTCATGTCTGCAAGTTATGACTAAAATGAATAATGGGTAATGGAAAAGCAAAATGTTTTTGGGTTTTTTTCTCAGGAATACTGCCACTTGGTTCAGTGACTAAATGTTTACTATTAATTTATTAATCTATTTTATTTATTAATTTTTATGCCACTTATCTCTCCTACAATGTGACTTTTATTAATGGTATTTTTCTTAATTCCATTTTAAAATATCCTCCTGAATACTCTAGAACATATTTTGGCCCATCATCACAACACTGATGTAGACATTGAACATCTGAGAAATTACTTTTTCTCAAAAGGAACCTCTGTAGTGTACATAGTGACATGATGACTTTAGATGAAAATGTTGCATTTTGGCCAATGTTTCTTCGACAATTAACTGTTCCCCCCTAAAGGATAAGATAGCTCTATAAACAGCAATAAATTATATAGCTTTAAAGATAAATTTACTGTGCAGATAAAAACATGACACTGATGCCAAAATGGTCTTCCATCAATGTGCATTCCAATTCATTATTGCATGTCATCCAATATTTCTGAAAATTTACTTTGATGCATTCTAAGAAGAATTTTATAAATGGCAGTAAGAAGCCTGTTAGAGGCAATGTCCAGCCTTCAGGAATCCAAGAGGAAAAGATGATTCAGAGGGCTTAAGTCCTGACTGCAGCACCCGATTCAAACAACTGTATTTTTATTAGATTGCTACTGTGCAAATCCAGGAATACGCTGTAGGGAAAATGGATGTGATGCGATGAAAGGTGCTTTAAGTGTACTCATGTATCTGTGCACAGAGTCACTTTCTCCCCTTTGAATTCAGATCACTGCTCAGACCTAGCTATTATCTAATAAAGAATATGTTAATTCCTCTGAGAGTTCTCTAGTACTTTTGGCTGCTGGCCCATATCTAGACTTTAGAAAATGTTTTTGCTTAAAATTTCACCGCTTTGCTATTTTTAGCAAATTATCAAACTTGCCATTTATCATGATTTAATCCTATTAGTAGATCCAAGTTCTACTTGCTGCACTTCTCCCAGGATCTCTAATGAAAAGCTTGCCTTACTATTTTCTACTTTTGGTACCCAATAAACGTAATTTAGTCTGATCATAAGAATCAAAATGAAGTTGTGCTGCTTTAGTACCTGCCAAAATTGTGGGACTGCTGGACATCCTCTAATTTGTAAAGGTTACCAGATACACTGCTTGCTTTAACCCCTGAAGTTAAACTTCCAGTAAGAAAAAACTGTCATTAATTAATTTGAGAGAGTTAATTAGTTACAAAATAGAGTTGGAAGGGACCTTAGAGGTCTTCTAGTCCAACTCCCTGCTCAAGCAGTAGACCCTACGCCATTTCAGACAAGTGGTTGTCCAGTCTCTTCTTAAAAACCTCCATGATAAAGCACCCACAACTTCTGAAGTTGTGAACATTCCACTGGTTAATTGTTCTCACTATTAGGAAGTTTCTCCATAATTTTAGGTTGCTTCTCTCCTTGATTAGTTTCCATCCATTATTTCTTGTCTTGACTTTTGGTGCTATGGAAAATATGTTGGCCCCCTCTTCTTTGTGGGAGCCCCTCAGATACTGGAACAGTGTTATTTTGTCATTCTTACTCCTCCTTCCCCCCTCCACTAGCAATTGTTGTTAGAGACCCAACAACTTACAGTATGAATTTAACTCTGGCAGTCATGAGAGCAATCATACCAACTCAAATTGTAAAAACATAGTTCTTACACAATATAACCAATGGATTAAGAAACTGAAGATTTTATTTCTTTATTTAAAAGATTTGTATGGCTGCCCATTTTAAAACACAACTCTGGATGGCTCACAATAATAATAAAAGGACAAAACTGTAAAAAACACTTATAAAAATAAAGACAAAAATAATTGGTGCTTGTTAATGTCAAGAAATATCTGAGAAAATATCTTTATTTTCAAAACTAGAGATATTTGTTCAGTTTTATCACTTTCTTTAAAACTGATAAAGCAACCATCGCTATAAAGTAATATTTGCAATGAAAAGAAAAAAACATTCAAGGACAAATGCAAAGTATTGGATTAGATTTACAAAAATCAGTGTTTGCACACGCCCAGTTCTACATAGGAACGCACAGGTCAGTTCAGAGGATAGCTTAATATACTAGAAACATTTACGGTAAAGAAGGAATGCATATTTCAAAAGTAATCTTCAAAGAAATACTCGCCTTTACATAATGCATCTTTCTGACCTGAGGGAAAATGCCTCCCTAGCATTCTTTTGCGTAACTAATTTCTAATACGAGGTGTACTTAAATAACATCCCAAGGCTTTTTTTAATGATAGCAAAAAAATAATAATCTGATATTGGCACTATTTACCTTATGAGCTGAGATTTTCAAATGCCATGCTAACTGTCTTGAGCACTGAATCAAAGTTTGCCAGTCTTTTTTATTTATTTCAGCAATCGAGTATAGAATAGTCTTCATGCAGTCTTTACTGATGGCAAGATCTGAAAGTCATTCAAGTCGGATGAAATTTTATGCAGGAACATGTTCCAGCATAGAGGAAGGAAGCAAACAAAAGTGTATTGCTTTGTGCAAAATGCATGACTTTTGAATAAATTTGGATCTTTTGTCACCAGAACCAGGGTATGATGGTGATGATAATATACCGAGCTATATAATGTTTCCATTTCTAAGAAAACAAGTTCCAGAAACTAAGTTTGCAAATGCTGCATCCCCAAGAAAATGATTAGAATGTTAGTCCCTAGGGCATCATTATAGAGTGCAATTTGTATTTAAATTTCTATAACCCTTAAGCACAAAAAAAGTGCTTGTTTATAAGTATGGATATGCTGTTTCCCATTTATGGACGATGTTTATCCTTTTCCCAAAGATCAGCATTTTATTACTTAGGAAGTTTGCATTGCAGATCGCCATATGCTGTTAGCAATAGTTGTTCTTTTGTTCTTTCATTGCTGTTGTTTTTTTCTTGCTTTATTTTAGTATTGTCTTTTCTTGTATGGCCAAGGCTTCTAGTTAAGCCTGTGAATATGATGTATTTTTTTTTTATTACTCAGACTTTTTCATTCTGTCTCAGAAAGGGTAGAAAAAAGACAAAGAACTTTGCTGTGTTTTGAAAATAGCAACATTTTGAAAAGAATCCATACAACTTCAGAAATATTGGTATGATTAATCTGAAGTTATGAGCCAAATGGAAAGCAGATAATCTGGTAGAGAAGTTCTTCTTTTTCATTTTATTTTTCAGCAAAAGAAAGAAGGAATGTTTGAATGAGCTGTAAGTTACTGTGATGACCACAGTTGCAGAGGTCTTGACATTCCCATTTTGATTTCAGAATACAAGGGAGAATTTCTAAAACACATTTAAAAAATAAAATAAACCAGCTATCCTCTAATAATGTTGGATGAAATCTTCAAAGCAATCAGTGCAGCCTTTTTTTTTTCTTTTGCAAAATCAACGGTAGTTTGTCATCAGGCAGGAATTGATTTTATTTTCTTTGCGATCCAACTTTCTTTTAACCTTTCAAATCGCTTGTATAATTATTTTAATGAAATTACCCCTACCGTTCTGCAGGCTCTGATTGTATTTTACACTGATTAAGAAGCAAAATAACCTCTTCTAAACAGAACACTTTTATGTTCCAACTGCTGTGTTTATGCAAGATAAGACAGAATCTAAATCGGACAACAGAGAATCAAATAGTATAGGGAGATGTCCCAAACCCAGCATTTGCTGGCAATCAGTTCAATAGGATTTTCTTTCAGGTATCCATATGAGTGTATTTATGAAGCATGCGGCTAATCTTGGCTGATCCCAAAATGTTAAGCAGAATTGGACCATGTTGGCATTTGAATGAGAAACCCTTTGGGAATCCTACAGCTGTAGATTAGTCTGGAAAGTAAAACAAAACCAATAAAAAAAAAACCCAACCAAAACCAGGAAATAGCACGACATGCATAACATCAGCAAGAAAGCTACATAAATATGCCTACAGTTAAAGAATTCAGCTGTTCCATAAAATTATGTTAACCACATTATCAGAGAAATAAAAAAAAATCATCTCCACCTGCTACCATAGCCCATTAATTTTAGTATTTATTACTGAAAGTCCAGTTTATTTTATAAATGTTGGTCTGAAACAGTAGTTTCATGACTGAAAGACATATACTTTTTCAGTCTTTCTCCTTTTCAATGTATAGGGGTGTCCTCTTAATCTATTTATATTAGGTTTTTTCAATCTTTGCCACTTTAAGATGCGTGGACTTCAACTCCCTGAATTCCTCCGCTTGCATGGCCAACTGGGGAATTCTGGGATCTGGAGTTCACACATCTTAAAAAAAGCTAAAGTGAGAAACACTGAGTTATATAAATGGTTATTTTGGCTATTGCTTCAGCTAAGAGAATCCATACTGGCAGCAGAGCTTGTCTCAGCTCCTGGAGCTCACTTTTTACTGGCCTAAAATGTTCCAGTCACTGTACCATTGGTTTCATTGTGGCTGCCATAAAAATGCTTTAGCTGCTGAGTATGAATGGAGCTGTAGATAAGACTCCCATTTCTTATTTCTTGCCTGCAGTGCACAATGCACAAGCGCATAATTGAATGGAATTCATTCAGTACTGTTGATGGTGTGTCCTAAATCGACTCTTCAGAACTCTCTCTTTCAGTCAAGGGCCACATTTGATCAGGGAATGGCATATTAAGGGATTCAATAAAACAAGAAAAAGAAAGGAGATGTGTGTGTGTATGTGTGTGTGTGTGTGTGTGTTAGTTTTGTGTGTGAAAAAAAATGGCTTAACTAAGAAATGAATTATATATGATGTGTGTGTTTAATGAATTTTCCACATCTGTCACATTAAAGCTACAATACGGCCACAACTTTTAGAGTCTCTCAGTGAGCCACACACAGTGTTTTGGGTGTCATGGGTTATGCTGCTTTAAATGAATCACCTCTCTACTTAAAATGTCAGCTCCAGATTAATTGAGTTGCTGTTTTATTCTATATACAATAATGTCACCGGGCCAAGCCTATATATGTTACAGCCAAAATACGGCACGTAGTTACCTCCTTGTTCATGATACATAATAATATGTCTTGTTCTTTTCTTTTCTTTTTTCTTTTCCATTAAAAACCTAAATGGGAGAGAAGGTGGCAGGAGGGAGAGAAAGAGAATTTCTTTGGAACTACAAAGAAAAGAATATCGCAGCGTATATTTTCTGAGAGGTTTCCTGTACTTTTCATCAATATGCTTTAAGCTTGATCTACTACAGTTGATGGAATAAAGTAATTAAGTCTCTCTGCTCATTACAAAGTAGGTACGTTCATGAGCTGAGAAGGTCCTTTGAGCCAAACAACTTGCCAGCTGTATGGCAAAGCCCTGTGAAATGTAGGGTTAATACTCCATGACAGGCCATGCGATCTCTTGGGAGGTGTTGTGGACACTGGAGCCATGTCATCCTCTTAACCTATTTGAAAGAACCCTACAACTCTTCTCAGCATCTTCTGAAGGTTTCTTTTCTCCTGTCACTTCCAATCCTGGCAAAATATAAAGGCACTGAAAAGGCAACTCTTGAAGGGTTAGAATAGTTCAGTGTTTTTCAACCAAAGCCACTTTAAGATGTGTACATTTCAAACTTCTAAAATTCCCCCATTGATGTCTGGGGGATTCTGGGAGTTGAAATCCAGACATCTTATTGTTGCTGAACACGCAGTGGTGGGACCCTCCCAGTTTAACAACTAGTTCAGTGATTGCGCATTCCGCTGTGTGCATGTGCACAGTTTGAATAAATCTTCACTTCTGCATGTCTTCGAAGGAGAAACACAGCTGAGGCACGGCAGTTTGCTTTGCCGCATGAATCAGCTGAGAAAATAAAGGTAGAAAAATAGCGCAGGCAGGTGGATAGGTTCATCTGATCATTGGAACAAACCGGTTCGCTCTCAGCTGATCATCAGAGATACTGATTCGCTCGAACCGGTCCGAAACAGTAGAATCCCTGATTACACTGCTGAGATGTGCGAACTAGGCCCAATTTATCAAATTGTTGGTGTGTAGTCATTTGGTATTACAGGTAGTCCTCGATTTACAACAGATCATTTAGTATTCGAGGTTACAACGGCGCTGAAAAAAGTGACTTATGACCATTTCTCATACTTATGACCATTGCAGCATCCCCATAGTCATGTGTATTGACATTCAAATGCTTGACAGCTGGTTCATATTTATGATGGTTGACCTTTTGTGACTTCTGGTAAGCAAAGTCAATGGGAAATCCAGATTCACTTAACAACAGTATTACTAACTTAACAGCTGCAGCTATTCATTTAATGTAGCAAGAAAAGTTGTAAAATGGGGCAAACCTCACTTAACAAATTTCTTACTTAGCAACATAAATTTTGGGCTCAATTGTGACTGTAAGTTGAGGACTATCAGCACTATTTTCTCATCCTGTGTACTACTGTTACCTTTTTAATATATCCATATACAAGGTATATTAAAAGCCAGGCCCCTTAGAATAGAATAGAATAGAATAGAATAGAATAGAATAGAATAGAATAGAATAGAATAGAATAGAATAGAATAGAATAGAATTATTTATTGCCCAAGTGTGATTGGACACACAAGGGATTTGTCTTGGTGCATACACTCTCAGAGTATATAAAAGAAAAGATACAATCGTCAAGAGGTACAACACTTAATGATAGTCATAGGGAAACAGTCAATATAAATCTTAAGGATACCAGCAACAAGATCACAGGCATACAGTCATAAGTGGGAGGAGATGGATGATAGGAACGATGAGAAGATTAATAGTAATGCAGACTTAGTAACTAGTTTGACAGCGTTGAGGAAATTATTTGTTTAGCAGAGAGATGGTGTTCGGGGAAAAATCTGTTCTTATGTCTAGTTGTTCTGGTGTGCAGTGCTCTATAGCTTCGTTTTGAGGGAAGGAGTTGAAACAGTTTATGTCCAGGAGACAAGGGGTCTGTAAATATTTTCACAGCCCTCTTTTTGGCTCGTGCAGTATACAGGTCCTCAATGGAAGGCAGGTTGGTAGCAATTGTTTTTTCTGCAGTTTTAATTATCCTCTGAAGTCTGTGTCTGTCCTGTTGGGTAGCAGAACCAAACCAGACAGTTATAGAGGTTCAGATTTAGACAATTTATTATATAAATTACAGGTAGTTCTCAACTTAAAACCATTCATTTGGTGACTGACGGCACTGAAAAAAGTGACCTATGACTGATCCTCACACTTATAAACATTGCAGCCTCCCAACGGTCATGTGATCAAAATTTGAGCACTTGGCAACCAGCATGTATTTACGAAGGTTGCAATATTCTAGAGTCCTGTGATCACCATTTGTGATCTTCCCAGCTGGCTTCCGACAAGCAAAGTCAAAGGAGGTAGCCGGATTGATGTGATTTGCTTCTTCCATTTCAAAAAAAAGGTCATCAGATTGACACACAGCTCACTTAAAACAGCCACAGAAATTCTGGTCCCAGTTCTGGTTATAAGCCAAGGGCTACCTTTACATTAAATGCTTGAATTGGTTGTCATTTTCTAATAAACACTTCCTTATTTATTTGACAAATGACTATGAATATTCCTAGGCACAATAATAATTTCTAGGGAAGAGAATTAATAAAATATATTGTAACTGGTTTTGGGGGAATGAGTTTTGATATGTCCTACATAGGCCCAATGAACTGGGCTTGTGAGATTCTTACCTGTAATGCGGTTATTATTTTTACCTACCCTTACTCACTACTTCTCATTCTTTTCCAGCACTTTGCATAATGGTGCTTATTTCTCCAAAATGGAATTGTGTGATGGATATATAAATACGTATGTATTTCTTGTCTGGTGCTTCGACATCCATAAGAAAGATTAAGAGAATACTTTCTACCATTCCTCCCAGAGAACTATACTTTAAAATATCAAATTTCTCCAGTGGCAGCTGTTGGTTTCTTCAAATTCTTACCTGGCCCACCAAGCCTCAAAACATGAATTATCTCAACATAAAACAGTAGCTGGTGAAATTGTTTGAAGAGGATAAAAAACACATATTCTGTATAATCTCTTCTGATGAATAGTGTGGTCACAGCATTGCAGATAAGCAGAAGTTTCTTTAGAATTTCTTTTTAAAAGACAACTTCATGCCCAGTTTGTAAAAATTACGTTTTCCTGCCTACTCTGTTCCTTATTTGATATGAGAACTCTCATATGTATATTTCACATTCTTTTTTTTTTAGAGCTGCATTTCACTTCAGCAGACAGAAACTATGTGGGCAAGTCAATCCTGTGCTCAGTTGGATGCCCTAAACTTAATTTTGACTATAAAAAGGTGACATATATCTGTATTAAAGGGAGCAAGTAGTTTACATGTAATGCAAAAATCAGAAGGAATGCAGCAGGCTCTTTCTACTCAATGAGGGCATCTGTGGGTGGGAAAACTCACCTCTGCTCCTGGTGACAGGAAGCATCTCTAATGTTTTCATGTTACTACTTCAATTCAGGCATGATGGGTCAGAGGGTGGAAAAGAAAACCTGGCTCCTCAGAAAAAATGTCAATGTTTTTTAAAATGTTGTTAAGCCTTACCAAAGCTATCTGTGCACCCACAATGCAGAGGATCAATAGTATGTGGGAGAGTGCTTGTGAACTCAATGAAGTGTGATAGACTCAATAACTATTTCTGGAATGAAGCTTCCCCCATTAAAATAGGGGCCACTGAGTTTCAAGAAGTGTTTTCGAAATATCCACTGAGATCTTCCTGGCTCCTACATTGCTTTTCCTTTCCTAATCAATGCATTGCCACTATAATATCTCCACCCAAATTGGGGTTTTAAATAAACCACAGGCCACTCCTTTTATACAAATCAATACAGGATTATTCTAACTGAGAGCAAAAAGATATTCACTGTTGCTGTTATTATCCAAACTGCTCCATAGAAATCAAACAGTTAAAACAAGAAAGAATAAAGAATAAAGCCTCAGTATTTTTCTTCAAGTTCATTTGTGCTATAATAAGACTAACATTAAGACTTATTAAGAATAAATGTGTTAAAGCCTATTTTGTCTCAATAGAGGAGAAGTGCTGAAGAACTTGCAATTAATTCTCTTCCCTATGTAAACACTTGCTCACACCCCTACATATGCTCCAAGCCAGCTTCAGTCCCCTAGATACCTTGAGAGTTGGCCAGTTGCTGAAGACTTGCTGTCTTAAAGGAACAATCTGATCCTCTAACACAGGGCTTTCAAACTTCCGGCCCAGAGGCTGGATGCACCATGGGCTGGCCATACCCATGCCTGGTTTAGCAAATGGGAAAAAAGTCCTGATATGTCACGTGACACTGCTGTGACAATATGAGTTTGACCGCCCCGGCTCTAACATAACTGCACTTATTTCACTGATCCAAAACATTTGCATTTGTGGTCACCCTCATCTTCCTGGCACCTTCTTGCTTGTTTCCTTCATTGTCACTTTATTTTTATCTTGTGTGAGAGAAAGACTTTCATACATTTCTGCAAAAGTTTCCTGAAGGAAACAGGGAGAAAGAGAGGGAGGGAGGGAAGGGGGAAAGGAGAGAGAGAAATGTAGTTTAGTGTATGTAAGGTTGCCTGATGCAGCCCTTGCAATGGAAAGTTGAACATTAAGGTGACATATTTCACTGAAGCCAAGCCCAGCTTCTAAATACATTATGGCTGTCGCACATTTACAAATTCTGGTATGTTGATACAATTTGGTATTGCAGAAAAGGTGAGCACAAGGCAAGAAAGGATGAAGCATTAAACTAAGTACCTAGAATGCAGGATGCAATATGGAAAGTTTGGGGAAGAAAAGTATTCCCAGATATATAGGATTAAGTTATAGCTTAATTTATCCTAGTCCCAAAAGGCCTGAAAGTGGGAGTCAGGAAGGAAGGAAGGAAGGAAGGAAGGAAGGAAGGAAGGAAGGAAGGAAGGAAGGAAGGAAGGAAGGAAGGAAGGAAGGAAGGAAGGAAGGAAGGAAGGATAAGGAGCAAGCAAGTTACTTTGGAGAAGACAAAGAGAGCTAGTTGAGAAATGAGTGTCCATAGAGATGGCACAATAGTGTCAAAATGTCAGACTGTAAAAAGTGACAGAAATGCCGGTAGAGAGACAATGTGATGGCAGTAAGAAAACCATGATTTAAACCCAGGACAAGAAGAAAACATTTCAAAGAAACTTAAACTTATTAGTGTTTAAGGGAGGGAACACACTATCTGACTTTCAAGATTTTGTTACTGGAGTCCATATTAATAAAGCAAAGTTCCAGTCATTTTTGTCTCCTGATCTGACACAGCCACAGAGGGAAGATTGAAGCTTTGCACCCTTTTGAAAAGGACCTGACATCCATCCCACGAGCATAAAAAGGACTAAGGCTTTGATTACCCAGTCACATCTGCAAGTTCGACCTCATTGTCTGTCATTGTGAAGATCTCTGGGAAATATAAATATAAAACCCCAACTTTAGGGGTGCCAAGAAAGACAAGAGAGAATGTCAGAGAATATTTTAAACCAGCAGGGCAGGCAAAGTAGTGCAAAGTAGTTGACTCAAAGTGTTACGAAAACCTGTAGGAGAAGCTGAAAAGTAATTTGCAGATCAATCCCAAGAGAAGGATGCGAGGACCAGAAGGAGAAGAGGAAAAATAGGTTGAAGATCTGGCAGCAGCAGAGTGCAGGAAACTTGGCCAAAGAGAATTAGGTGAACCCATCTTGGAAGGGGGAATGTGGAGGACAACGCTTTGTGTAATGTATTACTGTAAGTTTTGGAGGGAGTTTTAGGCGGGAAATATCTCGTCTCTGATTGGATGCAGCCTCAGGCTGAAGTGTATATAAGGAGAGGTTTTTCTCCAGAGTTTTGCTGGGTCACACTATATTAAAGAGCTGTTGTCACTAACCTGGTCTCCTGCCTCGTCAATACCCAAACATAACATTGGCGACGAAGGTGGGATTTTGAGGCAGAGCACCAGAACAGAGCTGAACTCACTACGAGACTCAAACCCAGCAAGGTGACGGCGAATGCAGCGATGACCGGCTACACGCCACCCACTCCGTTTGACCCTGCCCAGGAGACATGGGGAATATACATGACCCGTTTCGAGAGTTTCCTGGAGGCAACGAGCTACAGGAGTCTCCGACAACCGCAAACGGGCTTACTTCATAAGCCACTGTGGGTCCGCAGTCATCGCCGTCGCAGAAGCCCTAGCGGAGCCAACACCGCTACACTCCGTATCGTGGCAGACCCTTCAGACCCTCCTGAAGAATCACTACGCACCAGCCCGTCCAAATACGCTCGACGGTACGAGTTTGGGGAGCGAGGCAACAAGAAGGCGAGTCTATCAGCGACTACATGGCAGCCCTGAGACAAGCCTCCAAGCATTGCGAGTACCGCGATCTGGACGAAGAGCTGCTGGAACAACTTATACGGGGGTCAGAGACATCCGTTTGAGGAGACGGTTGCTAGCCAAGAGCAACCTGACATTGGCAAACGCCTGGACGAAGCCAGAGCCCATGAGATGTCCAACCATGCAGCAGACACCTTACAAAGCGACTCACGCCGATGGCGGGCGCAAAGCCGAGCACAGTCCACCACGAAGAAACCTATCGTGAGTCAACCAGCGAAGAGGAGGAAGAAGTCCACTACACCGGAAAATCGACAAGGAAGACCCGGAGGAATGCGGAAGTTGCGGGCGACATCAGCGCCAAAGATGTAAGTTCAGGGACGCCATTTGCCGGCGGTGTGAAAGGAAGGGGCACCTGGCTCAAGTCTGCCGAGCACCCCAACCTTCCCGCCGAAAATTCAAATCAGCCAATCAGAGCGGCTCTGAGTCAGAGATGCAAACCCCACATTCCGCCGAAATTTCAAACCAGCCAATCAGAGCGCGAGATCGGCGAGGCGACCAGCGATTGGCCAGGAAAGAAAGAGCGCGAAGTCAAACCGAATGACTGTTACCATAGACCACGCAGCTACCCGCATCGAAGAAAAGATCTTCACAAACCCGACAATTGAAGGCGTACCGTGCCGACTGGAAGTAGACACAGGATCAGCCATCACAATCATGTCCTGGGACACTTTTGTGAAAGCCTTGCCACATCGCAAAGCGCAAGCTACAGAAACAACGGCCCGGGTGCAGGATTACCAGGGCAACCGCATCCCTGTTCGAGGGACAACGACCGTCGAGGTCAAGTACGGGACATACGAAAAGACCCTGCCCATCACGTTAGTCGAGGAACCTTGCCAAGCTTGCTGGGGCTAGACTGGTTCCGGCGTTGGGAATGGGGTGACTGGCGTCCACCGGACCGGATGCAACCTGCAAAACACCCTAATGGAGGAATTCGCAGACGATTCGAGGACCGTTAGGCAAGTACAAGGGACCCCTATCTCCTTCAATTTAGACCCCCAAATAGCTCCCATTAGGTTAAAGGCAAGGAGGGTTCCTTTTGCACTCAAACCTAAAATCGACAAAGAGTTAGATAAATTAGTCAGCCAGGGGATACTAGTGCCAGTTGACCATGCCAAATGGGAGACGCCAATCGTCACCCTGTAAAACCAGACGGGTCCATAAGAATTTGCGCTGATTACAAGGCTACCTTGAACAAAGCATTGCAAAAGAGCGCCTACCCAGTTCCAGTAGTGCAACACTTATTGCACTCACTAGGGCACGGACAAGTTTTCGCCAAATTAGACTTGGCACAAGCGTACCAACAGCTACCCGTAGATGCTAGCACAGCTGAAGCCCAGACCATTGTAACGCACCGGGGTGCCTTTAAATGCACCCGGTTACAGTTCGGGGTGAGTGTGGCCCCGGGGCTATTCCAAAATTTGATGGAGCGGCTCCTACAAGGGTTACCGGGAGTCGTACCCTATTTCGATGATGTGTTGGTATCAGGGGAAGATTTAAGAGAACTGGGGAAGCGATTAAGGAAAGTTTTGGCCATTTTTAGGTCGGCAGGATTAAAAGTCAAAGCAAGCAAGTGTCAGATAGGGGTCGAATCTGTTGAATTTTTGGGCTATAGAATAGACAAAAAAGGGATTCACCCCACTGAGAGCAAAGTCAAGCGATAAAGAGAGCCCCAGCACCCAAAAACAAGACAGAGCTTCAGGCTTTCCTGGGTCTGGTAAACTTTTATGCTGTATTTTTAAAAGACAAGGCAACCGTTGCTGAACCGCTGCATAAATTGCTTGGAAAAACACTGTTTGGTCTTGGGGAAAGACAGAAAACAGAGCATTTGAGGCAGTCAAAACTTGCTATCAAGCGATAGCCTGTTAATACAATACAACAACAGACTGCCGTTAGTATTGGTTTGTGATGCGTCCCCTATGGAGTAGGAGCTGTACTTAGCCACAGACTCCCAAACGGCACTGAAGCCCCTATAGCGTTCTATTCACGAACGATGTCCCGGCTGAAAGAAATTACAGCCAACTAGATAGGAGGCTCTCAATAGTGTCAGGGTGAAAAATTTCACGAATACGCTTTTGGGCGAGACTTTGAAATTGTCACTGATCACAGACCGCTATTGGGGTTACTGGCTGGCGACCGCCCAACGCCAGTAGCACTCTCACCTAGACTGACCAGATGGACTATTTTTCTGGCCGCCTACTCCTACAAACTACAACATCGGCCTGGAAAGGAGCTGGGGCATGCGGACGCATTGAGCAGATGCCCATTGCCAGGGAAATCGAGGACCCCACCCGGGCACACCTGCTCTACTAATTGACTCTTTGGACTCTGGCCCAGTCACATCTCAGGAAGTGGCTCGGGCCTCCTACCGGGACGTTGTTTTAAGAACTGTGATTGGATGGGTTCAAGGGATGGCCCGCTGCCGGGCGGCGTTTTAAAGAGTTTGTAAAGAAAAAGGGAATTGTCTGTACAAGGGGTGCCTGCTCTGGGGGATAGGGTGGTAGTTCCAGAGAAGCTGAGAAAAAGTCCTGGAACTCCTGCATGAGGGTCACCCAGGAATTGTGAGGATGAAGGGTTAGCGAGGAGCTATGTCTGGTGGCCCCAAATGGACAGGGAAATCAGTGACAGGTTGGCCGATGCCAAGTATGTCAGGAATCCAGACCACTACCACCACGGCCCCAGTGTTGGAGTGGGAGAAACCCCAGGCCCTTGGTCCCGCATACACATTGATTTTGCCGCCCATTCCACGGCCAAACATTTCTAATTGTGGTAGATGCATTCTCCAAATGGCTGGAGATCATTCTAATGAAATCCACAACCGCTGGAGCTGTCATTGCAGCACTAAAACACCTTTTCGCCACACATGGGCTACCGGACACACTCGTGTCCGATAACGGCCCACAGTTCACCGCAGCATTATTTGAAGGGTACCTGGCTGAAGAGGGCATCCGACATGCCCTCTCAGCGCCGTTCCACCCTGCGTCGAACGGCCTTGCTGAACGTTTTGTTCGGAGTGCGAAAGAAGCGCTATCACGAAGCGGCCCCGGCGATTGGCAGGCACAAATCGACGCATTCCTAACCGTCCAACACAGGACCCCCTGTGTGGCCACCGGCCGCAGCCCAGCCGAGCTATTAATGGGGCGGAAGCTACGGTGCCCGCTAGACCGGCTACACCCGAACTACGTACAGGACGGGTTCAAAACAAAACCAGATAGAATCCGAGAGTTAAACATAGGAGACTCAGTGTGGGCACATAATTACAGCGACGGCCCTAACTGGAAGAGGGGGATAGTCATAGACAAAACGGGCCCCAAATCTTATCTAGTGGAACTAGACGATGGCAGAATCTGGAGGCGCCACATAGATCAATTAAGAAACAGATTGAGCGATAAGGCAGAATTAGGCGAGAACAGCCCTGACTATGATTTAATTAACCCCACAGCTGACTGGAGCCGAGAACAAACAGAAATCGTAAGCAAAGAACCAAACAGAGACGTATCTGAGTCAGGCGAGGTCCAGCGACACCCTCCGGTCCCTCTAGAGGACAGCAGGCCCGAGCCGGCGAATAATCCAGGGCGGATGGCGGGGAGGAGGAGCTCAGAGGAACGAAAAGTCCCTCCGGCACGCTCGACTCAACTCCAGAAAGTGAACTGCGCAGGTCCGGGAGAGTCAGGAGACGCCCCACGTACCTGCAGGACTACGTAGAGAAGTAGTATGCAAATATGGGCAAAGTGCCTTCTGGGAGGGAAGGAGTGTAATGTATTACTGTAAGTTTTGGAGGGAGTTTTAGGCGGGAAATATCTCGTCTCTGATTGGATGCAGCCTCAGGCTGAAGTGTATATAAGGAGAGGTTTTTCTCCAGAGTTTTGCTGGGTCACACTATATTAAAGAGCTGTTGTCACTAACCTGGTCTCCTGCCTCGTCAATACCCAAACATAACACTTTGGTGACCAGACTATCCATTCAGTAGCTTAATAAAACATTGTGATTGTATTAATTGCATACTATACATGTGTCAGTATACACAGATATAGATAAATAATTATTGATTATAGCTAAGGGATTCTTTATCTTATTGGATGCTCCAAGGAACAAAGTAGACTGATTTAAAGATCAAGATGGTAGCCATGACCATCTTGGATTTTTTTTTCCTGTTCTGGTTCATGGGGGGGGGGGGGCGTGTCTTATGATATTCATTCCTTGTTTTTGTTTCTGTTTATATCTTTTTAACTTTTTTACTTGTGAGCCACATAGAGTTTCTAAGCATCAGCCAAATGTAATAATAAATAAATACAATAACTTTGTATTTAAGAATACAGTTTTTTAAGATGATACTATTTGTGAAGAGAGAAACACACTGCAACATTAAGGATGTTTCACAGAAAGGTGCAGGTTTAAATTCTGATTAACAAATAAATCAGGCAGTTGCAAATCTAGCTGTAATACTGGAGTCAGTCCTGACTTTCAAGAGCTTCCTTAAAATGTGGCTATTTGAAGCAGAGTCTCTTCCAGTGCATGTATAATTTAATTACACCAAGACTGTTTCTATCAGTAGGCAGAGCTATAAGGGACAACTCTCCAGAAAAGTCTGCAGAATATCATCATCTTCTTCTTCTTCTTCTTCTCCTCCTCCTCCTCCTCCTCCTCCTCCTCCTCCTCCTCCTCCTCCACCTCCTCCTCCTCCTCCTCCTCCTCCTCCTCCTCCTCCTCCTCCTCCTCCTCCTCCTCTTCTTCTTCTTCTTCTTCTTCTTCTTCTTCTTCTTCTTCTTCTTCTTCTTCTTCTTCTTCTTCTTCTTCTTCTTCTTCTTCTTCTTCATCATCATCATCATCCTAGCTTGGATGATGCAACTAAAGCTCCACTCTTTTCTGTGTGTATATAGTAAGAGAGGAGTTTCAGTTGCACTGTTAGGGATATCCCTGTTTTTAGTTTTTCATAAAATGTTATGCAAACAGAGCCAGCATGATTTATAAACCAGGTGTTAAAGATAACAAAGAATGTAATGGATAATCAATGGATAAGAAAAAAAATTGTAATGAATCAGTAAATATTTTATTTAAAGAACATGGGAATTGAAGGCACACCTTGGAATGCTACCAGTGTTACGCTTTTGATTTTTCACTAAAGCACATTTTGTTTTACCTGTCCATTACTACACACAGAATATTACAACAAGACACCTTATGGCTAGAAATATGTGATAATCACTGAGATATCCAAGACTGGAAAAGAAAAAACCTGCTCATGCCTTCTCACCATATGGCAGCCCTGAATTAACTATTAAATGAGACAACCCTTTGCTTACTACATCAAGGAAAGGAGGGCATCACAGAGTTTTTTTTCTCCCGGGCTATCAGGCCCTCTTAATTTTTTCAATGTTAGCCTTGGCTTTAGTTTAGTTTAGTTTAGGTTTTTGGGGTTTTTTTTGTATTTGCATTTTTCCTGTTACAGCCATTTTATTAAAATAATACATTAAAAGGTGTTGACACCGTGAATGTTTTCTACTGGTCCAGTTATCAGCAAATAATTTGCAGGTATTGTTTACTGCTGTTTATAGTTAAATAAATATTTTTAAAAACAATTTTTAAATATGAAAAAATAAATAATATTTAATATAATGGAGGTGGAGCGTCTCCATCCAACCTGAGGGATGATCTGAAAGAAAAATGAATTCTTAATCTTTTATTTCACGTTCAACTAAATCTTACTGCATGCCAACCAGAGTCACTTCTTGTGTGATGGGCAGCTATATAAATGTGATTAAATTCCTCATGCCTTCTCACCATAAGGCATGACTCTGTAAATTGCTTAGAGAGGGCTATAAAGCACTATGAAGCAGTATATAAGTCTAAGTGATAGAGAGAGAGAGAGAGAGAGAGAGAGAGAGAGAGAGAAGGCTGTTGGTGGGTTATATTTAGGATATTAGTTAATCTTAATCTAGCTCTCTCATATGGAGAAAGAATAGCCAATAACCTATCTGTTCTGTTTCCCTCCCCCAATACTCCCAACAAAGACTCAGTCAAAGGCCTTCTTTTCTAGTTTATTTACATAGATAAATGTTCTGGCCACGTCTACCCACAGGCCTGCCAAGTCTCTGGAGATAACTAGGAAATTATAGATAAGGCTGGAGTTACTTACTAAGATATTCTTCCCTCCATTGAAACAGTTTGCCCGTGCAAATTCACTGCTTTGTCCAAGACAAAAAGCCAGGAAGTCCCGCCTCCTGCTTTTATAGCCTCCGTGGGTGTCACTGCGTGACTCATCATTTTTTGACTTTGTCCCAACGCTTCCTCTGCTGCGCGCGCAGGTCACATCTGCGCAGTCTTGCATCAAGCCAAAATTGTTCTTGGGGCGTTGCCAAATCAGAAGAAGGCCTGGGAGAATCAGGCCTTGCCGCCTCCTCCTCCTCCCTTTGGGTGGGTGCCAGGGAGGGAGAGGGCCCAGGAGAAGCAGGCCTTGCCAGGTCTTCTTCCTCACTTTCTGAATCATCCGAGTCCAGGAGTCCGAGTCCAGGAACCTGGGTCACAACACTATCAGACCAGCCTAGTAAGCAAGTATCAGCTGGACAGTTACATGCAAACAGCATCCTGGTTCATGCAGCCAACATTTCTCTTACTCATATCTAAATGCTTCATTTTTTCATCTGCTTTGCAAACACCTCTCAATACATTGAAACTCCAAAAAGTTTACAACATGTAGTTACTCCAAGCAAAATTGCAAAATATTTATTCAGCCATCTGTGACTAATCTACAAAACGCAAAACATTTTTCGGGCAGCACACAGAGTTAAACACATGAGATATAAACATAAAATCTAAACCAAACAACTTTGGAAAAATATTAGTAACAAGAAGCAATGGTAAAACACTGTTTAAAAACCTTTGTTGTAAAAAATAATAACCCAAAAGGGAAAATAATGCAAATCTTAACCTGTCGAGGAAAATAATAAGGTCTACATTGTATCTTGCTGATGAATTTTCTGGGCTTCTGCAACTTGGGTATCTGGATTACCCAAGCCCAGTGACAAAACTGAGTTTTTTAGTTAACACAAAAGTAAGCAGCATTTGATTCATTTGATGGACCTGCAAAAGGACAATAATAATAATAATAATAATAATAATAATAATAATAATAATAATAATAATAATAATAATAATAATAATAATAATAATAATAATAATAATAATAATAATAATAATAATATTTTAATTTGTATACCGCCCTTCTCCCGAAGGACTCAGGGCGGTGAACAGGCAGATAAAATACAAACATACACAATAGCTAAAAACAACCCTTAAAAGAATGATTTAAATTTGCCCAAAAATTTAAAATAACAATACACCCCACAAAATTACAAAAATTTAAAAACCCATCAAATTCAATTAAAATTAAGAGTAAAATCAAGCTAGTCCAGCCATACGAAATAAATGGGTTTTAAGTTCGCGGCGAAAGGTCCTAAGGTCAGATAGTTGTCGAAGCCCGAGGGGAAGTTCGTTCCACAGGGTCGGAGCCCCCACAGAGAAGGCCCTCCCCCTGGGGGCCGCCAGTCGACACTGTTTGGCTGATGGCACCCTGAGGAGTCCCTCTCTGTGGGAACGCACCGGACGATGGGAGATAGAGACCGGCAGTAGACGGTCCCGTAAATAGCCCGGCCCTAAGCCATGGAGCGCTTTAAAGGTGGTAACCAATACCTTGAAGCGCACCCGGAAGACAACAGGTAGCCAGTGCAGTCTGCGCAGGATAGGTGTTACGTGGGAGCTCCGAGCCGCTCCCTCAATAACCCGCGCAGCCGCATTCTGGACTAGCTGAAGTCTCCGGGTGCTCTTCAAGGGGAGCCCCATGTAGAGAGCATTGCAGTAGTCCAGGCGAGAAGTTACGAGAGCATGAGTGACCGTGCATAAGGCATCCCGGTCCAGGAAGGGACGCAACTGGCGGATCAGGCGAACCTGATAAAAAGCTCTCCTGGAGACGGTCGCCAAATGGTCTTCAAAGGACAACCGACCATCCAGGAGCACGCCCAAGTTGCGTACCTTCTCCATCGGGGCCAATGACTCACCCCCGACAGACAGCCGCATCTGCAGCTGACTGTACCGAGGTGCCGGCATCCACAGCCACTCCGTCTTGGAGGGATTAAGTTTGAGCCTGTTCCTCCCCATCCAGACCCGTACGGCTTCCAAACACCGGGACAGTACTTCGACAGCTTCACTGGGGTGGCCCGGGGTGGAAAAGTACAGCTGAGTATCATCAGCGTACAGTTGGTATCTCACCCCAAAGCCACTGATGATCTCACCCAGTGGCTTCATATAGATGTTGAACAGGAGGGGTGAGAGAATCGACCCCTGCGGAACCCCACACATGAGGCACCTCGGAGTCGATCTCTGCCCCCCTGTCAACACCGTCTGCGTCCGGTCAGAGAGGTAGGAGGAGAACCACCGATAAACAGTGCCTCCCACTCCCAACCCCTCCAACCGGCGCAGCAGGATACCATGGTCGATGGTATCAAAAGCCGCTGAGAGGTCTAATAGGACCAGGGCAGAGGAGTAACCCTTATCCCTGGCCCTCCAGAGATCATCCACCAGTGCGACCAAAGCTGTCTCCGTACTGTATCCGGGCCGGAAGCCGGACTGGAACGGGTCTAGATAGACAACTTCATCCAGGTGCTGGGGTGGCTGACATGCCACCGCACTCTCTGCAACCTGGATGATCTGGATGAGCTGACGTGGCGCAGTGGTTAGAGTGCAGCACTGCAGGCTACTTCAGCTGACTACTAGCTACAGTTTGGCAGTTCAAATCTCACCGGCTCAAGATTTACTCAGCCTTCCATCCTTCCGAGGTTGGTAAAATGAGGACCTAGATTGTTGGGGGCAAATGCTGATTCTGTAAATCGCTTAGAGAGGGCTGAAAAGCACTATGAAGTGGTATATAAGTCTAAGTGCTATTGCTATTAGTTCAGATAACAACCACAACATTCACTTAACAACTGTTGCGTTCCTTTTATTTATTTATTTTATATAAAAAAATATTTTTTAAAAACAAACAAACAGTACATTTTTTTCTGAATAGAGTATTGACAAAGTCAAAATTTATACAGCTTATAACATGAGTATTTCCTAAATATAATTTATATATTTCAATTTCTGCCATAATATTCCCTTTTCCTACTTTTTTATTTTTCATCTCTACTTAATATTTAATATATAATCAATATTACCATCCACCCTAACCTCCACTCTTAATCTTATTTCATTTTATTATCTTATTTCTCCGTTTATCACATATATTTCTCAAAATCTCATTTGTAAATCATCAATTTGTTTTCTCTTCTTTCCTTTTTTCTATAGAAATCTTTTAATTTAAGCATAGTCATTTCCATCCTTAGTTTCTATTTTTTTAATTGTAGCTTGATATTTCACATTTATCTCTTAATGTCAATTATTTTCTAAGGTGGACCAATTTATCATTTCTTATTTCCCTATTAATCATTTTACCAAAAACAATATATTTCTTCAGATTTGTTTTTTACACCACCTTTTTCAGATACAAACATTATCTTAATCTCTTAATCATCATCTTCTTTTTCTTCTTATTCAATTTCAATTTCATTTGAATTTCATATCTTAACCCCTTTTAAATACATCATAATAAGGTCATATTAACCCTTCTACCATTCTTTTTGTATTTCATAATTTATATCATAATTCAATTTTTACAATACTGATATTAATACAATTAATTTAATTTGTATTACAAACACAAATATTAATAATAATACAGTTCACTTATTACTATAGATATATATCCTATTACCCTTCCTCAGGGGTGAAATCTAAAAATTTTCCCTACAGGTTCTGTGGGTGTGGCTTAATTGGTGGGCGTGGCTTGGTGGTCAGATGACTGGGTGGGCATGGCCAATAACAATAAATAATAAAAATAATAAACAAAGTATTAAAAAACAATAAGAGATACCAAAAACCAACTTTCACACTTTACACACACACAACACAACACAACTGACTCACACACAATGTAAAAGCAGCTGCACTTCACACTTCACACTTCACACAGCCACAAAAAGCTCAAAAACCAACTTTCACACTTTACACACACACAACTGACACACACACACACACAAAATACCACATACAGCTTTCTGAGATTTTGTGTTTGTGTAGTTAGAATGAAACACTACAGAAACACACCAAATCTCAAAAAGCTGCACAAATATTTTATTTTATTTTATTTTATTTTATTTTATTTTATTTTATTTTATTTTATTTTATTTTATTTTATTTTATTTTATTTTATTTTATTTTATTTTATTTTATTTTATTTTATTTTATTTTATTTTATTTTATTTTATTTTATTTTAGACTTCAATTCCCAGAGTTCCTCAGCCAGACAGCATTAATCACTCAGTGGTGAAATAGATTAGCTAAGTTTGGATTAGTTCTGTCTTGTGCTAAAAGCGAAACTGGGGCTTTCGGGCTGTGAGCAGAGCAATGAGGTCGATCAGTAATCAGATAAGTGGCTTAGACTCTTTTAAAAGGAGTTTTTCTACATGTTTTCTGCAAAAAACATGTTTTTTAAGGTTCTGCTGATGAGGAACTCAGGTGAGATCCTCAGAGTAGCCTTTAAATATATATTTTTTTTAAGCCGCTCTCAGCTTCTGCCGCTCTCAGCTGAGGAGCAGGATCCTCAAAGGCTTTTTTTTTACTTTTAAAGGCAGGTTTCGGCTGAAGCAAAACCAGCTTTTAAAAGTAAAAAAAAAAAAACCTCTGCAGTTGGTGCGGCTCAGCAGAGGCAGGGGGGCGGGGTCAGGGATTTTTGCTACCGGTCCTCCAAACCAGCAGCCACCATCGCTACAGGATCGCGCGATCCCCTCCGATCCGGGAGCATTTCACCCCTGCTCTTCCTCCTTTCCATTAACTACACTTTTTAACCATTTTCTCTTTGTCCATCCAGCAATCCACCTCTTAAAATTTTCCTCCCTTTATTCCATTTTCTCATTTTCTTTTTTTCTTTTTATAATTATTATGTCTTTTCTTCTGTATCCTTCCTTTGACTTTTAAATCCTTTACTCGTCTAGTTTGCCCTAAATTCCCATCTGATCTATTCCCCTGTTCTTCTCTCACTTTTCTTATTTCCCCACTGTTGATCTCAGTGTAATTTAACTTTTTTGTGCCTAATACTTTCCCCTTTTCTTTTCTCTTTTTCATCCTATCCTCTCTATTTTTGCCATTATTAATCCCAGTGTAATCATTAAACCTATTTTCCTCTAGCCTTTTTGCTTTTCCTTTTCTTCCCTTAGTTTGCTTCTTTTTTGTAGGTTGTTTCCTTCTATCCCTTCTCTTTTTTTCATTGTTACACCCAATGTAATCATTTAATTTTTCATCATCAATGTCTTTATCTTCAGTGCTGTTTTCTTGCTTCTCGTTCTTAGCCTCTTTATCCAATTGAATATGTTCTGACACAATTTCTCATTTTCTATCAGAATTGACCATCTCAATTAGATCCTGCCACATTTTGATGTTCTGGTTTGTTTTTAACTCCAATTTATAGTTTTGTTAGTTTCCACCTCTTTTGGTTGAGGTTGATCAAACAGCTTAAAAGAAAACAAATCCTCCTTCAAACTTCTCATGTTTCTTGTACCTCAAGTTCACTGTATTTTTTTCCAGATTTCAAATTGTTGTAGTGCTTTATTTTCGCCAGCAGATGTCTCTCTCCAATCCACAAGTTTCAAATCAACAAAGTCGCAAAATATCCAATTTGTGTATTAGATCCACTTATCAAATGCTTTTCAAGTTTCTTCTTTCTCTTCTTAATTTTATATATCCCAAATTCCAGTTTAAAATGCAATTTCAAATCCAATTGAAAAATTTCCTTTACAAGGCTTTTCTATTTTGAATTTTTCTTTATTCTTCAAAGTTCAAAACTTTTAAAATTATGTCCAATCTTGTCCAATCTATTTTCTTTTGGGTTTCTTTTTCTTATAATAATTTTAATATCTTCAATTACAATTTCCAATCCAAATATCAAGCTCCGTTCTGGGCTTTACTGCTTTAACTTCCATTTTGTTCTTTTCCCTCCATTAACTTTCCCCAATGCCAATTAGCTGCTATTTCCTCAACGGGACTTCTTTTAAAATTTTTAAAAGACTTCTTTTTTACCTATGAGTCAGCCAATCACTCACCTGGTACCAATAGTCTGTCCAAAACACCACTCCTACTCAAGTCTTATTCTGGTTGTCCCAGCTTCATGACAGTCGCAATGGCCATTGCCCCCACTGCCGGATTGAAGAGTTTCCTCTGACCTCTGAGGAATGTGCCTGTTCCTCTTGGTCATCCAAGGTGCCTCTCCTTCTTCACCATCTCTACAAGACGGATCCGGTCCCAAGACCTCCCAACAGTGGTTTGTCTGGCTGGATTTTTGCAAGGCTCATCAGAGCTTGCTATTTTTCCAGCCAGTCTCACCACAAGACTTCCAGTTCCCCAAACTGTTGCATTCCTTTTACAACTGCCACTTTCACTTAACAACTACTGCAAAAAACATTATAACATCAGGCTGGTCACATGAACAACCTATTTTACAACCTTTACGACTAATGTCTGCTGTGGGCAGGCTCCATTATGGTCCTCAATTACTTGGTTTGTAAGTGCAAACACACCTTACTCCATCCATGGACCTTTTCTTTAACATTTGACATTTCTAAGATATACATATTTTCCTCAGAACAAATGCTGAGACCTTGTTGGCCCAAATCAGAGCAAACATAATACTAAATAAGAGAGTAAAAAAAAACAAAACACCAACAGTTTGATGAGTCTTTTTGTTTTCTTTTACAGTTGTGAGGAATAAAATGAATCCCTGTTGCTTTCCATTACTCCAAATAATCTTCACACTTCAGAAATGAACTTTATTAGAAAAAGATAGGAAAAGACTTGGTCTTTTCCTTTAGAGTCTAAATTTCTCTTTTGATGCCCTTCTTCAATCACTGCAATTTGATTAGTTTTCTTCCTCCTGAATTTCTTTGGTCTATTTGGCTTCTAAAGAAAGGTGGAGATGCTGCCATTTTGGGAAAGCATTGCTTCTTTAAAATTCACAGCAATTCCTGAAAGAAACGAAGATCTTTCAAGACAGCTCCAACAAGGGAACCAAAACAACCATTTTAGGTGACCAAACTTGTAACAGCCAAATTAACTCTGCTGCCCTTTTAAAAAGTAAACAATGCATGCCACTTGCAAGCTAAAATCAATTCTACTAGGTCAAAGCAGTCAAATACCAATTAGGAAAATTTGGAAAATTGGCCCTGTCTACATTGTAGGGAAAAAATACCTAATTTTCTCTATCAGAAATCAGGTGTCCATTTTATTTGGACCAGAAATCCTTAATTAAAAAGAAGAAGAAAGAAGAAGAAAACCACATGTTTTCAACCACAGCTCCCATCATCCCTACCAAACTGGACGGAGAGATAGAATTAGTCTAAACCAGGGGTCACCAACCTTTCAGACCTCAGGGACCACCAAATTTATTTATTTATTATTTATTATTTAAATTTTTATACCGCCCTTCTCCCGAAGGACTCAGGGCGGTTCACAGCCTGGTAAAAATACAAAATAATACAATATACATACGATTAAAATATAATTAAAAAACTTATTGAATTGGCCACGGTTAAAAAATTTAGAATAAAACCCATTAAAAAACCCATAAGTTTAAAAACTAACCCAGTCCAGCGCAGATGAATAGGTGAGTTTTAAGCTCACATTTAAAGGTTCGGAGGTCCGAAGTTGACGGAGTCCTGGGGAGTTCGCTCCAGAGGGCGGAGCCCCACAGAGAAGGCCCTTCCTGGGCGCCGCCAGACGACACTGTCGCTACCGACGGCACCCTGAGGAGTCCCTCTGTGAGAGCGCACGGTCGGTGAGAGGTATTCGGTAGCAGCAGGCGGTCCCAGATAGCCCGCCCTATGCCATGGAGCGCTTTGAAGACGTTTCACCAACACCTTGAAGCGCACCCGAAGGCCACAGGTAGCCAGTGCAGCCTGCGCAGGATAGGTGTCACGGGAGCCACGAGGGCTCCTCTATCACCCGCGCAGCTGCATTCTGGACTAACTGAAGCCTCCGGATGCCCCTCAAGGGGAGCCCCATGTAGAGAGCATTGCAGTAATCCAGACGAGACGTCACAAGGGCGTGAGTGACTGTGCATAAGGCATCCCGGTCCAGAAAGGGGCGCAGCTGGCGCACCAGGCGAACCTGGTGGAAAGCTCTCCTGGAGACGGCCGCCAGGTGGTCTTCAAAAGACAGCCGCTCATCCAGGAGAACGCCCAAGTTGCGCACCCTCCATCGGGGCCAATGACTCGCTCCCAACAGTCAGCCGTGGACTCAGCTGACTGTACCGGGATGCCGCATCCACAGCCACTCCGCCTTGGAGGGATTGAGCTGAGCCTGTTTCTCCCCATCCAGACCCGCACGGCTTCCAGACACCGACAGCACTTCGATAGCTTCATTGGGGTGGCCCGTGTGAAAAGTACAGCTGGGTGTCATCAGCGACAGCTGGTACCACACCAAGCCACTGATGATCTCACCCAGCTAACAGAAGAACAGAACAGAAATTCATACTTTTAAATCCCACAGACCACTAATATGAAATTTTTAAAAAGATAAATAGTACTTAGTGCAATATAAAAAATGCAAATAATTTTTCTGCGGACCACCAAAATTTACTGGTGGACCACCAGTGGTCCACAGACCACCAGTTGGTGATCATTGGTCTAAACTATCTGTCAAGTATTGGACTGTCCCGCTCTTCTTCAGATTATGTCCTATCCTATAATAATTGATAAAAAAGCTAAGTGCAATTTAATGGGTTTTTTAAAAAATAAAAATAACATGTATAATTTAGGTTCGTGTGTATGCGTACAAGCTCACACAAATTTTCATGAGGTGCTTTTGAAAAAAAAGTGCTGCTAATTTACAGAAAAAAGATGCAATAGTTTAGACTAATGAAAAACAAAGGTGAATTGATGTAGACTGGAATTAGTGTGATGTATCTATTCTATTTTGTTCCTCTTGTTGTCTTACTGTTAACAACATTAGGATGTTGATAAGAAAAACAGGATGACGAGAACCAGTACACCAGATGAATCCTTTCCATTATTTGCTTTTCATTTGTTTTGTTTTAAAACAAGGGCACGCTCTTGGCTACAATTCCTCACAGTCTTCCTAGAAAATAAATCTTATTGAATTCTGGAGGGTTTACACAACTGGAATTTTATTGATAACCAGAAATCTCACATTTGGTTTGGCCCAGAGGATGTACAGGGAGAACCGATCTATTTCATGCTTTACATGTCTCTGCTGTCTAATTAAGGAACACGTGCAAGATAAGTCATAGCTTATTTTGTTCTCACAAGCTGGGGCTGGAGAATGGGCAGGGGGGGGAAACCAGATTGTTTGCAAGCTAATATTAGTCTGGTAAGATGACACCATCATTGTATTCCTATCAGCTGGAAGGATGTCACACATTCTCTTGTAAGGAAATTTGCTTTCCCTCTTTCCCTCCCTCATTCTTTTTTATTCAACACAAAGATTTAGGCACAATCTGTGATGCCAGTACTTTGCTGGAAGGAATAGTTCAGGAGCTCTACTGCTGTGTTATTATCTGGGATCCATTATGTTTTACATTTTTCAAAAATCTTTAAGCTAGATCTTTGACATTCGACTGCCTATAAAGACATACACCACCTGATGTGAAGCTTTGATGTGCATTTTGAGGATTAAATAATCTAGATGGAAGGCAATGTGTCTCCAGCCAAGAAGAAAACCATGGAGGAAATTTTGCCTCCTGCCGTTTAGCACCACTGGCAGTCAATACCTTTTAGCTTACCCTCTAAATTTGATTTCATACATATTTACAGACTATTTCTTCCTCTTACGATTAATTCTTTGGAGACCAAATTAAGAACAAAGATAGCAAGAAGAGGCTTCATCAAATAAAAATGTAAATATGCTGCATCTCATTTGCAGATGAAGAAGCTTTATTTAAATATTTTCTCAAACAGAATATCATTATCACTTGCAACTGAAGAACAGTAATAGCCTAACAAGGCAGCAAAACCCCATTGGGATGTCAAAGAATGTATGCGTTCTGGTAATGTCGTTTAAATCCATCCCCCTCCCTGGATTTTTCTGCCTCTTTAGCCAAGGGGGGAAAAGAAAGATGGAAGGAAAAGCATCGATAATTCTGTGTCAGTGTCTGATACCTAACCTCATTAAGGCAGATGGAATTAAAGGACTATTATTGTTATTACTGTTGTCTCTTTTAAAATACCACATGGTATCCTTTGTGGTACAAAAGTATCAGTAATATGACCTTTTGAAACTTGTGAATTGGTTAAAAAAATATATCTTAGAGTGACTTAAAAGGAAATCTCTATTTTGTGGATTATCAGATGCCTGAATGCCTTTAAAGTCAGGTTTTCTTCCTTTACATGCATTCTGCTAAAACATACTTAGATCTAATGAATCATTAGTCTTTCCTGCTGATCAAATCCTGCTGAAATTTTTTAAAAAATCAATACTTCCAAATTCCAGAGTCCTCTTATCAATGGTCAAGATGATTTAAGGCACCCCAGTGGACCAGCATTTTAACTGCTATCATTTTATTTGTGTGTTATAAAAAGGGATTAAAACATCTGTCAGAACATTAAAAACATAAAATAGAGAATCATGACTTCAGTGTTCAAACTAATATGGGGGAAGTTAGTTAATACAAATTTTAAATGCAGAAACACTGACATTAGCCAGATTTAGTTTATTTCTCTGCCTACCTGAGTAATAATAGGGAATCAGGCCACTGAGAGAGTGATGTTATTTACACTTATCCTCACAATCCTTTTAATTGTGTGCATTTTCTCCAATATAATACCTCTGAGTGCATACGAGTTGTGCTCTTCTGAATGCTCAGAAAGTTACAGTCTGCATTGCAAAAGCCAGAATAATATACACAGCTGTTGAATAGCTATACAATTTTAGAAAATACAAACTAGGCATTTTTGTATGAAATCCAATTAATTTCCCGATCGTTGGTCTGTAAAATAGAATACAGTTGGAAGGGACCTTGGAGGTCTTCTAGTCCAACCTTTGCTCAAGCAGGAGATCCTATCCCATTTCAAACAAGTGGCTGTCCAGTCTTTTCTTAAAAAGCTCCAGTGATGAAGCACTCATTTTGAAGGCAAGCTGTTCCACTGATTAATTCTTCCCACTATTAGGAAGTTTCTCCTTAATTTCAGGTTGCTTCTCTTCTTAGTGGTTAGTTGATGGTTAATAGATGGTTGGTTTCCATCTATTGTTTCTTATTGTGCCCTCTGGTGCTTTGGAAAATAAGTTGACACCCTCTACTTTGTGGCAGCCCCTCAAATACTAGAATACCACTATCATGTCCTTCGTTTTCTAGGCTAGCCAACCCAAATCCTATAATTTCTGCAAAGCAAGCGAATACCTCATCTGATCATTATGGGATAATTGACTGAAGAACTGAGAAAAAACCCTAAGTGAATAATTAAGTAAATAAAGGATAAGCTAAAATATTGCTAAATAAATGATTAAATTGCACTCCAGAAGGATTTGATTTGAGCTCCCATAGGTTTGGAATTGTGGGAAAGAAGATCAATATGTATGTGGATTGTTTTGAGTTCCTCATGGTCTATTTATATAATGTGTTTCCTTTTTGTCAATGGAACTTCTTATATATGTATAAAGTCAAGAACTCAAAAATAGTAGTCTCAGCTGCAACTGGTGTTAGTGGCACTTGCTTCTATATATGTGCCAACATTTTCAGAAGTTATAACGAAGCAGCCCCTTGTAGTTTAGTGAGTCTGAATCTCGCCTAAACTCTGTATATTTTTTTAAAATATTGATGTTCAAATGTAAAAAGTGTCACTGATTAGCTAGTATGGTTCCACACCAATGATTTCAGAATAAGCCAATGATTCATTTGAACTGTTGGTTATCTCTAAAGCCAAATAAAAATATTTGCTCTATTCAGTCAAGAACGGTAAGTTTTCTAAATGATAGGTCTAGAATTTTCTGGCAAGTGATCCAGGTCAACAGAGAAAGAAATTGAAAGGATAACCATTTCTACCCCGGCTCTGAATGAAAAGTAGTATTTTAAATATTTAAATAAATATTTAAATAAATAAGTAAGGGAATAAGTACTTTGATTAACTAAATCAGTGTTGATGAATCCCATTCTTTTCCTTTCTGAGTAATTGACAGGATGTATTCACATATGAATGATCCTCTTAGTCAATAGATTCTGGAGATAATTGTTAATTGTTTGTTTGTTTTGACTTCCATTTCTCTGATGCATTTTTTTTAAAAAAAGAAAAAAAAGAATGGAGCATAATTAGTAAGGGGGAGAATCCTGTCAATCAGATAATAATAACAATCTTCCAAAGAAAATGTTTGCATAAATAGTGAAACAAAATTCAATTTTTAACAATATATTATACAGTATATCACAGAAGTTAGTACACTCCCTCACATTTTGTAAATATTTAAGTATATCTTTTCATCTACTGAAGAAATTATGGCTACAATGTAAAGTAGTGAGTATACAGCTTGTATAACAGTGTAAATGTGCTGTCCCCTCAAAATAACGCAACATGCAGCCATTGATATCTGAAAAGATATACTTAAATATTTACAAAATGTGAGGTGGTGTACTCACTTTTGTGATATACTGTATATTAGGCCTCTTCAGCACTTCATGTTTAGTTTAAAAAACCTGCTTCAAAAATGCAGGAGTTGAAATGAACCTCTTAAAGCATGTTATTAAAGCAACTGTCTCTTTTCAGTTCAGATAATAACTCCAGAAGTCAGCCTCCTGATCTGGACAAAAGAAATAGCAGTTGTAAGGTTTTGTGGATAGATACTATGCTCATACCTTGCATGTTCCACCGCACCTTTTTAGAACCGAAAATGAACTCTGGCAGAGCAGTGATATGTATCTTAGATGAAATACATTGATATAAATATTTGGGGGAAAAGAAGAAGTAGAAAAATAATCCTTAATTATTCAGTAAAAAAAAAAAAGACCTCTCAACCATTTACGTCTTTTTCAAAAAAGGTGAAAATAATACAACTTGGATTTTTATAGGTTTTTTTCAAAATGCTTTGGCATATCAAAACCTACAAAACCATAATATTAACTGACAAGGCTCTAGAACTTTGGTTTGATGAGTTTCATCCAGAGAGTGGCCCTATTACAATTTTGTAAATGTATTCAGAGAGGAAATATTTTAAATAACCCAGGTTCCTATCACCTGACTTAACAGATGTCGCTTTTTGCCAAAATGCAAATTCCTTGAGAAGCTGCATGAGTTCAGTGCTCTTTGCCCTGACTAAATGTGCTATGATTTTTTTTTTTCTTATTATGGATGTATATGTTTTTGGCTAGCTAAATAGTTGGGTATTTACTTTCTATTATTAATATTAGTATTTAAGTCTATTAATTCCCTTCAAACGTAATATTTTTCCCACTGGAAAGAACAAATCAAACTTTTAAAATGCTTCCTCCATCCCTCAAAAATTACTGCTGTGTTTTAAATTTATGTGATCCTTAGACTTAAGAACCTGTTTAATGTCTTTGTCACTGCTGGTATACCCATAATTTATGATAGTGACCCAAAGGTTACATCTGCTGATGCAACAAAGGGTAAATAGATTTGCAGGATGTCTCTGAACACAGAATGGGTAGAATCTATGTCATCACCAAGCTATGCTAAAAGTCTTTAGGGGCAGAATATAGAAAGAGTGGGTGGACTAACGGGTAATTAAAGTAGGTACTGTAATTACTAAATATTATTATTAAATAACACTCTTCATATTATACATTAATGATCTCTGTGACCATATTAAAAGTAATTGTGTTCTTTTCGCTGATGATGTCAAACTATTTAACACTACCAACAATAGAGCTACCCTTCAAAAAGACCTTGACTTTGTGTCAGAATGGTCAAAAACTTGGCAACTCTAAATCTCAACCAGCAAATGCTCTGTCTTAGACATTGGAAAAAAGAATCTAAACACTAAATACAAACTCGATGGACATTACCTTACAGATGACCCCACCCTGTTAAAGACCTTGGAGTTTTCATATCCAATGATCTAAGTGCCAAAGCCCACTGCAACTACATCGCAAAAAAGGCTTTAAGAGTTGTAAACCTAATCTTACGTAGCTTCTTCTCCAGAAACACTACACTACTAACCAGAGCTTATAAAACATTTGCTAGACCAATTCTTGAATACAGCTCGCCTGTCTGGAACCCATACCACATTTCAGACATCAATACAATTGAACGTGTCCAGAAATATTTTACAAGAAGAGTTCTCCACTCCTCTGAATACAACAAAATACCTTATGCCACCAGACTTGAAATCTTGGGTTTAGAAAACTTAGAACTCCGCCGCTTTCGACAGGACCTGTGTTTAACTCATAGAATCATCTATTGCAATGTCCTTCCTGTTGAAGACTACTTCAGCTTCAATCACAACAATACAAGAGCAAACAATAGATTTAAACTTAATGTTAACCGCTTCAATCTTGATTGCAGAAAATATGACTTCTGTAACAGAGTTGTTAATGCTTGGAACACACTACCTGACTCTGTGGTCTCTTCTCAAAATCCCCAAAGCTTTAACCAAAAACTGTCTACTATTGACCTCACCCCATTCCTAAGAGGTCTGTAAGGGGCGTGCATAAGAGCACAAACATGCCTACCATTCCTGTCCTATTGTTTCCTTTCATTATATCCAATTAATATAGTTATTACATACTTATGCTTATATATATGCTTATATATTATATAGTTACTTTCATGCTTATGCTTATATATACTGTTGTGACAAAATTAATTAACTAATTAATTAATTAAAATAAATTAAAAAGAATCCAAGTTGGGTAGATTGAAATGATGCTTCTGTAGTAACTATGGATATGAATCGATGGACAAAATTATAAACAGTTTGAAATCTCCTTTTGTTCTCCTATTATAATTGTGCTTTCAAAATGACTTTTCCAGCTTTCAACTGGAAATCATTGTTCTGATGGCCCTGCATAAATAAGCCAAGCCCAGAAATGTATAAATCTCCATCTTTTTAGGAAAGTTTTGACAGTAGATAATAATATATTTGAGGTACAAGGCAGAAGAAAGGGAATGGTGTTTTGATCATGAGAAAGAAAGGGTTAAGGTTGACCTTTATAGAAAGAAATATATTTCGTTCAGCCTGGTTTTTATGTTTGGTTTTTTAAAAAAAAAACACTAAGTTTCCCATTTCTGTGGATGAAATGTGTTCCGTGTTAATAAGAAGTTTCCTGAAATGTTAATGTCTAATTCATGAGAGAGAGAAATTGTCACCTACAAGGGTATATTAAAAAAAGGAGAAAGAATATAACTATACAAATAGTTTGTATAATGACTTTACAAACATGAATTATACAAATGAACATTTCCATATCCTCGAAAGTTTTTTACCAGTGGTAATGAAAAGGGGAATTAAATTGTGCTTTTATTTTGCTGTTCTTATCTCCTGAGGCTAATTTAGACGTTAAGAAAAAAAAGAATGGAGCATAATTAGTAAGGGGGAGAATCCTGTCAATCAGATAATAATAACAATCTTCCAAAGAAAATGTTTGCATAAATAGTGAAACAAAATTCAATTTTTAACAATATATTATACAGTATATCACAGAAGTTAGTGCACTCCCTCACATTTTGTAAATATTTAAGTATATCTTTTCATCTACTGAAGAAATTATGGCTACAATGTAAAGTAGTGAGTATACAGCTTGTATAACAGTGTAAATGTGCTGTCCCCTCAAAATAACGCAACATGCAGCCATTGATATCTGAAAAGATATACTTAAATATTTACAAAATGTGAGATGGTGTACTCACTTTTGTGATATACTGTATATTAGGCCTCTTCAGCACTTCATGTTTAGTTTAAAAAACCTGCTTCAAAAATGCAGGAGTTGAAATGAACCTCTTAAAGCATGTTATTAAAGCAACTGTCTCTTTTCAGTTCAGATAATAACTCCAGAAGTCAGCCTCCTGATCTGGACAAAAGAAATAGCAGTTGTAAGGTTTTGTGGATAGGTACTATGCTCATACCTTGCATGTTCCACCGCACCTTTTTAGAACCGAAAATGAACTCTGGCAGAGCAGTGATATGTATCTTAGATGAAATACATTGATATAAATATTTGGGGGAAAAGAAGAAGTAGAAAAATAATCCTTAATTATTCAGTAAAAAAAAAAAAAGACCTCTCAACCATTTACGTCTTTTTCAAAAAAGGTGAAAATAATACAACTTGGATTTTTATAGGTTTTTTTCAAAATGCTTTGGCATATCAAAACCTACAAAACCATAATATTAACTGACAAGGCTCTAGAACTTTGGTTTGATGAGTTTCACCCAGAGAGTGGCCCTATTACAATTTTGTAATTGTATTCAGAGAGGAAATATTTTAAATAACCCAGGTTCCTATCACCTGACTTAACAGATGTCGCTTTTTGCCAAAATGCAAATTCCTTGAGAAGCTGCATGAGTTCAGTGCTCTTTGCCCTGACTGAATGTGCTATGATTTTTTTTTTCTTATTATGGATGTATATGTTTTTGGCTAGCTAAATAGTTGTGTAGTGTTACTTTCTATTATTAATATTAGTATTTAAGTCTATTAATTCCCTTCAAACGTAATATTTTTCCCACTGGAAAGAACAAATCAAACTTTTAAAATGCTTCCTCCATCCCTCAAAAATTACTGCTGTGTTTTAAATTTATGTGATCCTTAGACTTAAGAACCTGTTTAATGTCTTTGTCACTGCTGGTATACCCATAATTTATGATATTGACCCAAAGGTTACATCTGCTGATGCAACAAAGGGTAAATAGATTTGCAGGATGTCTCTGAACACAGAATGGGTAGAATCTATGTCATCACCAAGCTATGCTAAAAGTCTTTAGGGGCAGAATATAGAAAGAGTGGGTGGACTAACGGGTAATTAAAGTAGGTACTGTAATTACTAAATATTATTATTAAATAACACTCTTCATATTATACATTAATGATCTCTGTGACCATATTAAAAGTAATTGTGTTCTTTTCGCTGATGATGTCAAACTATTTAACACTACCAACAATAGAGCTACCCTTCAAAAAGACCTTGACTTTGTGTCAGAATGGTCAAAAACTTGGCAACTCCAAATCTCAAACAGAAAATGCTCTGTCTTACACATTGGAAAAAAGAATCTAAACACTAAATACAAACTCGATGGACATTACCGTACAGATGACCCCCACCCTGTTAAAGACCTTGGAGTTTTCATATCCAATGATCTAAGTGCCAAAGCCCACTGCAACTACATCGCAAAAAAGGCTTTAAGAGTTGTAAACCTAATCTTACGTAGCTTCTTCTCCAGAAACACTACACTACTAACCAGAGCTTATAAAACATTTGCTAGACCAATTCTTGAATACAGCTCGCCTGTCTGGAACCCATACCACATTTCAGACATCAATACAATTGAACGTGTCCAGAAATATTTTACAAGAAGAGTTCTCCACTCCTCTGAATACAACAAAATACCTTATGCCACCAGACTTGAAATCTTGGGTTTAGAAAACTTAGAACTCCGCCGCCTTCGACAGGACCTGTGTTTAACTCATAGAATCATCTATTGCAATGTCCTTCCTGTTGAAGACTACTTCAGCTTCA
Organism: Ahaetulla prasina; assembly: GCF_028640845.1. Classification (NCBI taxonomy): domain Eukaryota; kingdom Metazoa; phylum Chordata; class Lepidosauria; order Squamata; family Colubridae; genus Ahaetulla; species Ahaetulla prasina. Next base: position 152,918,547 of record NC_080541.1, on the reverse strand, counting down.
ATCACAACAATACAAGAGCAAACAATAGATTTAAACTTAATGTTAACCGCTTCAATCTTGATTGCAGAAAATATGACTTCTGTAACAGAGTTGTTAATGCTTGGAACACACTACCTGACTCTGTGGTCTCTTCTCAAAATCCCCAAAGCTTTAACCAAAAACTGTCTACTATTGACCTCACCCCATTCCTAAGAGGTCTGTAAGGGGCGTGCATAAGAGCACAAACATGCCTACCATTCCTGTCCTATTGTTTCCTTTCATTATATCCAATTAATATAGTTATTACATACTTATGCTTATATATATGCTTATATATTATATAGTTACTTTCATGCTTGTGCTTATATATACTGTTGTGACAAAATTAATTAACTAATTAATTAATTAAAATAAATTAAAAAGAATCCAAGTTGGGTAGATTGAAATGATGCTTCTGTAGTAACTATGGATATGAATCGATGGACAAAATTATAAACAGTTTGAAATCTCCTTTTGTTCTCCTATTATAATTGTGCTTTCAAAATGACTTTTCCAGCTTTCAACTGGAAATCATTGTTCTGATGGCCCTGCATAAATAAGCCAAGCCCAGAAATGTATAAATCTCCATCTTTTTAGGAAAGTTTTGACAGTAGATAATAATATATTTGAGGTACAAGGCAGAAGAAAGGGAATGGTGTTTTGATCATGAGAAAGAAAGGGTTAAGGTTGACCTTTATAGAAAGAAATATATTTCGTTCAGCCTGGTTTTTATGTTTGGTTTTTTTTAAAAAAAACACTAAGTTTCCCATTTCTGTGGATGAAATGTGTTCCGTGTTAATAAGAAGTTTCCTGAAATGTTAATGTCTAATTCATGAGAGAGAGAAATTGTCACCTACAAGGGTATATTAAAAAAAGGAGAAAGAATATAACTATACAAATAGTTTGTATAATGACTTTACAAACATGAATTATACAAATGAACATTTCCATATCCTCGAAAGTTTTTTACCAGTGGTAATGAAAAGGGGAATTAAATTGTGCTTTTATTTTGCTGTTCTTATCTCCTGAGGCTAATTTAGACGTTAAGAAAAAAAAACCTGTAATACTCATTGATTTTTCTCTGCCATGTTGTATGTTATTTTAAAGGTAATATCTTGGGTGTCCTTGCTTTTAAATGTAGATTTATTCTCTCTGGATGAAGGTAGGTGAAGCAACTGCAGTAGAAAATATGAAAAATTACCATTATTTTTTTTCTTTGAGAACCCCTCCTTTATCTTACCTCTTCAGATAAAATTAAAGCATTGTTAGTGGTTGTAGAGCTGGATGGCCTTAGGCATCAAATGACAGTGCGCCACTGAGACCTTTTGGTATAAACAGCTAACTTTAATTTTATCCTATATTATACACCTAGCCCATGGGTCAGCAACCTTAAACATTCAAACAGCCACAAAGGTCCTAACCAGAAGCCCCCCATTCAATTCTGGAGCCAACTGGAAGTCTGGTTTCCGCACCATAGAGTCTCCTCCTAGCACGACATCCTTTTTCCTATGCCAACTGGAAGTCCTGTTCCCCCCCCCACCATAGAGTCTCCTTCTAGTGCAGCATCCTTTTCCCTCTTCCTGTCCTAATTGAAAGCCTGACCAGCGACAAGGAGCCACAGCAGAGGGATGAAAGAGCTACGTGTGGGTCCAGAGGCGCAGGTTGCTCACCCCTGACCTAGCCAATCCAGCCTGATCTCCAAAAGCTAAGCAGATTCATATTCAAGGTGCTCTAAGCAGTGGTGGGTTTCAAATTTTTTTACTACCTGTTCTGTGGGCGTGGCCTGGTGGGCATGGCATGGCTTGGTGGGCGTGGCTTGGTGGGCATGGCAGGGGAAGGATACTGTAAAATCTCCATTTCCTCCTGATCAGCTGGGACTTGGGAGGCAGAGAATAGATGGGGGCGCGGCCAATCAGAATTTTTACTACCGGTTCTCCAAACTACTCAAAATTTCTGCTACTGGTTCTCCAGAACTGGTCAGAACCCGCTGAAACCCATCTCTGGCTCTAAGGCGCAGTGGCATTCATAACTAAGCAGTGACATTAAAATGATATGTGTATCATGATGTTGTCCTGCCAATAACACAACACAGTCTTGTATCAGATGTCCTATCATAACTCCATAATCACCTTTGCCGGATGACATCAGGATGCATTCTTTGTCTCTTCTTGTTCCCCCATGGATACGAAAGTTTATATGAGCAAATACCAAGGCATTCTGTAAGGAAGGAAAGAAGGGAGGGAGGGAGGGAGGAAGGACTTGCATACTGCTGCCAAGAACATTAGATACATTTTTAGAAACAGCAAATAAAACTTATTGTACATTTTCATCACATCTAAAAAATATATTCTTTGGCAAAACAAGCAAGTAGTGTATAATTTAGAAAATTGTAAAGATATTCCACATAATTACATATTCCACATGATGAGCGTATAATTCCGCTTTAATAATTTCATTCTTTTGTGTTAATTGTATCTATTTGCCAAATGCCCTAAGAATATGTACTGTACCTATGAATATATATATGTATGTGTATGTGTGTGCCCGCGCATATGTATATGTATGTATGTATGTATGTATGTATACAACTATATATGTCACTCCAGACCTACATTGAAATGCCTTGTGGTTGCAGTATTTAACCAGTGGGCACCGTGACAAGATTTCAGAAATTTAAGTGGGACAAAATTAGTGCCTTAAGCTTTGCAAAAAAAAAAACACCACGTATGCATTAATACATAAATAAACTAGATTCATCTGCATAATCTATTTAAGACATATCATCATTACCTTGGTGCAGAATGTTGTTTCCATATTTTTTTGAAGGAATAGCATATACACACATGATTGCCGTTAAATCATTTAAACTGACAAGACTAGACATGGAAGCAAGCATATTTGAGGTCTTGTTTTTTCCAAATGTGATTGTTTTTTTCTCCTTACAGATTTAATTCACTGTACAGGAAAATTATGCACCCTGGGAAAGATTTAAATGCATCCAAGACTGTGCATGGAATTTGATTTAAAACATCCCCCATTCTGACAAAACTAAATTTATTTGGAAAATACATGAGGAAGAGGCAACTCTGTAACCTGGTTATCCTTTTAAGGCTGGCCTGAACAATTTAGGAAACACTAAAGAATATCATTTTAGCAGTAAGCATCTCTTCTTGGAACAATAAATATCTGACATCACCTTTAAACTAAACTAAACATTTCTGAAAATGCACTTGTATCAAGTATTCAAACGGAGAGGAAAATCTGTGAAACTTTAAAAAGTAATACAGTGATAGATATATCCATAAGGATCATTTTCTTCTCTCTGAACACAAGCAACTTTACTTGAAAACGTAATAGTAATAATAAAACAAGTAGTACTTGCAATGTATTATTTGGCAAGCGTTTAGTGCGTTGGCATTTCTGAGTGGATATAGATGTTCTGTAAGTGTGTGAAAAGAGAAGGGAATAATATGGACTCCTTAAACCACCTTCAAACCCAAATTCAAGGAACTTCAAACTATGTTGCTTTAATTTATGAGTTTATTATGCTAGCAATATGTAGTTTTTGTTGGGTATACACAAGGAAGAGATGAACAGGAACTTTTAGCACTTTATTTCAACCAGCAAGCAAAATACGAATGGCCGGCAAACAGCTGAACTGCGCTCTTTATAGGGAGCTACTGCATGCAAGCCAGCCACTGACAGTGCTTTATTTTTCCCGCCACCGAATCACCCAATCAGCAACAACTATGTAAATCCTTCACGTATGCCCAGACGTAACAGTTTTCATTACAGGAAATTGGAATAGAATATAGTAGAGGGTTTTTTTTATGGCTCCACCCATTGTCTTTGAAGTGAACATAAGAATATAAGCAATATCCTGCCGGGTCATACCAGACCCCTGGCCCATCTAATATAGTAGGATTTTTTCCCCTCATAATAGCCAACCAACTGCACAAGGAAGCTTACTAGTTTCCCAACAGACACAACCACACTTTCATGAAAGCTAATAGCTATTGATATTCATGACTTCCAACCCTGTTTTCCTTAAGCCTGCCAAAGCTGATAGCTAAAATTTGCTACTTTATACATTATATTTTTTTAAAAAAACTTTTGTCTGTTCATATTCTTCCAGAATTGAACCATGGCTTCATTGAGTGACCTATGATTTTAGTATTTTGGGAAGGGAAAAATAGCTTTTCCTCATTCACTTTTATCCACACAATGTATGACTTTGTACACCGAAGCAAGCCCCTCTTCGCTACTTTCTACACTAAAAAGCCTCAAATGTTGTAACCTTTCCTCAAAGAAATTCTGTTCCAGTCTATTGAACTTCTTAGTTGCCTTCAACTAAATCTTGTCTAGTTCTACTGTATACTTTTTTGAGATGGAGATTCTATGGAAATTCTTAGTCATCTTTGGTTGTCCCAAAGATACTTTTTTCAAAAAAACAACTGGTCTTTTCCTTGCAGATATTTCACTTCTCATTCAAGAAGCTTCTTTAGTTCAAGAAATTTTGATTCTCTGGAAAACTTAACCCCATATTTATGGATTTGCTTTCATCAGAAACTCATAGAGATGTCATGGCTGAATAATATATTCTGCAGTCTTTATGAAAATTTGACCATTCCTTCCCAGCCATGACACTGCAAATTATCTACTCCATGTTTCCAAAACAGATCTGTCCAGTCTGAGAACCACTGGTCCCACTCAGTCAACTACATCCCTTGCATCTTAGGAAAAAAGCCTAAAGTAAGTGTTCTCCTTTCTATTATACATTCATCTCTAACACATCTTGGAACATTATAATATGAACCATGTAGAATAAACCAAGCCTTTAATAGTAGAAAAAGCATAAGACCTGCCAATGACCTGTAGAATATCTGTAGACTGAAGTTTACTAAGTGCAGCAATAACTCAAAATTTAACTTGGATTGCAAAGACATACATATACATTACAGGGAATGAGTACATCTCTTAAAATAGAAAAGTTCAAGTCAAATGTTAAAAAAAGGAAATATATCAAACTTTATCTTGTATCAAAGTTACAAGTGTTTTAAACCGATACATGTTGTATCAGTAATGTACTTTCGAAATTGATTTCTTTTCCTTTGGTTCAATGGTGAAAGCACTATTATTGATAGAGCTCATTAATTCAAACTCTTAATTAAGTAGATTAAATGAGGTTTAAATTTAGATTTATTAGTGTGCATCTTTGATGCTAATTAAAGACCAACTGATTATTAAAAAAGATTTTTGCTGAATTTTTAGCTGTTACAACATATAAGTTAGCACAGAGGAAGTGGATGGGAAAGAAGGGAGGGGAAAAGTATTTCTTTTTAAGGTAACAACATAGGTACATGCAACAGCAGAAGTTGGTTCAACAAATGCATTTTTCCTTGTCTGATGTTTGTATAACATATAATTGTTCTATAACACAGTTTGTAAATCAAAAGTTCTGATAAGTCCATTTAGCTTATTTAAAGTGTTAAAATACATTATTAATCGTCAAGATACTGTCATGCTGTAAAAAATACTAATAAATGTCTATCTGTATTTATTAAGTTTTATAACATGGTTTAATGTACGCAGATGCTAAATTTTATTGGCACATGAGCACAAAGATCTGTCAGCACAACTGTATAACCACACATAAAGTAAAGATGCTAAAAACAATTCAGACAGATGGCCAAAGATCACATCAATATAGAAATTCTTAGTCTACATCTTATTATGTTCAATTCATATAACTTTATAGAAGTGGCTGTTCAGTCTCTTCTTAAAAACCTCCAGTGATGAAGCACCCACAACGTCTGGAGGCAAGTTGTTCCACAGGTAAATTGTTCTCAGCTTTCTCCTTAATTCCAGGTTGCTTCTCTCCTTGATTAGTTTCCATCCATTGTTTCTTGTCTTGCCTTCTAGGGTTATGGAAAATAAGTTGATCCCTTCTTCTTTGTGACAGCTCCTCAAATACTGGAAGACAGCTATCATGTCATCCCTAGTCCTTCTTTTCTCTAGACCAGCCATCAATTCCTACCATTGTTCTTCATATATTTTAGTCTCCAGGCCCTTAATCATTTTAGTTGCTCTTTTCGGCACCTTTCCCAAAGTCTTAACATCTTTTTTTGTAATGTGGTGACCAAAACTAGATACAGTATTCCAGATCTGGTCTTACTAAAGTTTTATAAAGCGGTACTAATACTTCATGTGATCTTGACTCTATGTGCCTGCTTATGGAACCAAGGATTGCATTAGCTTTTTTTGGCAGCTGCTGCACATTGCTGGCTCATATTTAAGTGATCATCCACTAGGACTCCAAGGTACCTCTCAGAGTTATTATTTTTGAGCAAGGTATCACCTAATGTGTACTTGTACCTTTGTTTTTTCCTGCTTCGGTGTACAACCTTGTTTTTCTCTATATTAAATTTAATTTTGTTGGATAGGAGCCATTGTTTGTGTCTGCTAAGATCCTTTTGGATCCTTAGCCTATCTTCTGAGGTGTTGACTATTCCTGCCAGCTTAGTGTCATCTGAAAATTTGATGAGTTCCCCTTCCATTCCCTCACCTAGATCATTTATGAAGCTATTGAAGAACATCAATACCTGCCTAATACAGAACCTTGTGCTACCCCAGTGCTTACATCCCTCTATGCAGATGTAATAGCATTAAGGACTACTCATTTGAGTATGGTTTGTTAGCCAGCTACAAATCCATCTGCTGTCTGTCCCACATTTTCTAGTTTACCAAGGAGTACATTGAAGTCTACTTTATTGAATGCCTTACTGAAATCTTAAGTATACTATATCTACAGCATTTCGTTTGTACTGGACAAGAACAAATCATGCAATACTAAAGAAAACAAACTAAAACTGCTCAGAAGGAAGCTCTAATAAAGAAACTAGGGCTTAAATATTTTTGACAAATATTTATGAAAATAAGAATTATTATCAATGATCCTGACGCCAGAAAAAAATTGAAGGTAATTGGAAAGAAGCTGACAAAAGACATGATGACTAGATACTAACACTAATGGCACAAGCACAAACTAACAAGAATTAAAAGAAAATTCTTAATATATATCACACTTTTATTACTTTAATCATAATACCAAATACTCCTATTCTTGTGAGGTGGATTGGGTGGAGAGAGAGTGATTGGCCCAATGTCACCCAGCTAGATTTCATGCCTAAGGCAGGATTAGAACTCACAGTTTCCTGATTTCTAGGACAGCACTTTAACCACTATGCCAAACTGGTTCTCTTATACTATAAATGTAAACATATTCAAATGTTGCATTTGACCAGTGTTTCTTCCACAATTAACTGAACTGTTTCCCCTAAAAACAACAATAAACTAAATTTATATAAATTTAATTGTGAATTGAACTGGGTTGATAAAAAAAATTGTGCATGATAGAAAGTTCTATCAAACGATGTCTATCAGGGTATGACGAATCAAAAAAATCTAAACAGCTAAACAGCAGCAGCAACAACAATGAAAGACATAATATTTTCTTTCAATCATTCAATTAAACCCAACTGGTGAGGTTGTTAAATTAAAATTTGTAACAACTGCAGTTTTGAAAGCCTACCTATGAAATATTTTTTGCAATATCCTTGAGGCTTGTTCTTGCCCATACAGTATCTCTGTTTAAGCAATTACCTTTATCAAAGGTAATTTTGATAATTAATAATTATCAAAATATTTATAGGAAGAAGCAATAACAAAAATAAAACTCTGTTTTCCTCAATTTCCTGTATTCGTCATATATTGTACTTCAAGTCCTCCAAATCTTAGACAAGATAGTCTTTTACTTCAGTTATGACAGCTGGAGCCGAGTACCCTTAGAGGACACAGATTAAAGAAAGCTTTTCTAAATGGACATTATACTGAGGCTGTTCATTCATTCATTCATATTGGATGTTGTGCAGTAGTAATGTTACTCCCTTGTCACAGGAAATTACACCATCTGCTTAATTCTGTTTAATTCATTTGTCAATACTGAGTTTCTAGCCGCGACAGAGATGATAGGATTGATTGGCAAAAGAAAGAAAGAGAAAAATACATTGGTTAATAAGAACAATATCAGGGGTTTGACTGTACAGTAATGTATAAAAAGTTGATATAGCTCCAAATTGGCTCCAATGTCCCAGTTGCTCATGTGTTCTCTACTCAATATACTCAAGGATCAAACAAAAGTCCTGCATAAGTTGGAACAGGCTCTTACATCAACTTACCCATAAAACCCAATTCATATCCAGAAAATACATGGTCAACAATATCAAAATATGTCAAAAAAAGAATAAAAAGGCCTCTCTTGAGTCTTTCTACTAGGTGATCAAAACTTTCTTTGCTGACAATTTTAGTTTTAATTTATTTGTCAAAGACCACAATCCTTTAAAAATCAGCAGGCAAGGTTGAAACAAAGAGCGAATTAAGCTAGAGACAAAAGTGGGTGAGAGTACTCCTTCTCTTTCTGATACCCCCTTTTTATTACCATAATATTTACATTTTATTAAAAAAAAGCATAAACTTTCATCTGCTGCAGTATTCTCTATGATCTGATAAGAGCTGCAACTAAAAAAAGCCTATGTCTGATTTATTTATTTATTTTGCCACTGTAGACTAACACAAATTTGTCTTCCTACAAATGTCCTCTTATTTGCTTTCTCTTTATAGCAGTCTCCTTTTCCCAGGTAGCTGGCTTGTAGGATAACAGGCCATACCAGAGGTCTGGTGTGATTTTTGTATAGGCCAGAGGATAATATTCACAATCAGAAAGATAGCTTGCCAGGCTCTGGTCTGGATAATCAATGTCCAATAAAAGGCTGGGGTTGGATTGACACCAGTCACTTTTACTGCTGACTTTACAGTTTGACTATTATTGCTGCTGCCCTGAGATGAGAAAAGTGGAAGCTAAATTATTAACTGAACAAATAGTATTGAATAGTCTGCACACAAGATAGCAAGAAACTGCAGAGCTCATAAACAAACAATTATTGATAGAACACAGGGTGTGCCTGAACTTTTTCTGGTAGGTTGTACAAAAAGGAACAAAACAATCCTGGCTGAATCCATTCATGCCTAATCACATCTTTAACTTCCTGCCTGCAATTACAAACAATCTGTGACCCTGCCTTAAAGTAACACAATCTTAATTCTATACATAAGGTGTAGCATTCTTTCTCACTTCCATACCGAGTAATCAATTGTTTCAATAGCATTGCTTCCTTTAGGGTCCCATTGTGGCCTTCACCCTTAACATAGGCACAGGGGAAGAAATAGTTGGGACCACTAATTAAGGGCACTCTCTGCAGTGCCTTCTTTGGAATACATTGTATGAGGCTGTGTAGATTGTGCCTGCTGATAAAGAGAAGAAGGAATGGTTGGTCATGAAAAATTGCACCTTGGGACTGAAAAAGTCACTAGTTGATTCAAATGAAAAGTCAAGGGCAGGTGAATGCCTTGCTGGTAGTCATTGTGTCACCTCCAAACCAGTAGTGGGTTTCAATTTTGGCCGCTAGCGGTTCGCTTGTGGGCACATGCGTGCTCATGCATGATGCTTCTGCACATGCACAGAGATGTCCGGGTGGGTGGGTGGAGCCTTTCACCATCATAGCAACCCACCACTGCTCCAAACCTGTCCATCTCCTTTTTGCAAATAGGAGTCCAATAAATGTCACTGTAAAGGATGCATCCCAATGTAATTCCCATCCATAATTCAGAGTCCTATGGATAAAACAAATGTAAATTTAAAGATACCAGTACTCAATCTAGTTCTTCCTCTCTCTTGAGTTATGAATCTTTGACTAGAAATTTCAGACTACAGCTGCGTGCTTCAGAAGCATTAGAATTCTGTCCTTTCAATTATATTTTCAGCTACATATGTTAACATGGGAGATTGGCCAAATGAATTCAGGATTTCCCAGAGGGTTATATGGGTTTTTGTTGGAGGAAATAACCACTCTTTAAATCAACTGACTGACCAACAAAGTTCAAAAAGAAATTAAAAAGGAAGTGGCTATAGAAGCTGGGTTTCTGGTATCACTCATAACCAAAAACTGCATTGCGGAATAATCGTCAAGCCCAGAGATAGAGTGTAAAGGAGTCTTTCCATAGCAGAGTTGTCAAATCAATTTCAGCCAAACAAATTATTATCTCCAACTGTAGTATCTCAGGACTCTTCCTTCCAGCATCTCATGGAAGGTCAGGTGCCAGCATGAAAGAAGAAATATCCTGTTACCCTGGGATACTTAAAGCCAGACTTGAGCCACTGGACCATTGGGCTGGCAATGAGATAAGGAGAGAGTCGTGAGGACGCAGGTCATTAGCAAACATTAAATAGGGCACATTCATGCCATAGTAACTAGGATGTATGGGTGAATCCTTGGAGCAATATTATGCAGGCTTCATTAATTCTTTGTGGATTCCATATAACTTGGTGGCACAATATAGTCTCAATTTTAGAGACCTCCTGTGGGGCTAAGCATAGATGAACTTGTCTGATCTGCACCACTTCTACTCTTCGTTCTTTAAAAAAAGAAATTTCACAAAAAATATATGAATGATTACTCTCCTGAGTTTTCTCTGGATTTTGTGGGCCAATTCTTGTTCAGTTTGATAGAATAACTGCTTTTAACATTTCTTGACAATGAGAAAAAATGAGTCAAATACTTGTGGGTGAAGTGTAATATGCTTACATTTGAAAAATGTTCGCAACCTGAAAAACAAGTACAAAGACAATCCTGTATAGCTAATTCATGAAAAGTCCTCAAGACTCAGGCTGGAAAACAGAAGCGTCTTTCGTAAGATTAGACAACGTGGAACAAACAAAATGGCAGATTTCAATACAGAATCCATGTAAATAAAGCACATAAATGTGTGTTTTCTTTAGAATATTTATTTTTCCACACACACATGCATATATGCATACAATGTATTTTATTTGTTTAAATGGAGTAATTGTCTTAATTGTTGGGGGCTGAGTTGTGAATTTAGGTGAAATTAGCATGCACTACTTGATTTCTAAAGAACAAAGCTTCCAAGTTTCCAGGCTCAAAGCAGTTAAGAAACCAAATATTTACCATCTTCTAAAAGTGTGCACTTCCTGCACACTTAGATAAAATACAGATGCTAAATCACTGGCCCGCAAGAGCCTTCCACAAATCTATAATAAAAATAATTAAATCAGTGAGCTGTGTTTAGATCAGTTTTTCTTGCCAGTTTCTGAGAACTCTGGGAATTCAGGACCACAAAAGGATCATTTGGAGTCCATTTGGCAAAAATGTCAGAAACTTACTGCTCCTGGGAACATCCTTTTTCAATAACATTAATAGCTCTAGATGGAAGTGAAAAGCACCATACGTTAAGAGTTTCCTGCAAAGTTCCCAATAAGAAAGGAAATAAATTCAACTTGTCAGATCAGTTTGTGGGCCAGTCAAGTAGGATTTTATCAGAGCCTTAAGTGGTTTGCAAAACCATGCAGGTATCAACCAAAAGGTGGCTGTAGTTTTTGATATTTCATTTCCCCATCCTTTTCCGAACGTTCTTGTAATCTCAATTATTCAGTGATGTATAATTCACTAGCATTCGGTGTTACCACTTACTTGTGTTTTCTTTAGAACAAGAATTATTTATGATTTTCTATCTGTAAATTCTATTACAGTTCTAGAAAAAAATGCCAGCTTACGGAATGTAGTTACTTAGATAATGGACTCCAGATTCAGCGTATGGTTTTAGTTCTCCTTTTCTTTTCTGTACTGTATTTGCTCCTTTTCAGATGTTCTGAATGTCTGCATTTCTTTCCCACTAGATATTATCAGAACTTCAACTGGATCTTACTATTTTCTAAAAGGGGCCTGGGTGAACAAATGGTACTAAGACTTGGTGCTCGTTTCATTCATTTCAATATTCTTAGACCAAACTATCATATCTGCTTGTTAGTATGAATCTCCTATAAAGCCTCAGTGTCTTGAATGTTTCTAAAACCCGTGGGGGGAAAAAAGATCGGTTCCAAGTTTCTTTCCAATGTAATAGCCATTCCCACAGGGAAAAAGAAAGGTAGTTGTGTTCTTTATTGATTAAACAATTAGGAAGAATTAGGGCTGGGGGGGGGGAAAGATGTTAAGCTCTTTTTAGCCAAATAATCAACTGACAGAAAATTGCTTCTTTAAAAATAGAAATTTGTCCTGCAATCCAGGTGTATTTATGGAACTGATTTCACTTGCATACACAGTACTTAAATACATATCTTTATGGACAGGTTTAAGTAAACAGATATACAGACACTGCCCTTTGTGTGCTTAGCTTTGATTTGTGTTAATAGAAGTATGATACCAATTTGGATGCATAACCCTGAGAGCCCCTTGATTTCACTCCATCACTCAGCACTAAGCACAGGAAAGTGTTGAAGGAGCCCATTGTCTCACATCCAATATTCATGCTGTTATTGAAGAACACTGCAGTTCTACATTTGCAAACTGTCCATAATAATTTAATTTTTCCTCTTCAATTTATAATATGTTAATTAGACATGAAATTAAATGCTTTTTAACATACAACTGATTATGCCATAATGTATCCAACAAGGTTGATTACTGAATAATAAATTGTGATTTGCATAAGTGTCTTATTTCTTGTCTTACCCAAAGATATCAACACATTCCATGAGAGTGGATAGAATATGGAAAGAGGCAGGATCTCAGAAATTGGCCAAAGAACACATTGTTGGGATAATGATAACAGTAACAATAATAGACATTCCAAAGTAGCATGTTTGATAAAACAGAGAGGTGGGAATAATCCCTTCAAACAACACTGGATGGTGGTAATAATAACAACCACAATAATAAGAGAAAGAACTGGAGAAGATAACAATATAAAAAGACCTGCAAATAGAAATAGAATGACTGTGGTAAAAGAAAGCAAAAATAGTGCCAATAATAATAGGCGCCTTGGGTGAAATCCCCAAACATCTGGAGCACCACTTGAACACCATTGACATTGACAAAATCACCATCAATCAATTGCAAAAGGTAGCTTTACTTGGAACAGCTTATATCCTGTAATGATACTTTTAACATCATCAAACAACAACCACATCTGCCTATTCCAAGTCCTTAGGAAGGATTTGATACTGGATAAAAAATGCCCAATCTAAACATCTGTTTGACTATATGACATAATATTTTTTTCTAATTTAAACAAATTAACTTACAAGAGTCCTTCAGGAATGGTACAGAAGTAACAGTGAGATAGGAACTCAACCCTTCCTCAAACAACCACATTTGTTAAAAAAAATAACAGTAATTTTACAAAAAGAATTATTATCTTCAGAATGCATTCTTACCCCTGGCAAAATAACCAAGGTAAATAATATGACAAAAGCCTGCTGGGATCCATAGAGCTGGTGGATCTCACATGAGTTTGTTCTGTAAGGCCACTGCTCCTAGTGATTAATTTTTATTCTCAGTCCAAATAGTACGTACAGGTATTATAGCGCTAGAAGGTTTTTAAATTTTAGTATGAAATACAAAGGAGGGGGCATTCAGGGGGATATAAAAACAAGACAAGACAAGAATAATTTCAAAGTACTCTGGGAATTTTATTTTATATTTCTTTGGTCTCCTGGCCACAGTATGTGTATTGTACTAATGGATACAATAAATATATTCAATTATTGCAGCCTACCCTGGAGACTAACCAGAGAGATCGGAGCTGGTTTAGTGTAGTTGGTAAGGCACCAGGCTAGAAACCAGGAAACTGTGAGTTATAGTTTTGCCATAGGCATGAAGCCAACTGGGTGATCTTGATCCAGTCACCCCCTCTCAGCCTTAGGAACAAGGCAAGGACAAACCTCTTCCAAAAGTCTTGCTAAGAGATCTGCAGGGACTGGTCCAGGACTGACTGAAAGATATTACGTCTTTTAACTTTATGGGCATCTTATAGGCTAGAAAACCAGCAAATCCACAATCAATTTCTCCAGTTCCCTTTTTGTTTCAATCTGACCTGATGGAACTCAATGTCTTAACTTATAAAAGGCTATGCGCTAATCCACTTAGCTGAGAAGTAGACACAGATGTTTCCCTAGCAATTTGGAACATTGTTTGGGAACTTCCTCCCCACATTATGAATAAGGAGGAAATGTAACATGCATTAAAAAAAACCCTGCCTTTTTACAGAGGACTCCTTTCCTTCAGAAAGGCGATTCTCTCAAAATGGCTCAAATCAATAAGGAGATTGTTTGGAGCAGCTGTTGGCTTCGCCTGGTTTAGAACACCCTCAGGCAAGGATATCCTTAAACATAACAGAATACCACAATTTCTCCTCTTCCTCCTTCCCCTTCCCCAAATGCTTGCCTACTCTACTGGGCAGAGATAATAGACAATGACTGGAAATACCATTGCTCTGGCTTCACAAGGGCAGCTTTGTCCTTAATCCGGGTGAGGTCACATAGCAGATGCTTGGAGACAGCAGGAAGACTTAAAGGAAGGGAACTTTTGCTCCGAGTGTTGAGGGTTCGAGCAGATCAGTTGAGATATTAAATAAATAATGAATACACTGTCCACCTTTAAGTGAACTTCTGACCATGACGTAGAGGAAAAGACATTGTGCCATTTCCAGTAATGAAAGACATTTTCTATTGACCTTCTAATTCAGAGGTGGTAAATGATGGCCTCTTTAGGATTTGTGGACTACAACTCCCAGAATTCCTGAGCCAGCATGGCTGACTCTGGAATTCTGGTAGTTGAAGTCTATAAGTCATAAAAGGACCATCATTTCCCACCCCTGATCTAATCAGTTCTGAACATAGAATGAGAGATACCATCTCCTTATTTGCTAGAGTCAGTCTTGGATTGCCTTAAGATTGATTACCCACTGTTGTGTCTTTGCCCCCCCCTCCCGAACCTTCCCCCACCCCGAACCTGGCCTCTTGGCAGAAAGTGACTCAGAGAGCGAGGGGGAAAAGCCGACAGGGCTTCCCTTTGTGGAGCCTCCTTCTCTGGCTCCGCTCCAAGTCCCAGAGGCAGGCCAGGTGGAGAAGATACGAGGCCTCTGTCTCCTGCATCTCCTCCCTCTCAGGCCATGCCTCAAGACCCAGCTGCTGACAATCAGTCGTGGCTGGATCCCCTGTATCACAAACAGGAGAGACGGCAACATCAAAAGAAAGGGTGGGGCAGGCCTAGAGAATGCTGAGTCATGGAGCCACACCCCACAGGATATAAAAGCAGGAGGGGCTGCCCTATAGTTCTTGTGACGAACAAACAATTGACTATTGAAAACGTTGGCTGTACTTTGATTCCGGGACTCTGTTTCATTTCCTTCTGAATTTTGGGATTGTTCCAGCTCAGACTGCAATCACTCTGATAGATAAGAGGACTTGGCAAGAATAAATTGCTGGCACATCTAGTCAGTTTGTGTTTCTAATTGATTGTGGTTGGGGGGACAGAACACCCACACTTCTTACATTCTGATATTTCAAATGGAAAGAAGAAGGAACAGATTCAATGGTTTTAGTGCTGTTTTCTTAATTGTGGAATAATTTCCCCTAGGATGATCGTTTGATGATATACTTTGTAAGATACAACTGAAGGACTCCAAATTATTGAGCTCAACTCTATATTATATAAATTCAGCCCAAGGTAAAACTCATCAATAAAAACTGGCAGGACAAAATTTTAATCTATATGTAAAATTCGACAGGATAAGAAATTCCAAATGGCATAGCTGAAATTTATAAGAGACAGAGACAATTGATTATCTTTTAGGGAAAGGTGGGTGGGGGAATTTTCCACAATCGAGACGCCAATGACAGAAAAGGCACCCACATCTTCTCACTTCTATAGTTGAGATTTCATGTACTTTGACGTTGCATTTATTTATTTATTTGCTGGAAGCTGCTTTGAATTATTAACAGAAAAAAACAAACTATATATCACAATTATTCTAACCACAACATTTCTGATATGGCACATGAAGCCGAATAAGCAGAGGCAGCAGTGTCTGCAGGGAGGTGGGAGGAAAAAAAGTAGTGTTGCAGTGTGATCGAAGCTCTGCCCCTTTTAAGCCTATGTGATGTTGACATCTGTAATAAAGGGAGGTAAGGCTTAAATTACACTGCAACAACTGTCATCTTGATTTTATTAATAACCTCCCTTTTAGATGTTGTTAAGTAGAGGGAACTACAACTTGTTTTTAAAGGGCTTCATGGAGAAGGAACTCAGTTTAATAATAACAGAGTTGGAAGGGACCTTGGAGGTCTTCTAGTCCAACCCCCTGCCCAGGCAGGAAGCCCTACAGCATCTCAGACAGATGGTTATCCAAGATTTTCTTTAAAATTTCCAGTGTTGGAGCATTTACAACTTCTGCAGGCAAGTTGTTCCACTGATTGATTGTTCTAACTGTCAGGAAATTTCTCCTTAGTTCTAAGTTGCTTCTTTCCTCGATTAGTTTCCACCCATTGCTTCTTGTTCTACCCTCAGGTGCTTTGGAGAATAGTTTGACTCCCTCTTCTTTGTGGCAACCCCTGAGATATTGGAACACTGCTATCATGTCTCCCCTAGTCCTTCTTTTCATTAAACTAGACATACCCAGTTCCTACCACCGTTCTTCATATGTTTTAGCCTCCCATCCCCTAATCATTTTTGTTCCTCTTCTCTGCACTCTTTCTAGAGTCTCAGCATCTTTTTTACATCGTGGCGACCAAAATTGAATGCAGTATTCCAAGTGTGGCCTTACCAATTTTCATTAAAATCCTTTTCATTTTTTAAGAACAGTTTCCTTCTCATAGTCTTCATCCAAAAAAAACCCTTCTCTGTTCCTGTTTCTCTAGCTTCCAAATGCTCCTATATTATCTTACTGGAAAATCAAAAGAAAATATAGATCTGGGGAAGGTATTTCAATTTATTTATTTGAAAGGGGAGAGGGGGAGGGGGAAGGGGGAAGAGAGAGAATATTATGTGTATTGACCTTCTACCATAATAAGCATAATATACTGCTTGTGTATCCCCTCCCTCTAAAGTGTGACCCAAAAAACTTAAAATATTTCAGTTCTGCTTTCTTCAGTGATGGCCTTGCAACACTATTGCATACCCTGTAGCAGCTTGAAATCAATTAAAATGAGTGGAGGGGAATTCTGGGAATTGAAGTCCACACATTTCAAAGTTGCTGAGGTTAAGAAATACCATTTTAGAGCGCTCCGTGGAATAGACTATTCACACAAGCAATTATTTTCTCGAACCCTCGTTGCGCAGATCAAGATGTTGTCTTTTTATTTTATTCTTTTTCCTCCATTTTATTATGTGCTTTAGCAAGTTTACAAAAGATAAACAATATAAAAATACAAGAGGTAAACAAACAATAAACTACTTTAAAAAATGAGTTTAATGTTATATTATGTATATTTCTTTTCTTCTCTCTCTCTCTCTTTTTAAAATGAGGAGGTAGGTTTTAAGGAAGCACACACAAGCTCTTATAAAATATGAATTTCTTTGTTTTGGAAGTGGAGTCAAAATAGCCAAACAATATTTTCCAAGCCTTGCTGTGCAAGGATTGTTCTTATCCGGAAAAAATCATGAAGAGTTGGGGTGGTATGGAGTAATCTCTCTTGGTCAAGAAAAAGAACATCTGGATTCCACATCAGTCCCACAGTGGATCAGTCAACCCCAATTTTACAGACACAAAATAGGAACACTTAAAAACAATAAGAAGGCAGAGTCTGTAACATATGCACAGCAAATATTCTCCAACTAAATTTCTGCAAGTGCCAAAAAGAAAGATATTCTCTTTTGCTGAAGCTATTATATGTCTTCACCCTCATTGGTTCAGACCCTTGTAAGAGCAAATCTTTCAAAATCTATATTGTTTGTATTGTCAAGGCTTCTTCTCTAAATCTAAATAGGGCTTAATTTGCAACTCAAAAAACATAGCAAGAAGGAAACAGGGCCCCAATATGAAGAGGCTTAAAGTTTTCCCCCAATTGGGGAAAGCCTTGGAGGGCAAAAAGCTTCCCTGACTGATGAGGTCATAGGCAAAAATGAATTAGCTACATCAACAACACTTGTATCTGGAAACTGTTCTGCAAAATTAAGCTGTGCAATGTCAATGAGAAAGACACAATTGCAATATCCTCTTAGTCAAGATGATAGACTATAACAGGGCAATCCAACATTTCTTTTCAGGGTTTTGAAAAACTATTTGAAGCTTACGCTATGTTTTTTTGTGTTTGCTGCTTTAAATATTCAAATTATAAAACATTATCTGTAATGCAAGCCCTTTGCTGCTAATTACAATTAGGTAAGAGTCCCCATCCTTCATCAGTCTTAGATAAAACATGTACCTCCCACAAGATTCCACTCTATATGACAATTGACTTTAATATGAGTAAATGGAGAAAGTGGTGTTTTTTTTTTATTCTTGCTAAGGAATACTGAATGGTCATCTATTTGGCAACTTCAAATTTCGATTAATAAATCCTCTGTCTTACATATTGGTAAACGTAATCAGAATGTCAAGTATAAGCTAGGTGGCATTGATCTAGCAGATGACCCTCACTTTGTCAAGGACCTAGGTGTACTTATCTCTGATGGCTTATGCTCCAAAGTTCACTGTGACAGCGTTGCTAAAAAAGCATTAAGAATTGTAAATTTAATTTTGTGATCCTTTTTTTCCCCTGGAAACATTGTATTGCTAATTAGAGCTTATAAAACTTATGCTAGACCAATCTTAGAGTATTGTTCAACTGTTTGGAATCCCCATCATATATCTGACATCTGACATCCCCACCATATATCTGACAATTGAGCGGGTTCAGAAGTATTTCACAAGAAAAGTTTTGTACTCTTCTGTACATAATAGAATTCCCTATGCTACTAGACTCGAAATTCTCTGTTTGGATAACTTAGAACTGTGTCGCTTGCGGTCAGACCTAGGTATTGCATACAAAATTATATATAGTAATGTTTTACCTGTAAATGATTTTTTCTGTTTTAATCGCAACAACTGCTTTAAACTCAATGTAAATTGTTCTAAACTTGACTGTAAAAAATATGATTTCTGTAATAGAATTGTCAAAGTCTGGTCAAGACAACTTGATCCAGTTGTCTCAGTTACACATTTTCACAGTTTCAGTCACAAATTGACTTCCATGGACCTTACTTCATACTTAAGTGGTCAGTAGAGGGGGCAGGCATAGGTGCACTAATGTGCGCATCGTCCTTGTCGTTGTATTTTCTTTCTTTTATTCTTGTTCTCGTTTTTGTTTGACAAATTCTAATAAATAAAATAATACAAAACTCTGAAGCCATTTTATTGTCTTCCTATTAAATTGACTAAATCATTGGTTGTGAACCTATGACCTTGTGACCTACCATGACATTTTGGGTGAGACGCCATCATTTAGTAGCATTCACCAACTATTCTTGAAAGCATCCCCAGTTCTGGCACAATTTTTGGAGGCTGAAAAGGCCACACAAGAATGGGATGAGCTCTTGCTCAGCCTCCAGACCCTCCAATAAACATGCAAGAATGCTTTCTTTTCAGACACTGCATGAATATGTGCTCTTTGTGGCCTTCAGACCCTCCAGACATTCTAGAAGGACTGTGTTCTTATCTGGCCTTTGGATCCTCCAAAAATCACAGGAGAATGAGGAGTGCTTTCATGTGGTTTTTGGCGATTGAAAAGGCTGCAGAAGAGTATTCTCTGAAACTGCTTCAAGAACAAAAAGGCCTCACGTAACCTGGAGCTGCTTCAGGTAGGCCACAGGGACCTGTCATCATAAAGAGAATACCACCTGAAAGTAACAGCACACAGAAAATCCTGAGGAGAGCTGGGCCTCAGGGCAATTGCACCTTGATGAATTGCATGAGGTGGCCTTTTTGAGAGACAGCAATGGGACTAAGGGCTCGGGGCCTCTACTTCAGGCCTAGCCTTGGCACTATCGCTAAGTGTCATTGCACAGGGTGGCCTAGATATGAGAAAGATGGAGAATTGTTTCAATTTGGTTCATGTGTGTGTGTGTGTTTGTGAGGATGCCAGCAGATTCAAACTAGGCAATTTCTGACATATCCAGTTCATAAGTCTATCACTGGTCTAAACCCACTTCCATATGAGACTTCTGCTAAAGAATAATAACCAGCACACTAGCCCTACTAAATCAAAGCTCTTCTTAATATTACACTCTATATTATGAGGAAGCAATCATGTAACAAAAACAAATCAAAAAATATTTTCCTAAGTATATGGAGATCATTCTTGGATCTATTGAAGGATGCAAATCAATTTACCGTATATACTCGAGTATAAGCCGATCCGAATATAAGCCGAGGTACCTAATTTTACCACAAAAACTGGGAAAAACTATTGACTCGAGTATAAGCCGAGGGTGGGAAATGAGGCAGCTACTGGTCAATGTAAAAAATAAAGATAGAGCCAAGTAAAATAACATGAATATTTATTTGAACGAAAAACAATAAAAGTGCAAAAGGGGGTCCCCAAAAAGAATATGGTATCAAAAATACAGTATCTTTAAAAGTAACAGCAACCAAGCTAACGAGAGCTAAAATCCCTCAAAACTGGAGTTCTCCTCCTCATCATCTGTTTGTCCAAACAGAGCTTCAGCTACTTCAGCTTCTGTGATGTTATCCGCATATCGTTGTCGTCATCACTGAGTTCACAGTCGTCATCATCACTGCTGTCACTCTCATACAATGCGCTGTCTTCACTGCCATCCATAGCATTACTAATGCCACATTTCTTGAAGGCACGTTGCACCATGTCCTCTGGAATATCTTCCCATGCATCACGAACCCACTGTGCTATTAGTTCTATGTCTGGCTTTCTCAGATTTCCAACTTTTGTCAGACGAGCTTGACCAGATGTCATCCATTCATGCCACATCCTTCGCACATGGTCCTTGAAAGGTTTATTTAAACTGACATCTAGGGGCTGCAATACAGATGTAAGCCCACCTGGAATAACCAAAGTGACTTGAGATGACTTTGCCAATTTTTATGTCATCAGATGTGTGGGCTCTGAACATATCCCAAACTAACAGTGATCTTCTAGTCCAGTCCCCACTCCTCAAGCAAGAGATCCTATACTGTTTCAGACAAAGTTGTCCAGTCTGTTCTTTAAAACCCTCCAGGAATGAAGTGTCCAATAAGGTTCAAATTGCAAGTACGGTAGTCCTCAATTTAAGACTGCAATTGAGCCCAAAACATTGTTTTGTTATTTTCCCTAACCGTGTATGTATCCCCTGCCCCCATTTCGTCAGGCTGCCATCAAAGCGAAGCACGGCTGAATATTATTATTATTATTATTATTATTATTATTATTATTATTATTATTATTATTATTATCATCATCATCATCATCATCATCATCATTATTATTATTATTATTATTATCATTATCATTATTATCATTATTATCATCATCATTATTATTATTATTATCATTATTATCATTATCATCATTATCATTATCATTATCATTATCATTATTATCATTATCATCATCATTATTATTATTATTATTATCATTATTATTATTATTATTATATGATGATGATGATTTTTACATTGGACAGAGCGAGCTTCAGTTTACCAAACTTTGTATCTTTTAATGAAGCGTGTTAGTCTGGAAGGGACTGTTTGAACTCACAAAACACTTGCAACTTTTAGTTCCGTGCTGAGGATTTTGGAAAGCAGCCCAGCAATATTTATTTATTGCTCGGACTGCTCTTATTTTCACTCCCCTTTTCTTTTCTTTTCCTTCCTCCTCCTCCTTCTCTGCCTCTCTTTCGTCCCCCACCTCCCGGGATCCTTGCGGGTCGAAGGTTCTGCCCTGCCTTACACCAGCCGCCCACCTATGCCAAGGTCTCCTGGCTCTTTCGCTCTCTGTAAGCAGCGGCTTCTCGGCAGCGTCGCCCCCTCCCTCCATGGATCGGCTCCTTCCCCAGCACTGAAGGCATCCTTAGGAATACACCTCCACCTCCAGGAAAATAAAAGAGGCAGAGAAGGTAAATCGCCCGCCCGTTCGGAAAGGAAGGAGAGGACTCCAATGGAAGAAGGAGAGGAGAATTACCAATAACAAACACAAAGCGCTGGGTTAGAGGTGCCTTGTCATGTACAAGGAGATCAGAGAGGCAACCACCATGAAACAATAATCAGACTCAAAGCAGGCTGCTTATTTGCCATTTGCTCTGGGTAGAACGGGTTTTTAAAAAATTGGTTTGGAGAAGGAAAGCTAATTTGCTGATCTGCGCGAGGGTCGGTTTCTTTTGCCTCCTTCTTCTTCCTCCTCCTTCTTCCCACCCTAGCTTGCAATGCCCCATCTCCTCCTCCTCCTCCTCCTGCCCCCCTCTCGGGGAGAAATTGTTTTGTTCTTGCCGTATTTCTCCGCTTTCCAAGAGGCTTTTCTTTTCACCTCTTTCTCCCCACCTCCCCAATTTCCATAGGGAAAAAAACCCTAGGAAAACTTGGCAAAAATAAAATAAAATAAAAAGTACTGAGTGCAAATGTTTTTTTTATACTGTAGTTGGAGTTTTCCACGTTTCTTTCACATTCAAGGCAGCATTCTCCCCCATCCTCGCTGCTTTTCCAAAACATGCTTTGAAACCTTTGCATTTTATTGGGATGTATTCGTGACAACGCCCCTCCGCCCCTCCGAGGCGAGAGGAGGGCAGTAAGAGGAGGCGAGTGACAAACAAATAAAAGAGTTCTTCTCGCCTTGGCGTTTGACACACTCGCCGTCCTCTCCAGCGAAATTGAGTGCGGCGGCAGTGGGGGTGGGTGGGTGGGTGGGGAGGCCGCCGTGAAGTGCCGGCTGGGGGCCGGGATTGAAGTGCCGGCATGCTTTGCCAGCTCGGCCGGCTCGTTTTGGGCGGCGGCTGGCCTCGGCGTTTTCTTCCGCCGCTTTTGATGGCGGCGGCGGCGGTGGTCGGCGGAGGCGGAGGCGTTGACATTTCGCCCCTCTCACTCGTCCTCCTCTTGCCCGCGGTGGGGGCGGAGGCGTTGTCACCCTCGCCCTCCTCTCCAGCCGAAATTGAGTGCGGCGGCAGGGGAGGCCGCCGTGAAGTGCCGGCTGGGGGCCAGGAGCCAATCCCGGCCCCCAGCCGGCACTTCACGGCGGCCTCCCCACCCCACTGCCGCCGCACTCAATTTCGGCCGGAGAGGAGGGCGAGGTGACAAACGCCAAGCGAAGAACTCTGTTGTTTGTCACTCGCCCTCCTCTCAGCCGAAATTGAGTGCGGCGGCAGTGGGGGTGGGTGGGGAGGCCGCCGTGAAGTGCCGGCTGGGGGCCAGGGCCAATCCCGGCCCCCAGCCGGCACTTCACGGCGGCCTCCCCACCCCACTGCCGCCGCACTCAATTTCGGCCGGAGAGGAGGGCGAGGTGACAAACGCCAAGCGAGAAGAACTCTATTTGTTTGTCACTCTCGCCTCCTCTCCAGCCGAAATTGAGTGCGAGCGGCAGTGGGGGTGGGTGGGGAGGCCGCGTGAAGTGCCGGCTGGGGAGCCCAGGAGCCAATCCCGGCCCCCAGCCGGCACTTCACGGCGGCCTCCCCACCCCACTGCCGCCGCACTCAATTTCGGCCGGAGAGGAGGGCGAGGTGACAACGCCCCTCCGCCCCTCCGAGGCGAGAGGAGGGCGAGGTGACAAACGCCAAGCGAAGAACTCTGTTGTTTGTCACTCGCCCTCCTCTCCAGCCGAAATTGAGTGCGGCGGCAGTGGGGGTGGGTGGGGAGGCCGCCGTGAAGTGCCGGCTGGGGAGCCGGGATTGGCTCGGGCTCCCCAGCCGGCACTTCACGGCGGCCTCCCCACCCCACTGCCGCCGCACTCAATTTCGCCGGAGAGGAGGCGAGAGTGACAAACGCCAAGGCGAGAAGAACTCTATTTGTTTGTCACTCTCGCCTCCTCTCCAGCGAAATTGAGTGCGGCGGCAGGGAGGCCGCGTGAAGTGCCGGCTGGGGGCCAGGGCCAATCCCGGGCTCCCCAGCCGGCACTTCACGGCGGCCTCCCCACCCCACTGCCGCCGCACTCAATTTCGCCGGAGAGGAGGCGAGTGACAAACGCCAAGCGAAGAACTCTATTTGTTTGTCACTCGCCCTCCTCTCAGCCGAAATTGAGTGCGGCGGCAGGGGAGGCCGCCGTGAAGTGCCGGCTGGGGAGCCGGGATTGGCTCGGGCTCCCCAGCCGGCACTTCACGGCGGCCTCCCCACCCCACTGCCGCCGCACTCAATTTCGCCGGAGAGGAGGGCGAGGTGACAACGCCCCTCCGCCCCCACCGCGGGCAAGAGGAGGACGAGTGAGAGGGGGGCCAAAATGTCGAACGCCCCTCCGCCCCCACCGCGGGCAAGAGGAGGGCAGTAAGAGGAGGCGAGTGACAAACAAATAAAAGAGTTCTTCTCGCCTTGGCGTTTGACACACTCGCCGTCCTCTCCAGCGAAATTGAGTGCGAGCGGCAGTGGGGGTGGGTGGGTGGGTGGGTGGGGAGGCCGCCGTGAAGTGCCGGCTGGGGGCCGGGATTGAAGTGCCGGCATGCTTTGCCAGCTCGGCCGGCTCGTTTTGGGCGGCGGCTGGCCTCGGCGTTTTCTTCCGCCGCTTTTGATGGCGGCGGCGGCGGTGGTCGGCGGAGGCGGAGGCGTTGACATTTCGCCCCTCTCACTCGTCCTCCTCTTGCCCGCGGTGGGGGCGGAGGCGTTGTCACCTCGCCCTCCTCTCCAGCGAAATTGAGTGCGGCGGCAGGAGGCCGCCGTGAAGTGCGGCTGGGGGCCAGGGCCAATCCGGGCTCCCCAGCCGGCACTTCACGGCGGCCTCCCCACCCCACTGCCGCCGCACTCAATTCGACTTTCGAAGGCGAGTGACAAACGCCAAGCGAAGAACTCTGTTGTTTGTCACTCGCCCTCCTCTCCGGCGAAATTGAGTGCGGCGGCAGGGAGGCCGCCGTGAAGTGCCGGCTGGGGGCCAGGAGCCAATCCCGGGCTCCCCAGCCGGCACTTCACGGCGGCCTCCCCACCCCACTGCCGCTCGCACTCAATTTCGCCGGAGAGGAGGCGAGTGACAAACGCCAAGCGAAGAACTCTGTTGTTTGTCACTCGCCCTCCTCTCCAGCGAAATTGAGTGCGGCGGCAGGGAGGCCGCCGTGAAGTGCCGGCTGGGGGCCAGGAGCCAATCCGGGCTCCCCAGCCGGCACTTCACGGCGGCCTCCCCACCCCACTGCCGCTCGCACTCAATTCGACTTTCGAAGGCGAGTGACAAACAAGCGAGAAGAACTCTGTTGTTTGTCACTCTCGCCTCCTCTCCAGCCGAAATTGAGTGCGGCGGCGGAGGCCGCCGTGAAGTGCGGCTGGGGGCCAGGGCCAATCCCGGGCTCCCCAGCCGGCACTTCACGGCGGCCTCCCCACCCCACTGCCGCCGCACTCAATTCGACTTTCGAAGGCGAGTGACAAACGCCAAGGCGAGAAGAACTCTGTTGTTTGTCACTCTCGCCCTCCTCTCCAGCGAAATTGAGTGCGGCGGCAGGGGAGGCCGCGTGAAGTGCGGCTGGGGGCCAGGAGCCAATCCCGGGCTCCCCAGCCGGCACTTCACGGCGGCCTCCCCACCCCACTGCCGCTCGCACTCAATTTCGGCTTTCGAGAGGAGGGCGAGGTGACAAACGCCAAGGCGAGAAGAACTCTATTTGTTTGTCACTCTCGCCTCCTCTCCAGCGAAATTGAGTGCGGCGGCAGGGGAGGCCGCGTGAAGTGCCGGCTGGGGGCCAGGAGCCAATCCCGGGCTCCCCAGCCGGCACTTCACGGCGGCCTCCCCACCCCACTGCCGCCGCACTCAATTTCGGCTTTCGAGAGGAGGGCGAGGTGACAAACGCCAAGCGAGAAGAACTCTATTTGTTTGTCACTCGCCCTCCTCTCCAGCGAAATTGAGTGCGGCGGCAGGGGAGGCCGCGTGAAGTGCGGCTGGGGGCCAGGAGCCAATCCCGGGCTCCCCAGCCGGCACTCACGGCGGCCTCCCCACCCCACTGCCGCTCGCACTCAATTTCGGCTTTCGAGAGGAGGCGAGTGACAAACGCCAAGCGAAGAACTCTGTTGTTTGTCACTCGCCCTCCTCTCCAGCGAAATTGAGTGCGGCGGCAGGGGAGGCCGCCGTGAAGTGCGGCTGGGGGCCAGGGCCAATCCCGGGCTCCCCAGCCGGCACTTCACGGCGGCCTCCCCACCCCCACCGCCGCCGCCGCCGCCGCCGCCGCCATCAAAAGCGGCGGAAGAAAACGCCGAGGCCAGCCGCCGCCCAAAGCAGGCGGCCGAGCTGGCAAAGCATGCCGGCAGCATTTGGGCTCGTCCTGCCGGCCCAGCTGTTCCCGAGGGCAAAAAACCCTCTCCCTGGGTCGGCTCTGCAAGGGTAGACTCGAGTATAAGCCGAGGGGGCGTTTTTCAGCACAAAAAACGTGCCGAAAAACTCGGCTTATACTCGAGTATATACGGTACATCTATTTAAATAGTCCCTGGTTGTACTTAGATGTCTTCCAAATAAGAAATGCATACAGCTATCTAAGAGCTTTCTCAACAATTTCTACTTCACATTCTTCTCAATGCAAGGAGGCCCAACAGATGAGAGAAAGGTGACAGTAGGATCATTCAATAATCACAGTTAGTTTTACCCAATGATTTTCTTCTCACAATCTGTTCTAATCTGGGTTCACACGCACGTGTACATCCAGGTACACAATCTGTGTAACATCAATTAAGGATCTTAGACAAACATTGTGGTATACAACAGACCAAAGCTGTTACACCAGAATGTCAAAAGGAATATGGGATTTTTTTTCTCTACTACGAGCAATTAATACTGAGACAAGAGCTAAACACTGTAATAGGCAAAGGTAAAGATTCCCCTTGCACATACGTGCTAGTCGATGCTGACTCTAGGAGGCGATGCTCATCTCTGTTTCAAAGCTGAAGAGCCAGCGCTGTCCGAAGACGTCTCCGTGGTCATGTGGCCGGCATGACTCAATGCCAAAGGCGCACGGAAAGCTGTTACCTTCCCACCAAAGGTGGTCCCTATTTTTTCTACTTGCATTTTTACATGCTTTTGAAACTGCTAGGTTGGCAGAAGCTGGGACAAGTAACAGGAACTCACCCCATTACACGGCAGCACTAGGGATTTGAACCACCGAGCTGCCGACCTTTCGATCGACAAGCTCAACGTCCTAGCCCCTGAGCCACCGCGTCCCTGTAAACACTGTAATAGAACAGTCAATAATAGTTTTTGTACAGATATATAAAGATAGTAACATAGAGAAGAATCTGGGCCAGACTGACAGAATCTGGGCCAGAAGGAGAAGAGAAGAAGAGGAAGAGACAGGTTGAAGATCCAGACAGTGAGGGGAAAAGTTGCTTCTTGAATAGACAGGAGGACAGGAAAGTATTTTAAGAGCAAAATTTCTGCTTATGATCAGTAGTTGATGGATAAATTCAATCAGAACATAGCTCTTTTTATACACCCTAAACTTAAGTCAAACAGAATGCACCTGCACCGTGGAAAAACATTCCCCCCCAGGATGTGGATGGGTTTTTTATTGCCTTAAAAAGATCTGTATCTTGTCATTCATTTAAGTACAGAGGCTGAAAAATAATGCAAGGGTGACTTTTTCATTGCTTTTCAAAAATTAATTGCATTGCATTGTAAACAAAACTGACATGCTTACAACATTGCCAGACAACTAGCTTGTAAAATGTCTGTTTCTGGAAATGAACTCAAATTCCCTAAAGAGCTTTGCAAAGGCGCAAATGTTTGATTCTTCGGATTCTCTGCTTCGAGGGAACTTGCCACAGAAAAGGTATGAATTGCTTGCTACTAAGTAATCTATCGAGCTGGAGAAGAACAAAAGAAGCAGCCCCATTAAACTGCCATCAGCACAGGCATTTTAATTGCATGCAAACAACAGCACACCTTTTATTATTATTTGTGCTGGGCCCAGCACAGCAGGCGTCCACATTAAGTAAAGACATTCTAGCTGGATTGTATTGTAATTTGAATTTTGGAATCCCGGCCTGAAGTTCCAAGCTCAGATTTCAGGTCTGAAATTTAATGATTGTGCATTAGCAAAACTGACCAGTCCAAGGAACAAGAATGAGGTGAGGGACACATTGTTGGCTATCTGACGTTTTAGTGTGAAAAGAGACGTACAATGCATCCTAAATTTTAATTACAGTGGTAGTGTTTCCAGTGAAAAACAAAAGCACTGGCCAATGTAGCCTATTATTTTTACAACCTATTGTTACCATGGCAGAAATTCCAGGTAATTAATTTTGCAAGCATTCTACATCCAACATGTAAAATTTTGGTATAGGGAATTGGAGATTATTAAAGGCTGTACAGATAGTAATACTGCTTACTAATAGTTTTTTTTTCCTCCTTTCTTCCTTAGTAAGTTCTTGTAACATAGGCAGGAAGAGATAATCAGTTGAAGACTACAGAAGAGTGAATATTACCAAGTAGTTTTAATTATATGCAGGAATTCTTTTCTAGATTTCCAAATTGTGCATAATGAGACTTTGAATGTGGGAATGAGGTGGTAAGATTCAGAGCTTTAGCAGATGCAATGAAAATGGCAGATTTGCACAGGGAAGTTTGCAACAGGATAAAATAAATAAATAAATAAATAAATAAATAAATAAATCTGCCATTTCCCAAAGGAAGGCAGAGAGTTTGATGAAATTCTTGTAACATAAGTGATCCGCTATAAAATATCTGTTTGGGCCTATCCATGAGTGGTTCTGGTTGCTTATGCTGCTATTTTTAGGCTTAAGTTTTATACAAGGTTTCCTGAGACTAAGATCACTGGATTTAGTTTTTTTTATCTAAATATAAAAGAAGATACAGGAAACACAGTTCTGTATTTAGGCCAAGATCTATGAAGTCTCCAGGAGATATGTGCAATTCAAAGGGGATATTACATTTACATTGCTTCTAAATAGGCACAGGTAGTCCTCAACATATGGCTGTAATACAACCTGCCCATTATGATTCTATGTCACATCAGTTATGAAATGAATCAGTCATGTGACTAATCCATTTTACAACTAATGTGACATACAACCATAATTTTGCTATCTTTTTTTGAGTCAGTCATTAAACGAGTGCAAATGCCGTGTCAACCCTGAAGCCATTTTGGAGCATCTTCAGGGCTGCCACAGCAAGGCTGGCTGGAGCTGTGGGAATGGGAGGGGAAGTAGAGATAGCTAGGGACTTATAACCAAAATAAAATTCTTTCTCCTGGGAACCAGAGACGTTCTCACCAGGTGATGAGGAGGCGTGGACTGAAACCAACAGTTGGGACTGTGACATGGTTGGACCACGTGATGGAGATGTGGACTGAGGGGAAAAAAAACTTTGATTTTTAATTTGGGTGGGGAAAACCTCAGGACCTTCGGAGTCGGGTTTTCACCAGATATGCCAATATAACATGCCTAATAAATTTGGACTTTGAGGAGCATCTTGGCCTCAGAGTTTTGATTGCATTGGATCTGTTACTTGGATCCCTGACAGCTGTGGATGTTAAGCAAACCAACAGTTCATTATGGGCACAATTTTGTTGAAAACCAGAAGTGCCAGTTCTCAGCAAAAAACAAAACAAAACAAAAAAACAACGTGCTTCCAGAGAATTGGCAAGGATGTGCTCACGGCAATGAATTCAGGTTTTAATCACTCTGCAAGTCTTACATAAATATATATGGCCTGGAATAAGGCTTGTATTGATATTATAAGCTATCAACTTTGTTACGTTACGCGATATTTAGAAACATAAAAGGGTACAAGGAGGAGATTCCTTTGATCAGTAGAAAGAAGGCTGCCAAGCTATAGTATAGACACTGAAGTTAGCCATTCCTAAACTGAATTTAGGCTAATTGAGATTTGTCTATTAGACTAGCAATTTTGTCCATAAATAAAATCTCTCCTAAGTAGTTAGATGTAAGCAGAACAGATCAGATCTATGGATAAAATGGTTGTCTGGTCAGCTACATCAAACATTCTATTTATACTATTAGGGTGAGTTGGCAGGTCTGGAATTTTTCATAGATCTGAACTTTAACTAAAGAACACCATTAACCTATTTACTATTTCAATTGGCTCCCTTCCTTCTCAGGTGAAGGGTTGCTTTCAGATTGAGTCCCGCTTTCCACCTTGTTATAAAAAAATCACTTCTTCCTTCAGTGCTAATCTTCTTTTTCTTCAGCAATGAAAAACAATGGTCTGACTTCTTTTCCCCCTGCTTGTACCATCAGATACAACACTGTGCTACCTCTGCCTCCAGGCTATTTCAAACAAGCAATGCTCAGTATTAAGAAATCTCACAAAGTACAAAAATATGAATACTCTCTAGACATACAATGTTGATTGCTTCCCACTTATATCCATATGTTTTTTTAAAAATGCGGTCTCAAAACTGGCAAATGAGTACCCAGATTGTTGGGGGTGATATGCTGACTCGGTTAACTGCTTAGAATGTGCTATAAAGCACTGTGAAGTGATATATAAGTATAATTGCTATTGCTACTTTCTCCTATAGGACCCTTGTTGCCCTGATAACATCAGCTTATAGTATCAGCTCATAATAAACGTGGATATCATAGTTAGTTGACATGCCAGTATTCATCTTTCTAAAGACTGACCAACCAGCAAATACAATATTCAGATGCATTGCCCAATAGGACTCACAGGTTTAAAAATTAAGTAAAAATAATTATATTTTGTTAGTGCAAACATCATGTTAGATTGCCAACTTTAATGATGTTTTCATGAGATTTTGTGCAGGAACACAAACATTGTCAAGGAGACATCTCGTAAAATATAGGCATTCTTGCATGAGATCTTGGGAATTCACAAATACATAACGTAGTTGTGGAGAGTGGTGAAATTTTCAGATGTTGAAATCTGAAATCTTAATATGTTTATGATCTATAGATTACCTTGTAATTCTGCCCTCTTAGTAAAAAATATAGGATACACATCTTAAGAACTGGAAAGTAACAAAGGCTGCAACCCTATGCATACCTGGGTGTAAAATCCACTGAGTCTAAGAAAGCTTCCTTCTGAATAGACACAGAGAGAATTCCACTGTGAGTGAGGTATATAAAATGAGATAGCAGGTGTTCAGCACACTCCAGGAGTTGGCATTTTGCTAATGATAAAATTCAGATAAATTCTGAAGTTAGTGTTTTCATTTATCTTTAAAATCTCCTTAGAAATTAGATGTGAAAAACAGTAATTTCAGCCTACTTTTTCCTCCAAACCTCTCCCCTGCCCCCAACAATAGATTCTACATTTCCTCATACCAAAACCATAACCAGTGCAACATGAAAGAAAAATGCTGGAAACTGGAGCAGGCTAATATTAGATTCAGGCTCTCCAGCCTCCTGAAACTGAGGACTGACTGATAGATGGGGAGGAGAGAGGAGGATGTCCTTAATTCTCTTTCAACTTTTTCAGGGACAACAGATTATACATATGTTATTTGCATGTCTACATATAAACCATTCCTCAATGTAAAACATCTTGTTACCATAGTAACTGCCACACACCTGCTATCCGATACTACTGCATCACCCTAGCAGCTGCAGAAATGCAGAGTCACCCCAGTAAGTCATGAGAACTTCAGTTTTCATTGGCCATATGAGAAGGACAGAGTACCTTTTATTCCCACTAGCTATCCCTCCTTTTCTTCCTCCCTCCTGATATACATTAAGACAGAGTTTTTGTTGGAAGGATATTTTTCTTCCCTTCTTCACCATGTGGAAATATGGAAAAGAAAATGCGTGCAACTTTAAACGTTCGTTTTGATGCCTTGCCAATAAGATCGGCATCCTCTCTGCAGTCAGGTCCAGCAAATTATGTCAGAACATTTGGTACTATGGTTTTCTCTCTCCAAGGATCTGATTAGTATGAAAATTATGGTAATTAGGGATGTGAAAGGCCCATTAGGATATTGGATTTGTGCTCTGCTAAAGTGGAACTGTTCTTTCTGATATAGATCTGTGGCAGACTTCTAGGAAACCAGTAGTATGTTCCATTCAAGGATGCTACAATAGGAAATAATTCCGGTTCTCAATATGTTACTAAAGCTTTGGATCTACTGGTAAGTTTCCGTGCATAAGCCCAGCTAGATGGCAGCAGGTAGATGACCTTGGCTCATTTTGAAAAGCTGAACACAGTGCAACCTGGCTGGTATGCTGATGAAAGGCAATGAGAAAATTCCAGAGCTGTATGCGCTACTGGGAAACTAAGAAAAAAGAAACCACATCCTTCAAGAAAACAATAACAGATCATTAAGTACTGTGGCCAAAAAAACTCCATATCTCTGGACTCACCTGAACTTTGACTCAAATCTGTTTTGTTTTGTTTTTGGTATTTTATTTTTTTCATAGACCAACTGAAGTTGATTTAATTTCACTTCGTTTTGCATTAACTACTGATGCTAATAACTATTGTTTTGGTTCTCCTTATCATTATCTCCCTTTATATCCCACCTTTCATCTGAAAGAAGTAAAGACAGCCCACAACATGTAACAGTTGACAATCACAGCTATCAAGTATGCTGGAAGGAGACTGCATAATGCAAAGGGAGAGAGGTGCCTGTAACGCAGGTAGTCCTTGATTTACGATCATAACGCTGTCCAAAATTTCTGTTGCTAAGCAAGACATTTAAGTGAACTTTGCCCTATTTGATGATCTTTCTTGCCAGAGTTATTAAGTGAATCACTGCAGTTAAGTTAGTAACATGGTGATTAAGAGCCATGGTGGTGCAGTGGTTAGAATGCAATGTTGCAGGCTAATTCTGCCAACTGCCAGCAATTCAATCTTGACCATCTCAATTGACTGGGTTGACCGGCTTGAGTTCGCCTTCCAATCCTTCTGAGGCCAGTAAAATGAGGATCCAGATCGTTGGCGTGACTCTGTAAACCACTTAGAACGGGCTGTAAAGTACTGTGAAGTAGTATATAAGTCTAAGTGCTATTGCTAAGTGAATCTGGCTCCCCCATTGACTTTGCTTGTCAAAAGGTCACAAAAGGTGATCCAATGACCTCAGAACAGAGCAACTGCTATAAATACATGCTAATTGCAAATCATCCAAATTTTGATCACATAACCATGGGGATGCTGCAGGATCATAAGTGCTGAAAATGGTCATAAGTCACTTTCATCAGTGTCACTATAACTCCAAACTGTCACTAAAAAAAAATGTTGTAAGTCTAGGACTATCTACATGATGAAAATTCCCTAATTCCTACCAGCTGGTCCTTGGTCTTTGCAGTGAGAGTCTCCTCTCCTGTATGGCCTCCTAGAATGCTTCATCATTTCCCAGCAGTAAATTTCCCAAAAGAAAAGTTATTCAGAACATATCGTTTTTCTATTCCAGGACCCGTACTGCTAGTATATTACAAACCACCTGTAAAAGGAGCCGCTGGATGCTTTCCAGGAGAAAAGGGGAACAATCCTTATATTTATGGAACGAAAAAGGTTTACAATCAATCACCGAGATATAAAGACTGCCTTAGTCCTACCATAATGAATGGATAAAGCCCATAACTGCAGCTAGAATGCAAAAGCTGGATATGCAAAAGGAAAAGAATCTGCATCATTAGCCAGGACATTATCTATATTTAATAAAGATATATCTAATATACCAAATGTATTAAATCAGCACAATCTCATTCTTAGAATCATAAATTCAGTTAAAGAATGCAATAAATAGACCCTTCCAACCTTATAGAAGAAACTATTTAGGCCATCAAGTCAAACCATCTCCTCATTATGGAAACAAACATTGGTGCCAGATGGGAGGGAGTAAGGAAGGAATTTATCCTGCCTGAAGTAAAAGAAAGGCTGAGTTCCTACAGTGATTTGTTTGCTTGGGGTAGTGAGTGTATGCATTGTAACAACTGTAGTTAGTAAATCATGGTTCAGCATGTTGTGTGAAAAGCTAATTTGGGTTTATTTAGAAAATCACAGTTAAAGAGACTTGGCTTACTGTGTCATATGAACCCAATTAATAATAAATAATCTTTGTTTTCTAACTTAGGTACACTTTCCTGAGTGTAAGCCACAATGAATTTGTTGAAGCTTACTTCTGAGTAGATATCTAGTCTTAATCAGAAATGATCCCTCACATCCTGGACATAAACTGTTTCAACTCCTACCTTCAAAACAATGCTATAGAGCAATGCATACCAGAACAGCTAGACACAAGAACAGTTTTTTCCCGAAACGCCATCACTCTGCTAAACAAATAATTCCCTCAACACTGTAAAACTATTTACTAAATCTGCACTACTATTAATCTTCTCATCGTTCCCATCACCAATCTCTTTCCACTTATGAGTGTATGACTGTAACTTTGTTGCTGGTAATTATATTGATATTGATTGTTCCTGATTGCTTATTTGTACCCTATGCTTACCATTAAGTGTTGTATCATTAAATGTTAAATTATACCCTATGACCATCATTTGTGTTGTAAATGTTGTACCTTGATGAAGGTATCTTTTCTTTTATGTACACTGAGAGCATATGCACCAAGACAAATTTCTTGTGTGTCCAATCACACTTGGCCAATAAAAATTCTATTCTATTCTATTCAATAACCCCTTGAGTTTATTCTATAGTTTATTTCATTAGTCTCTCAACAAAGGCAGAGACAACTTTTTTGCAGCATTTTTATTTTACTCTTCAACTTGGCACAGATAAAATATGAGTTTCTGACATCAAAAGGAAATGAGCTCAGTCCCCAGACAGACACGGGAAGCTATAGACGCCTACTTTCTATGCTGGTTCAGGCCTGAAATGTTCCATCTGATGCTATAAAAATGCCAACAGTCTCCATTATCTGATTCTTTTTCTGTAAACAGCTGTTCTAACTATCTTAGTAAAGAAATGAAAAGTATTTAGTAAAGAAACTTCCATGGATTTCTACGAGTTGTTACCAGCTCATTGCGTTCAATCAGCATTGTTCATTTGTCTTTCTCCAACATTTTAATTCTGACATGCCGTTCCATCTGTCTAAATGTTTCCTCTAATTCAATAGAGGTGATCTCTGCAGTGAGCAGATCAAAGACTGCAGTCTGATGCCCTCGGGCCATCCTTAAGCCCCACCCAAGTCCCAGCAAAATTGTTACCAGACTATCATTTAAATATGGCAATATGGATAAAGAGTTTAATAAATAACCAGAAAATAATTACATTAAATATGTAAAGGTTTAATTACATTTAAATGCAAATCAAAAGAAATCAAATTTAGTTTAGGGTTTTTTCCTGCACTCTCACTACTTTTTAGAATGCAGACCTCAGCATATCATTCAAAGTGCCAAGAATGGACCCAGTCTTAGAAAAGTTGTTCGTACAGCACAGAATTGTGGGGTGGGGGGAAGGAGGTGATGAGAACTTTTGCTCGGTTACACTTAGTACTAAAGGCCAGGAAAATATCCTTCCATGGTTAATCCATAGATCAGATCCTGGATGTACACAAAACAATCCAGCTACAAATAACTCTTATTTTGCCGTTAGATGACTTCATAGGGTTAACTTTGGAATGTGACAACTTGCTACAGCCAACTCAGTGTGGCCATCTTGTGGCGGGACCACAGCCAGCTCACTGCAGGACAATTTGACAATTCAGTTTAAGTACCGTATTTAAAATCTTTTTAAAAATCTTTTAATTTTTGTCAGTCACATTTCATTTTGTCCTTCCTTTTTCATCCTTTCTTTAATGATTCTATTCCTCAATTTCTTCTATATTAGTGTATTCTATATTCTATATATTCTATATATATTCTATATTCCTAAGAGGACCATAAGGGGCGTGCATAAGAGCACAAACGTGCCTACCGTTCCTGTCCTATTGTTTTTCTTTTCTTCTTCATATATATATATATATATATATATATATATATATATGTATGTAGATCTTTGGTTATTCGGGTTTTCTCCCGCGTAAAATTGGAAGTGTCTTGGCGACGTTTTGACGAAGTCTCATTCGTCATCTTCAGGCTTCAGCTTCGTGCTTCGTGCTTCGTGCTCCCATAAGCACGAAGCTGAAGCCTGAAGATGACGAATGACCTATATACAAACACCGTGAAAACCTCAGAAAACAAATATATATATATATATATATATATATATATATATATATATATATATATATATATATATATATATATATATATATATATATATATGCTTATACCTCCTAATATTTACTCATATATATGTTTATATACTATGTAATCTTTTTGTATGATACTTATATATATTGTTGTGACAAAATAAATAAATAAAAATAAGTGTAACTCTTGTCCTGCAGCTAATTGTCCTGTGACACCATGGTGAGTTGTTGCACAGCAAGTTGGCCGCAGCAAATTGGCCATGGAGAGTTGGCTGTGCCGAGTTGTCCTAGATCTGATTAACTTAGTGGTTGAAAACATAACATTTATTTGGAAGGTCTTATTATAATCTCAAGATAGAAGGTCACCGTTAGTGTCATAACCGAAATGGATCAGTAGCCTAGTACATGTTATTTGTCCTTGTGAAAATTCCACAGGACCTTTATGCTGATACAGTAATTCATAACCAGCCAATGATGTTTAAATTAAGACTAGGCCTATATATGCTCACTGGAGAAGAGCCTAACGCTGGGAAAGATTGAGGGCAAAAGAAGAAAGGGACGACAGAGAATGAGGTGGCTGGATGGAGTCACTGAAGCAGTAGGCGTGAGCTTAAATGGACTCCAGAGGATGGTAGAGGATAGGAAGGAAGGAGGAACATCGTCCATGGGGTAGCAATGGGTCGGACATGACTTCACAACTAACAACAAGGCCTATATATGAACTATGAGGACTGGTGTTTCTGGAACTTCTGTGTTCAGTGGAAGTTTATTTTACACAGGAGACATCCAAGTGGGTTGCTGTCTTTGCATCCCACTTTATCTTTCTCACAGCTGTTGCACAGATTGTTGCTTAAAAGAGACGGCTGCTAAAACCAACGTTTACAAGCAGCAATTTGTGTTCTTAACAGATTTAAATGTGGAATGATGTGATTGCTTATTTCCTCATAATGTCATCAGAAGCCTCTTATTTCTAATCAGCAGACAAGTTTTTGCACCTAAGAAAACCTTTTATTTAAATTGCAACCAAAAAGTGACAAATAAGTGGCTAAATCCATGGCTTTCATGTGCCTGAATACAGATTTGAAAGCTTTTGGTAAGGGCAAAAAGAGGAAGAAATAGTGAAGAGTGTAGGATCCAGTCTAGGTCAGTTACCGGGACCAGAGGTTTAGACTTCTGAGCTTTTAGACTCATACTGGAGTCTATCTTCAGGGAACTTCTCTCTTGTAGAGTGTGTGCTAAAGAGTGAAGACTGCTTGAAAATGTATTTTACATATGGCTAACTGTCTCTAAATTTCCATTCTGAATTGGAGAATCAAACAGTTTTACTCAGTGAATGAGGAACACTCTGTAATCCAATTTAGAAACTCTGTGTGATCTATGATCAAATATACCTTAACCTTCTCCCTATTCTCTTTTTAATATATTTGCCAATAACTATATAACTTCTAACTTAAATATTCTAGTCCTTCAATGATGGATAAATCTCCATAATAAGCTAAAAGAAAAAAAAATCAGAAGCATATAATTTCTAGTCTCAGGGCTACTGCCAACCTGACATCTCCAAACTTCTTATCGAACTATTATTTTGCCAGTTGTGACAAAAGGGAAAGTATTGTAAATCTGACTTGAAAGAATGCTATTATAGTTAATTTTATTTGAATGTACATATAGATGAAATCAAATCCATTTTAAGACTGCAATCCACAGCATGTGATTTGATGGCCATAAATATCACAACAGGAGAAGCTGCCCACCTTTGTCATGGATCTGTATGGAATGGGAACTCTGGGACTTATAGCCCACATATATGGAGAATACAAAAATATGAAGACTGCTTTTCGATGGCTCTGAAGGGGTAAAATATCTATTTTCCATGTGCGTGCATGTGTGTGTGTGTGTGTGTGTGTGTGTGTGTGTGTGTATAGATATAGATATATGTGCTGTATGTATGTATGTGATACTACAGATCCATGTCATGCCACGGTGTGGCTCAGGCTGTAAGATAGCCTGTTATTAAACACAGCTGCCTGCAATTACTGCAGGTTCTAGTCCCACCAGGCCCAAGGTTGACTCAGCCTTCCATCCTTTATAAGGTAGGTAAAATGAGGACCCGGATTGTTGGGGGGACAATAAGTTGACTTTGTATATAAATATACAAATAGAATGAGACTATTGCCTTACAGAATGTAAGCCGCCCTGAGTCTTCGGAGAAGGGCGGGATATAAATGTAAAAAAAAAAAAATTCATACACACACACACATATTCAGATAGAAACGTGCAAATTCCAACAAAACATGGATCCGAGCTAAGGGAGGGAGACTTCTAAACTGAACTCCTTCCTTTTTTTAGAGTCCAGATTAAATACTCTCAAGCTGGTCATGCAGAAAACATTGAAAATATACAAAACTGAGACTTATTTGGCAATGAAAGTTGCAGCTGCTTGGCAACTTGCAACCGATGGTCCTTTGTGGTGATTTCTTGACAATGTTCTACATGCTTGGCTTTATTTATATAATTCCTCTTGATCCCAGAGATACACACATTCAAAAAGGCATGCCTACGTTTTAACTAAATCCATAACTGGCCCCAAGACAGTCTTGGGTATTCACGGTAGTTTCACTAGGATTAGATATGTCTAAATGGAAATACAACTATATAACTAGGAAGCAATCAAATTCTGCATAACTTTCTTCTCCTTTTCTTTCCATTCCAAGGAAGAGGAGATATTACTTTATAAATATATGTTTGCTATGAGTGTGTCTGGGTGTTGTCATTGTACTGATCTAAATGACACTTACATTACATGCAATAAGTTATTTCTCTTCAATAGTATTTGAACATAAAAATAGTTACCTTACTATTATCCCAGATTTGCTTACTCTGTAATCCTCAAGCACCCTATTGTTGAAGCTTGCTACATATAAAAAAACATAAGGTTTTTTTTTTCAAAACAAGCAAAAACAGCAGCAACAACAACAAAACCCTTCACAATCAGACATGGATGCTTTTAGAATTTCCTCCCCAACTCATTCTGAATTTTTAATGATTTGGATAGTGTGAGTAGTTGAAACAGATGCTATCAGCTCTGCATTTTGGCGGAAGATGAAGCAACGGAGGCTAACATATTCGTGCTGTTTGCAAACTGAAAACACAACAGTTCACGATTCCAGAACACACTTATGGAGGAGAGAAGTTATCCAGTCTTTAATATTACTCAGGGCTATCGTTAATATCTAAATATAACCATGATTTCTGGGGCTGGAATCCAATAAATCTTTATGGAATGAAAATGCATTGGAAATTGAAAGAGAAGTGCACTTCCAGCTCTCTAAACCAGGAGACTACAGGTAGCAGAGAGATGTAGAGGCAACCATATATTAAATTGTTATTGAAGAAGTTTAAATTTGAACAGCCTGGGATGTGGGTTAGACAGACCCTGATGGGTTTGGGCACTGTCCCTCCAATTCCTTAAATACATTCCCCGAAAAAATGGGAAGGAAGAATCACATGGTCCTCCTGGAACTGAGTCAGAGGTGGGTTTCAGCAGATTCTGACCAGTTCTGGAGAACCGATAGCAGAAATTTTGAGTAGTTCGGAGAATTGGTAGTAAAAATTCTGACTTGCCCCGCCCCCATCTATTCTCTGCCTCCCAAATCCCAGCTGATCGGCAGGAAATGGAGATTTTACAGTATCATTCCCCTGCCATGCCCACCAAGCTGTGCCACGCCCACCAAGCCACACCCACAGAACCGGTAGTAAAAAAAATTGAAACCCACCACTGAACTGAGTGTTGTAGAAGCTATAACAAATAAAAAGTTTAAAAAATGAGATAATAAATGAAGAAGGAAATTAATAAAACATTGTGTATCAAAAAGTCTCAGATATATGGCTTGGGTAAAACAAATTATAGTCATTAACTTAATTTTCATATACATAAGGTTTGTGTGTGTGTGTGTGTGTGTGTGTGTGTGTGTGTGTGTGTGTGATGCTTACAAAGAGACAGTTTCGTCTTCTAAGTTATGGTAGGTCTCAGAGGCATCAGGTATGAGCCTCAAGTCGCCTAAACTAGATATGTTAAAGTGTCAGTTTCAGTTCACTTGTTCTGGTGGTTTCAGTGGGACTTCATCACCACTTGCTTTAACGGGACCATTAGTTTTAATAGCCACTTGAATTTCTTTCCGAGATGGGGCACGCAATATTTCTTCTTTTACCACACTCTCTTCTTAAATACCTTAAATACCCCATTCCCATTGCGTTCAACTTGCTTTCTTTTGACATATCAAACTATCGTTTCTATGTAATAAATTAGGCAGAAGTAAGTAGTCTGTTTTATTTTTCTTCTGACAAGCATGCATTTTTTTTTGCAATGGACTACATATTACTCAGTAATGTTTTGCCTGCCTTTGAACAGCTTCACATTTTTCCATTTACAGGTAGTCCTTAACTTACAACACAGTTCACTTAAGTGACCATTCAAAGTTACAATGGAAAAAAAAAGTAACTTATAAACCTCCCTTGGATTGCAAGGTGATCCAACCGGTCAGTCCTAGAGGAGATCAACCCTGACTGCTCTTTAGAAGGCCAGATCCCGAAGAGGAAACTCAAATCCTTTGGCCAACTAATAAGAAGGAAGGACTCACTGGAGAAGAGCCTAATGCTGGGAAAGATTGAGGGCAAAAGAAGAAGAGGATGACAGAGAACGAGATGGCTGGATGGAGTCACTGAAGCAGTAGGCGTGAGCTTAAATGGACTCCAGAGGATGGTAGAGGACAGGAAGGCCTGGAGGAACGTTGTCCATGGGGTCATGATGGGCCAGATATGACTTTGCAACTAACAAAACAACAAACATTTTTCATACTTATGACCTTTCTAGCATCCCCATGAACAAAATTCAGATGCTTAGCAACTGGTTTATACTTATGACTGTTGCTGTGTCCCATGGTCATGGGATCCTCTTCTGTAACCTTTTGACAAGCAAAGTCCACTAGAGAAGCAGGATTCACTTAACAACCATGTTACTAACTTATCAACTGCAGTGATTCACTTAACCACCGGGGCAAATGAGGCAAAACTCATTTAACAAATATCTCACTTTGGCCTCAATTGTGGTCATAAGTCAAGGACTACCTGTACTTTGACATCTTTAATAAACATTCTTCCCCTGAATATAAATTGCAGTTGTTTCCCTCATTTTCTATATCAAATGTTGTTCCTTGCTACATTTTCCAATCTGTAATCCTTTCTGTATCAAATGTATTCGAGCTCTTAGCCAACAATACCACTTAATCTCCATACAAAAGTAGAAGTACATTCATTTTCCAATTGACAGAGCTCTCACATTATCGTAAGCATTCCATATACATTTCTTCATAAATACAGTAAGCATGCAAGAGAACAATGCACATCTTTGTCTTCCTCTCTATTCAGTGTTGAACTACTTGTTAAGTCTTCCATATCACATATCCTTTATTTCCACCTCATATCATTCTTATTGCATTAAGCAACCAACCATCAACTCCATATTCATGCAAAACATTCCATCCTTCCATGTAATTCATTTTATTATCTGATGTCTCTAAATGAATATACAGTAAACATTCTTTCTCATATCCATTCATTTCTCAGTCAGTTGCTGAAAAGCAAAAGTATAGCCCAACTTCCCAAGGCCCAACATAAAATTATATTGCACTTTCTAACGTTTGCTAATTGTCCCCAGTGTAAGCCTTCAATCAGAGTTATGCTGAACATTTTTCCCGGGATATTTAGCAAATCACTTGTCCTGTAGTTTTTGATTTATTCTTTCAACCTTTTCTTTTGCAGAGGGAAACTGTATACTTCCTCTCCCCAAGCACAAATGCAGCCCTAAAACACATCAAACGACTTGCACATACCTGTAAGCAAACAATATTTGTAGTTTTTTTTCTACCTTATATACCTGCATATTATAAACCTGCATAT
The DNA here is from genome assembly GCF_028640845.1 of Ahaetulla prasina. Classification (NCBI taxonomy): domain Eukaryota; kingdom Metazoa; phylum Chordata; class Lepidosauria; order Squamata; family Colubridae; genus Ahaetulla; species Ahaetulla prasina. The sequence goes on along the minus strand of NC_080541.1, from coordinate 152,876,419 downwards.
TTTTTCTTCTATCTGCATATTACCTGCACATATCCTCACTCTCTCTCTCTCTCTGTGTGTGTGTGTGTGTGTGTGTGTGTGTGTGTGTGTGAGAGAGAGAGAGAGAGAGAGAGAGAGAGAGAGAGATTTTTTTAATAATCTGTTGTTGGACACTTACATACATAGAATTAGTATCTGTTCCATTTTTCAACGTACCACTATCATTCAGTTATAACTAGCTCATTGTAATCCATGAATATCATTTCATTAGGGCTGTTTGTCAGGGACTGTTTCTTTGCATTGTTGCAAACTTATTCTTTTACCTCCAGTGAAAATATCTTGTCTACTAGGCCTTTTTCTTTATTTTTCCCGTGCATCAAGGTCTCCTCCAATGATTCTTGTATTTGCAATTATGTCCTCAAAAGGTTGAGACTCATTATTAATGCTTTCAGTAAGCCCTTTTATTTTATTTTACTTGTACTGAATTATTTGTTGTTCTTGCAAGCCAAGGTTTTCACAACAATTTTATCCGGCACCACAATTCAAAAACATCCATTTTTGTTTACTAGGTTTTTTTGTTGAACCAGCTTTCGCGACTATAACTTAATACACCAAGTACACTATAGTACACCCTAGCCTTGACATTATGCATCTTTATTGTCAGTATGATGTCTCTCTGCATCAAAAGTTGGTCACAGTTTTTCTTGTAAATAGAAAATATGTGTTTATTTCAGGGCTGTAGTCACTATCCTTGTGCATTTTGAGTCTAAAAAGAAAACATCTGCTACTACTTCAGCACAGTCAAAAGCATTTGGATAATAAAGAATATAGCAAAAAAATATGTCTTTTTGAAACTCCTTTTCTTTTTCCATTGCCCATGTGATGTCATTTGTCCTTGTTCTTTTAAATCTAACTTGTACAGTTGGCAATTCTTGTTCTTTATAGTTTACGTTCAGACTCCAAAATCTTGAGGAATACCTTACCAACATGTAAGATAAAAGCAACTGTTTGATACTTTAAGCTTCCTTTACTATGATCCTTTTTGGTAGCGAAAAATAAATTGGTTTTCCATATCTCCGTACAGGTGTCATATAGCACTTTAACTACATCATCTTATAATAGTTTAGACAGTTTGGCTGCTGTTTGATTAACTCCTGCAGCATTATTGTTAATAATATTATCTAGGGCCCATTTAATTTCACTTTCCAGAATGTCTCGCACTAATTCAGTGAACAAGCCTTCATACAAATCATTGATCTTTTTTCTCTCGTAGATCTTTTTCATTCATAGCCTTTTTTCTGACCCATTTTTTTGAATTACATTTTATCTTGATTTCTGTAATTTTCTTATATCAAACAGTTGTTCCTATTTGACTATTACCCTCAATTTCTTTACATTCCTTATTTAAATATAATTGGACTCTCCTCTGGAACCCATTGTGCAGTTATTTTCTATGACTTTTAATATGTTTTGCTTTTTATCTTTCTTCAGCTATTTTCAACATTTCAGCAAAATATCATTTTAGTTTGCCTTGCTTATTGCCTTTTCAGATTGTTTTTGTTTGTTTCATCTTTAATGATGTCACAAACTTCAGTCCAGAGTTTTTTTGTTTTTTTGTTTTTATTCAAAAAGTTTTACAAAAAAAATTTCCCCCCCCCTTTTCCCCCAACCCCTCTCCCTTCACAAACCCCCTCCCCCCTCCCCCTCTGGCTTCCCGGAACAAACACAAGGTATAGTTAAAAATAAAACAACCATATGCTAAAAAAAATTTTTCCCCAAAACTATTATACCAATTCTCCCTCTCTAGCTCTGACTTCCTCCTTACATAACCAAAATCCTTCAAAAAATTAACAATAAACAGTAATAAAATATATAGATCAGTAGAACAAATTAAACCTAAAATATTTAAAACCAGGTAAAGCATAAAAATCCAATCCAATTCAGAGAATATCTCCTTATAACTTCTATAACCATATAATTTTCCCCAAGTCTTTCTTACATAAGATCTTTCGAGAATATTCTATTTAAAATTCAATACAACAGATTATAGAATTTCAATACAGGAAATTACAATATCTGTTCAACTTTAGTCCTTCCTCGTCAAAATCCAGTATAAATCCAAATATCTAGTCTTTTATGATGGTTATAAAACATATAATCAACCCATTTCTTCCAAATCTTCCTTACGTATTGTCTTTCAGAAAGGCTAAAATCTTTTCCTGTTAATATTTCAAAAAAAAAAAAATTCTTTCAAAAATGATACTTTTGTCTCTTGCCATTTTTGATGCATTAGTCTCTGTCTTTCCTTCATTACTCCTTTTGAAAAGTCAGTCACAATATTTCCTAATAGTTCCTTATGTCCAAGAATCCACGAGTTACTGCCGTATATTCCCTCAATCCGAAAGAGAACTCTTGGAAAGCATTAACCCTGTGAATTTTTCCATTTCGGGAGACAGCCTCCTGTAGCACAACTTCAGGCTTTTCATCCAAACTTTTTAAAAAAGGCTTCTTTACATCCATTCCATATTCCAAGTCCTGATTACTTTGGTTAATTTCCTCCAAACTCTCATCCAAAACGCCTCCATTTTTTTCCAATTCGTATTGTTGAATAATTAAATACATTCTTTCTGTATAATCCTGTATAAAGTCACGAATCCATTCTTCTGAAAAAACCTTCATGGCAAAGTTCTTGCTGAAAATCCCCTTATGAAATACTTAAACAAACTAAAATAATCCAACAATCCACAGTCCAGTACAATAAGATAAAATCTCCATTCAGTTTCACTTTCTCAACAAGTAAACGCCATTTTATTTCATTGTGTTGATTGTAGATGAGAGGAAAAAAAATTATTATTTTTTTAAAAGAAAAAATAGAAGTCAGATTTAATACTTGCAATTTAAATGACTGATCTCCTGTGTTTTATTCCGTCTGCTTATAAATATCCATAACAATCAATTGAAGCAGAAGTGGTCGCTCTCTTCTCTGTCTGCTTAAAGCAGAAACACACTGGGGCTGGAGCTTTGCAGAAGGAATTCAGGGAACTTTCTCTTTCGAGTTCCCCAAACGGGGCCTCTAGAGAGAGCTCTACCCTTCCCTCTTCTGCTCTTTCCCTTCTCCTTACCGGGGAAGGTACTTTCAGCCGTTGATTTCGCCGGCTTTTACAGAATCCCAGCGCGGGCGCCCTTAGGGTGTCCTTCGGAGAGAGCGGAGCCACCAGAAGCCTAGTCCAGAGTTTTTTAAGTCCTTGATTAATCAAATGGAATCCATTAATTTTATTACTTACCTTCACGGAATAATCATATAGAATCCTGTTATATCTTGTATCTTGATGATCTAATTATTATTATTATTTTCATTTTATTTAGTTTATGTTGCAATTTTGCAAGGCAGAGTTTATGATTTGAGCCATAGTTACTGTAGTATCAGGTCTTGTTTTTTTGATATCTAAATAAAGCTTCTCCAGCTTTGCTTGCAAAATGTACGGTCAATTTTATTTTGATATTGTCCATCTGTCATGTCCAGACATTGTTTTTTAGTTTATTAGAAGTAAGCATTTGCAATATATATTAAAATTTCACGGCATAACTCTAGTGCCCTCCATCCTGTTATGTTTCATACAACAGAAATATATTTTTTTCAGTTCTTCCTGATGCAGATTTCTTTCCAACCTTAGCATTCCAGTTTCCTATAATTAATAAGATGTCTTTTTTTGATGTTGCATTGACAAAGCGTTGCAAATCATCATAAAACTTTTACTTCTTCCCTATCTGTAGCTTTGTCACTGTAATACAGATGACTTTGCTTAGACTTCAGTGAAGACTTCACTTAGAATGAATTCAAGTGAATTCATTCTGTCAATTATATTTTTTGTGGGGGGAGGTTGTATCAAAGCACTGGTATTGACACACTTTTTTCTTAACAATAATCAATATTCCATCACTTCAATAATTATTAATTAATTAATTAATATTAAATATTAAATATTAATAATTATTTAGTTGTCTATTTAAGGTGGGTTGGTAAAGGAATATGAGAACCAAACAGACAGGTATCAAGCAATAGGCCTTAGAGACATCTTTGGTCAAGCAAATAAAAAGCCTTGTCAGCTGAAACAGATAAGCAGCTGCCTCCGGTGGACCATATACCCCCTACCACCCAGAAATATGCTGAGCTCAGATAACCACATCCTGCTGCTGTTGCAGATATTATGCTTTGCCATAACTGTAAACTTGTCTGTGTGACCCCTGATATAATATCGGTTCCCCATTTCTGTTATTCTTGGAACTATACCCATATATGGAATGTAACATGCTGAGATAACATATTTGCTGCTTGCACGTAGCTATAAGGTATATAAAGCCTGGCTGGAAATCCCCTAACTCGTTCAGACTTACAGCCTTGTTCTGTACTTGAACCTGCGCATATATAATAAACCCTTCCTTCCCAGAGGAGCTGGCTTGTGTCTTGTCATTTCTACAACAGCTTCATGGCGACCGCGGCAGGACACTAAGCGAGATGACATCTCGTTGAGGGCAGCCCGACCCCTCGGGCCCACCCAGGGGTTACTCCTGAACATTCTCCAGGCGCCACGGGGGTTCTTCCTCCGGGAGATGGCAGTGACACCTCGGCGGGATCGACGGTGCTGACGGCTAGTCCAAGAACTCTTGCGGGAAGGAACGGTGGTCTGAACTGAATCCTGGCCAGGGCGTGTGTGAAGACGCCGCAGGCGAGTATATATAAACTGTTTGTGTACCTGTCTCAGTTGAAGACAGAAGAGGGGCCCGATCACCCCTGGACTCGGGACGGCTGTCCTAAAGAAGTCGGTTAAGCTGTGTGGGTGGTTAAGCCAGCGGTTTCCGCTTAGCGACCGTTGGAGCGTCCGGCGCTACGGGCGTTGGCAGTGTTGTTAGGATGGGTGGAGGTAGTAGCACGCCAAGCACCCCTTGGCTTGCATGCTGAAAGGGTTGAAATATTTCAACAAAACACAGTACAAGGTTCCCTACCCCGGTGACCAGAGCATACAAATACCTGTGCCAAAAACAGTGGCCACACCTGGGGGACTGGGTGGCCAACCGAGGGCTCGTTTAAGTGCCAGACTATCAGTGACCTATGGAACCTGATAGCGGCAAATGAGGAAAAATACCCAAACCAGTTCCCATACATTGACCAGTGGTCTAATGCAGTGGATGAACAGGCTGATGACCTGTTGCAGTGTCAGGCTGAGATGGTCCGGTTATGTGTAGCCCGCCAGGAGAAAGGGAAAGGAAAAGGTTGGATGTAGTCACTATCCTTGTGCATTTTGAGTCTAAAAAGAAAACATCTGCTACTACTTCAGCACAGTCAAAAGCATTTGGATAATAAAGAATATAGCAAAAAAATATGTCTTTTTGAAACTCCTTTTCTTTTTCCATTGCCCATGTGATGTCATTTGTCCTTGTTCTTTTAAATCTAACTTGTACAGTTGGCAATTCTTGTTCTTTATAGTTTACGTTCAGACTCCAAAATCTTGAGGAATACCTTACCAACATGTAAGATAAAAGCAACTGTTTGATACTTTAAGCTTCCTTTACTATGATCCTTTTTGGTAGCGAAAAATAAATTGGTTTTCCATATCTCCGTACAGGTGTCATATAGCACTTTAACTACATCATCTTATAATAGTTTAGACAGTTTGGCTGCTGTTTGATTAACTCCTGCAGCATTATTGTTAATAATATTATCTAGGGTCCATTTAATTTCACTTTCCAGAATGTCTCGCACTAATTCAGTGAACAAGCCTTCATACAAATCATTGATCTTTTTTCTCTCGTAGATCTTTTTCATTCATAGCCTTTTTTCTGACCCATTTTTTTGAATTACATTTTATCTTGATTTCTGTAATTTTCTTATATCAAACAGTTGTTCCTATTTGACTATTACCCTCAATTTCTTTACATTCCTTATTTAAATATAATTGGACTCTCCTCTGGAACCCATTGTGCAGTTATTTTCTATGACTTTTAATATGTTTTGCTTTTTATCTTTCTTCAGCTATTTTCAACATTTCAGCAAAATATCATTTTAGTTTGCCTTGCTTATTGCCTTTTCAGATTGTTTTTGTTTGTTTCATCTTTAATGATGTCACAAACTTCAGTCCAGAGTTTTTTTGTTTTTTTTGTTTTTATTCAAAAAGTTTTACAAAAAATTTCCCCTTTCCCCCAACCTCTCCTTCACAAACCCCTCCCCTCCCCTGGCTTCCCGGAACAAACACAAGGTATAGTTAAAAATAAAACAACCATATGCTAAAAAAAATTTTTCCCCAAAACTATTATACCAATTCTCCCTCTCTAGCTCTGACTTCCTCCTTACATAACCAAAATCCTTCAAAAAATTAACAATAAACAGTAATAAAATATATAGATCAGTAGAACAAATTAATCCTAAAATATTTAAACCCAGCTAAAGCATAAAAATCCAATCCAATTCAGAGAATATCTCCCTTATAACTTCTATAACCATATACTTTTCCCCCGAAGTCTTTCTTACATAAGATCTTTCGAGAATATTCTATTTAAAATTCAATACAACAAATTATAGAATTTCAATACAGGGAAATTACAATATCTGTTCAACTTTAGTCCTTCCTCGTCAAAATCCAGTATAAATCCAAATATCTAGTCTTTTATGATGGTTATAAAACATATAATCAACCCATTTCTTCCAAATCTTCCTTACGTATTGTCTTTCAGAAAGGCTAAAATCTTTTTCTGTTAATATTTCAAAAAAAAAATCTTTCAAGAATGATACTTTTGTCTCTTGCCATTTTTGATGCATTAGTCTCTGTCTTTCCTTCATTACTCCTTTTGAAAAGTCAGTCACAATATTTCCTAATAGTTCCTTATGTCCAAGAATCCACGAGTTACTGCCGTATATTCCCTCAATCCGAAAAGAGAACTCTTGGAAAGCATTAACCCTGTGAATTTTTCCATTTCGGGAGACAGCCTCCTGTAGCACAACTTCAGGCTTTTCATCCAAACTTTTTAAAAAAGGCTTCTTTACATCCATTCCATATTCCAAGTCCTGATTACTTTGGTTAATTTCCTCCAAACTCTCATCCAAAACGCCTCCATTTTTTTCCAATTCGTATTGTTGAATAATTAAATACATTCTTTCTGTATAATCCTGTATAAAGTCACGAATCCATTCTTCTGAAAAAACCTTCATGGCAAAGTTCTTGCTGAAAATCCCCTTATGAAATACTTAAACAAACTAAAATAATCCAACAATCCACAGTCCAGTACAATAAGATAAAATCTCCATTCAGTTTCACTTTCTCAACAAGTAAACGCCATTTTATTTCATTGTGTTGATTGTAGATGAGAGGGAAAAAAATTATTATTTTTTTAAAAGAAAAAATAGAAGTCAGATTTAATACTTGCAATTTAAATGACTGATCTCCTGTGTTTTATTCCGTCTGCTTATAAATATCCATAACAATCAATTGAAGCAGAAGTGGTCGCTCTCTTCTCTGTCTGCTTAAAGCAGAAACACACTGGGGCTGGAGCTTTGCAGAAGGAATTCAGGGAACTTTCCCTTTCGAGTTCCCCAAACGGGGTCTCTAGAGAGAGCTCTACCCTTCCCTCTTCTGCTCTTTCCCTTCTCCTTACCGGGGAAGGTACTTTCAGCCGTTGATTTCGCCGGCTTTTACAGAATCCCAGCGCGGGCGCCCTTAGGGTGTCCTTCCGGGGGGGGGGAGCCACCAGAAGCCTAGTCCAGAGTTTTTTAAGTCCTTGATTAATCAAATGGAATCCATTAATTTTATTACTTACCTTCACGGAATAATCATATAGAATCCTGTTATATCTTGTATCTTGATGGTCTAATTATTATTATTATTTTCATTTTATTTAGTTTATGTTGCAATTTTGCAAGGCAGAGTTTATGATTTGAGCCATAGTTACTGTAGTATCAGGTCTTGTTTTTTTGATATCTAAATAAAGCTTCTCCAGCTTTGCTTGCAAAATGTACGGTCAATTTTATTTTGATATTGTCCATCTGTCATGTCCAGACATTGTTTTTTAGTTTATTAGAAGTAAGCATTTGCAATATATATTAAAATTTCACGGCATAACTCTAGTGCCCTCCATCCTGTTATGTTTCATACAACAGAAATATATTTTTTTCAGTTCTTCCTGATGCAGATTTCTTTCCAACCTTAGCATTCCAGTTTCCTATAATTAATAAGATGTCTTTTTTTGATGTTGCATTGACAAAGCGTTGCAAATCATCATAAAACTTTTACTTCTTCCCTATCTGTAGCTTTGTCACTGTAATACAGATGACTTCGCTTAGACTTCAGTGAAGACTTCACTTAGAATGAATTCAAGTGAATTCATTCTGTCAATTATATTTTTTGTGGGGGGAGGTTGTATCAAAGCACTGGTATTGACACACTTTTTTCTTAACAATAATCAATATTCCATCATTTCAATAATTATTAATTAATTAATTAATATTAAATATTAAATATTAATAATTATTTAGTTGTCTATTTATATCTATTTATATAGCCACCTATCACATAAAGGTGAAAATGTGATGCTCTTCTGATATGAAGTGACTCATCACAGTCCATTTCAGTTTGCTTATCTTCAGAATAATACTGCTGAATCATTAGACTTCCATTCTGACAATATCAAGGCTGCCCAACTTCATGGGCAATCTGTGGGCCAACTGTATACATCTCTTTGCAGCATCATTTTTTTTTGTCTTGGGCATAGCTGGACATCCTTTTGACCTTAATCCAGTCACATGATAAACACCATTGTCAACCTGGGGTGTTCACCTTCCAGTATTATATTGATACTGTGGTGGTTGTGAATGTCCATTTACTTTTCCTGGAAATAGTAGGGTTGCCCTCATTTCTCCAGTGAATTTTGCATCAGCCTGCCCCTTTCCCCATGAGCTGGCTATCACAAATGAATATTCTTGGAATTTACATTGCTAGCATCATTGGGACATGCAACCCCCTTCAAGCACTCCAAAATAATATTCCATGAAAGGAATCATTCACATGCAAAACTTTAAAGTTAATTTTTCCAGCATTCTCTCACTTCAGATTTCATTTTAAGTCATTTCATCATTTTTATTTCAAATTTATTTCACTCTGCTGAAGGTTGTTTAGCTCTTTCCACCCACTTCCAAAGCATTTTCTTTTCCATCAAATTACTTTGCATATACTCTGCCCCTTTTTATTCTTAACAACTCCTTTATCTTTTATACTATAACAATATTTTTCTATGTAAACCTAATGTACAATACCTTTTCCAGTTTTCATTCCCATAACAATCAATCTCCTACATATATAGTTTATTCCTTCTTCATTTATTCCTTCTTTAATATATAATTTCATCAAATATTTTTTTAAAATACTTCTTATTGTTACTGTAACTTCCAGGGATTGTAGATACGGTCACAGTATCTACTGTATGTATGTTTGTGTGGGTATGAGTACATATTCATGTATTCATAATTATGTTTATATTTATATCTGTTACCTATTACATGCTTGACGAAATAAATAAAATAAAATAAATAATATTATAACATATGACAAATATCATATATAAGAAAGGCATCTACAGATTTGTGAATACATGTGACATATTAAAAAGGGGAATATATTCAAACAACCAGTTTCATTTTGATAACCTTTTTGGGAATATCCCTGATACATGATATATTAAGGCTAATTAAAGAGTTACCTGAGATATTCAGTTAGGTCAATGAAGTTATTTTCTGCCTTGTAATGACTCCAATTAGTTGATGGCTATTTGCATATGAACTTGATCAATCCCCCTCCCTCCACACACAAATTGAATCAATTTGCAGAGTCAAGTTTGTCTTAATTAGATGTTTCATTCAGGCATTTGAATCAAACTGAATGGAGCCCTGAAAAAAATTGACTGTTTGAATTGAATGTGATTTCAATACTTATCTGAATCAAATTGTGAGTGATATGTACACCAATAACACCAATAACAATCAGTCCAAATCAATCTGCCGCTGGATGACAGCTTTTTTTTTAACTTTATAGGCTGTAATCCATCATATTGATCAAATGTAGATTGGAAGATAGATGATTGTCAATTTCTCAGACTACGGCTGAGAAAAGTGATGGGCCCAAAGTCATCCTGCTGGCTTTCATGCCCAGAAGGAGACTAGAGCCTGGATCTTATTGATCTTAGTCCAGCAAATTAACCATTGTACTATATTGCCTTTCCATATACACATATGATTTATTATGTGCTATCAAGTCATTGTCAATTCTTAGCCACATAGATTGATTTTCTCCATGATGATTTGTCCCTAACCTGTTTTTTCAGGATTTTCAACAGGACTCTTGTTGTAATTTTATCCAGCCACCTTGCTGCTGGTCATTCACTTCTTCAATTTCCTTACAATTTTTCCAGCATTAGAAACTTCTCCAGATAGCTAGGTCCTCACATAATGTGTCCAGAGTTAGATAGTTTGAGCCTGACTATTGTGTTTCAAATGAGAACTGTGGATTGATTTGTTCAATAATTCACTGGTTTGTTTGGGGTGTGGGGGTTGGGATACAGTGATCTACTTATGAGTTTTCTTCAACACCAAATAGGCACAGAATATCCTTTGTGACATGCAGTCTTGGTCACTAGATCCGAAAAGAATATGGTAGATGCTGTTGAGCACATTATTAAAGCTTCAGTGGTCAGCAGTCTTTATATACTGAGCCTCTCCACCTGAATACACCCGCACATTTATTTCAAAGAGAGCTGCTTCCCCAGGCCTTAGATTTGGTTATAGGTCTTTTAGTTGTTTACAAATTTGCTCCTGCTCCTCCCCTATGCCTGGGTAAAGTTTAAAATGCTTTGTGATCTTCAGTTTTATTCTTTATTATAGTCACTGAGCAATAGGGTCTTTGTGATAGAAGAAAAGTGGTTTTAAACTGTAAGCTTGTATCAATTACTAATTAAGTATAGTGAACACAATTGCTAATATATTTTTAGAAAATAAAAAGAGAAAGGAGGAGAAAAGTGTTAAACTAATCAAAGAATAGAACAATAATCTTGCTAAATTGTTTAAAGACTAAGTACTGCATTTTCTGTACTTAAAAAGAATTATGTTAGATGTCCATGAGGACTAGAAGGTTACATCTTTCTGCTGTGTCCTTGGATTCTAGATATTTTTTGTGTTTGATTCTCTTTTCAGATATTTCAGCTTCCAAGAGTTTCAACATACTGTAATATTTTTATTTTGTTTCCAAACCATAAATTTTATCCCTAGATCAAATTGACATTACTGATTGCATCCCAAACAAAATGTCAGGGATGATAAGGAAGACAAGGCATAATCGGTCTTTGTGTAGGGTAGCTTTTGGAAATCAATATCTACCCATTGGGGCAATGAGGGAAAGATTGGAGAGTAAATTGATGATGTTTTAAAACTGTTTCAAAAGTATAATCAATACTAGGACCAAGAGAAGAAAAAGACCCATTCTTAGGGAATGTCTTCCGATAGGATAGATATATTTTAGTTGACATCATGAGTGGGAGGACATTTTTGCATTTTTTAACGGAAGTACATTTATTTATTAAGGGACTGTTTTCAACTGTAATATTTCAAAAAAGTTCTAAGACAACAAGATACAAGGTGATTGACAGAATGGGTTAATATTTTACATTAAGAAAAGATGAGCCTGGAGGTGGCACCTAACTATGATCTCTTTTTTTAAATAAAAGAGATCAGTGTTAGGAACTAAGCATGATATCTATATAAATAGGGATTAAGGATTAAGAAAGGTTTGGCCAAATTGAATTAAAGGATATATGGGATATATAAAACTAGATTTCCATGACACATAAGAGAACATCGATCAAACCTGAAAGGGCAACCTATCAATGGACTGAATGAGATTATCATTTCAAAGGTTGATGTAATGATATGTGGGAATGACTTTGGGAGACGGGGAGGAGGGGAAGAGATCCTGCTAGGGAATAATTAGATAAGAAAGGACATAGCCCACAGCTGCACAATTAGGTAGAGAAAGAAACTCAGAAAGGAATCTCCCTAATTTATCAGGCTGTAAAAAGAGAAAGCAGCAGATTTGTATTGTCATACTTGCAAGATTCTCTTAATATAGTCTTACAATAAAGTAGAATTAGCTTTCTGGGTTTCTTTCTTTGCCCATTATGTAGCGGTGGGCTACACCCTCTTTTATCTTCATGTTGTCTTTGTTCTTTGCTTTTTGATGGTGGGGTCATTCCTCTATTCTTAGGAAAAAGGACTAATTTTAGTCCAATCTTAATTTCCTGATCTTTGCAGGAATTAGCATTATCTCTGTTGTGTACTGGCATTTGTCAGAATTTCTGCACATTTTATACACCTGTTTTTCAAATTACTTTTGTTGTGCTTGAACTTTAATCCAGGTTCCCTTCCCCCACTTTTTAACTTGGATATATTGTTTTTTTAAGATAGTGGTATAGTGTTTTTCCTATTTTTCCACTAGGCTGTTTTATCTTTCCAGTACGATCAATGAACTGAAGTCTTAAAGCAGTAGCCACTCTTCTGCCTGATGCTTCCAATCGTTTGAAGCTCAAGGGGAAAAGGAACCTCAGTCAAAGTAGTTTGAACATTCTCCTCAGTATCATTCAGAGGGATTAGTCCTTCACTCCGAGAGAGATTATCAAGAACTTCATTACTTTCTATGTCCTTTTGAAAAATTTAAGATCCTTCTCTACCAAGGAATCCACCACAGAAAATGTAACCTGTGACCTTGAAAACATGTAGTCACAGATAGGTCACAAGGGAAGTGTTAAAATATGTGATTCCATCTGAACCTGCATTCTACAATGGAATAATCTGGAAAAAGCTCACCAGATTTAGAAGATAATCTTGCAGCAGACTGCCCAAATTATTCCATTAATGCTAGGTTACCATGTAAATAATCTTCATTGATCGGTTGAGTAAAGTCTGTGCACTGTGTGTCCTCTCCTCCTGCATTTCTCTGAAAAATTAAAAGACAGTGGTCAAACAGAAAAGGATAAGACTTGATTCTACAATTGCTATGTTACTGCTAATTTGTGCCAATGGATGTGCAAAGGAGTTACCATGGCAATTAGCTGACTGAAATTTGCTCTACTTTGCTTCTCAAACAAATCTGTTTTGGCAGAAAAGATTGAGTGGGCAGGCAAGGCCAAAAGAATGAGAGAAATAAGATTTTTCTCTCCACCCCCATCCCCATTTTGCTGTAGTAGGTACTATAGCTAATCCCCCTTCTGTCTATATGCCTGAGGCGGTAAATCCCACCAGTTAAACCTTTCACCTTTCTTATTCAAAGATGAGCAAAGTTTATGGCAGCAAATGCCATCTTTACTGAATCATGATCCTTGGTATTTTTATGAAATAAATAAGTAGTAATCAAAATGTAAAAGGATTGGGGAAAGAGAAAGGAGAGAAGAGGAAGAGGAAGAGGAAGAGGAAAGGAAAGGAAAGGAAAGGAAAGGAAAGGAAAGGAAAGGAAAGGAAAGGAAAGGAAAGGAAAGGAAAGGAAAGGAAAGGAAAGGAAGTTTTCTAAACTATAGTATTTAACATGCAACTGCCAAAGCAGATTTGGCAGATAGTCTTTCCGGATCTTTAAACAACTTTCTGAATATTGTGTACATTCATTGTCTGATAGACTTTGCAAGGGTGAAAATATGACTGGCTCAGTCTCTCATATACAATATTCTCTGGGCTCCATCAGCTTCTTCACCTCCTCTGCCCTTTGCTATGTCCTTACAGCTTCCTTGTCATATTAACTATATTTCTTATTTCAGTAGTTTGTTTTGGCCTGACAAGAAGAGAAGTTTGCTCTTTTTCAAAACAGAAGCCATCTGTTTTTCTACCTCAGATTGGACATAACACATCAGCAGATTTTTTTCCCCTTTCTTATGTATTCAGAGAAATAGTGGAAAAAGTAATTTAAGGAAACTTGCTGAGAAAGCCAGAGATAGAGATGTTGTATAATCTATAATGTTTCATCTGTGAGTTGAAGTTTGTAATCTGTTGCATCCATAAAGTTAGGAAAGGAACTTTTTCTCTTTCTAAACTAAAGTGAAGCTGCATGATGAGATCTGTTGATTTAATTTTCAGCCCTTCTGCTCAAGCCCTGATCCTCCAATGACCATCATAGCCATCCTCAGCCTCAGATAATCTTCCAATCTTTAGAGATTTTTCTCCAAGCGAAAAAAAAATTCTCCAACAATTTCTCACAGCAAGATTCTCATAGGCAAAGTATTACATGACCGGTATATGAAAAATACTGACAAGAAGATCTGCCAAAGACTAAGAGCTAGACAATTGAAAAAAAAAAAAGACAGATGGGCTATGGATGCACAAGACCAGGCCTTAAGAACAATTTCATACAAAGCCAGAATTGAGAAGACTGCAATAGACAGAAAACACCACTTTTGCAAAGAAGGTGAAGAAATAGTCAACCACCTAGGTCCATGATGGCAGACCTATGGCACTTGTGGTGGAAGTGACACACAGAGCCATCTCTCTGGGCATGCGAGCCATTGGCCATTGTTCTTCTGGGTTCCAGCATATCGGCTCCCACGTGTGGGAGTGCCAGAAACTAAAAGACCAGCTGGCTGGTGTGCATGTGCTTGCATGCGCACCAGCCACCTGGGCTTTCAGTTCCCAGCACGTATGCACACATGAAGACCAACTGGTCAGTGCACATGCCAGAAACCAGAAGATCATCTTCCCAGCAAGCACATGCGCACTGGGAGGCTACTCTTCCGGTTTCCGGCACTGGCACACATATACACACACTTCCGTTTCGGCACTTGGTGCCCAAAAGGTTCACCAACACTGACCTAGGTAGTTGCTGAATATTAATATTAAGAATATTAATTCCAACAGTAGCAAAAGAACAGGCAGCTGTGATTTTGCATTGTAGTATAAATAATAATGATAATAATGGGCCCTTGGGTGCCATCCCCAAACACCTGGAGCACCACTTGAACACCATTGGCATTGACAGAATCATCATCAGTCAATTGCAAAAAGGCATCTTTACTTGGACCAGATTACATCCTGTGACAGTACCTGTAAGACCATCATACATGAGCCATGGTGGGGCAGTGGTTAGAATGCAGTATTGTAGGCTACTTCTATTGACTGCTGGCTGCCTGCAATTTGGCAATTTAAGTCTCATCAGGCTCAAGGTTGACTCAGCCTTCCATCCTTTTGAGGTTAGTAAAATGAGGACCCAGATTGTTGGGGGCAATAGGCTGACTCTGTAAACCGTTTAGAAAGGGCTGTAAAACACTGTAAAGCAGTTTATAAGTCTAAATGCTATTGCTATCCAATCTTCTATCCCAGATTATTGGGAAGGACTGAATTTGTGAATAAAAGTGCCAAATCCATTCTAAACATCTGGGTGACCAACCATAATAATAATTTATTATAGCCATCC
This sequence comes from Ahaetulla prasina, assembly GCF_028640845.1. Classification (NCBI taxonomy): domain Eukaryota; kingdom Metazoa; phylum Chordata; class Lepidosauria; order Squamata; family Colubridae; genus Ahaetulla; species Ahaetulla prasina. The sequence goes on along the minus strand of NC_080541.1, from coordinate 152,860,958 downwards.
ATCCAAAAGTCCTAGTCACATTAAATACCGTAAAAACCACAATGAAAGAAAATTCAATGCAGTTCAGGATAAGGTAGGAAACAGAAATCATTTCTTAAACTGTCAAAAATATCAAGGAACTGAAAAGCATTCTTTAGCACAGTGTCAGTTTTTTTTTTAAGGACTATTAGAGTGAGCTGCTTCTGGAATCCAGCATTTTAGGATGAGCACAAGAGCCCTGATGGCACAGAGGTTAAAGAGCAATATTGCATGCAAACTCTGCCCACAGCTGGAGTTCAATCCTGACAGGGCTCAGTCTTCCATCCTTCCCATGTCAATAAAATGGGGACCCTGATTGCTGGTGATAATACGCTGATACTGTAAACAACCCAAGGAGTGTTGTAAAGCTCTATAAGGCAGTCCTATAAGTCTAACCACTATTGCTATCTCAGAGGAAGAATTCTGTATGTAATAAGAGTAATGTGGATGGTCATTCTATTATCAGAACATTCTCACAATAACTAAAAAAATCTTGAAATACAACATACAGCTATCATTAACAATATTAAAACAAGAAATATATATTAAAAATTGCTTGACCGAAAGCAACCTATGCTGGAGCAGCTTTACTGAAATCACTTCCATTGTTCAAAGGCCTTCTTTACACTGACTTTGGAACTGGAAGTACATGAGTCTTTGCTAGATAAGACATTCCAAAAGACAGATGGCAACCCTAAAAATTCTCATACTGCCGGCTAATTTCCATCCATATTTTTTTAGTCCTACAATCTCTAGAGTACATACTAAGATTTTGTACTGTGTTCCTTTTTATTTCCCATCAAAACTTGCCTATTACTGCATTTTTTTTCAGCAAGACTGTTTTGTGGAACACTTCATAGTGGTCCATCAAGTTTAACTAGGTTTACATCAATAGCTTTGGATTGTATAGGCATGTTTAGATCATTAATCCCAGAATTTTCCATATTTTTTTTAAAAGCTGGAAACACTTGTGCTATTTGATATTGATTTGAACATTCTCAAACTTAAGCATCTTTACAGATTCAGAGTAATAAAACAGTGAGTATGGAAGATAGTCTTGAATACTCTTCCAATTAATGAGTGGGAGCATTTGTTTTATTCTAAGCTGTTAAGAAGGGGATTGATTCATTAGGCCTAATTTTCTTCATTAGGCAGATGAAGAAAATTCTACAGGTGAACAAATGCAGTGATCCTTCTAACCCAAGGCTGTCAAACTCGCAGCCTGTAGGCCAGTTGCATTATGTGCTGGCCATGCCCATTTCCAGTTTAACGAAGGGGGGAAAAGTTCCGATACATCATGTGACACTGCCATGATGACGTAAGTTTGACACCCCTGTTAACCACTCAGTTCTGCCTAGTTTTAACAGTCATGCTGCTGTCATCATTGAAAAAAGAAAGCATGGTTCATTCATGAGGGATCCTTGATATTCTGTGAGCTTGGTTGTTTCCTTGCAGATGTTTCATTAGCCAAACTAGGGAACGTCATGAAGCACTGATGATGTTAGTGCTAGTTTGTGTAATGAAATGTCTACAAGAAAACAAGAAAGCTCAGACAAGGGCCTCCCATTTCAACCCCAAACTAGAAATATTCTCCTTTATTGGTACTGTCATTCATTCTTAAAAAGAAGGGGGAAACCCCACTATATATATTTTTTTTAATCTAAATGCTTTCATCTTGCAATTTCAACTGTGAGAAGCACTGTTAAAAATGGAAGTCACATAGAAGGAGAAGCAAGATATGAAAAACGAACAAAAATCTTTGCTTGAACTGCCTGAAAGCTGGTCAGACATGCCAAACAGATTTCACTGTAAGTGACCTGCTGTAAACTTTAGCTGATCCTAGAATAATTGTCTATATAGGTCCATAGGAGTTGTGTTGTTTATAAAATAAGATCCACATAGGAGAATGGCCAGAAGGAAACATTTTCTCTGGCAAACCAGAGTATTTAAAATCTTGATAAGCCTAAAATAGAATCCCTGGACTAATAGAACAACAACTGAACTGTTCAAACAAAAGCACACAACATGCATTTGGAGAAAAATGGGTAATACATTTCACGAAAAGAACTCCTTACTTGTTAAGCAGGTAGTGGCCTTCTATGCTTTTGAGTAGTGGGACAGCCAGTGACCCAAGAAACAAGGTATTGATGAAACAAAGAATGAATTCAACTAAATATCATATTGTGGACATTAATGTTCCACATTCCATGAAGAAATTGAACCAAAAAAAAAAACCTTAAATACTTCAGTAAGACAACAATACAGGTAGTCCCTGACGCAGAACCACAGCATTTCCAAGACAATTGCTAAGTGAGTTGTGCTTCATTTTAGGTCTTTTTTTTTTTTGCCACAATTGTTAAATGAATTATTGCAGTTGTTAAGTGAATCATGTGATTGTTAAGTGAATCTGGCTTCCCCATTGACTTTTCTTGACAGAAGTCAGCTGGGAAGGTTGCAAACGTGATCATATGTCTCCTGGACATTGCAACTGTCATAAATACATGCCAGTTGCCCAACACCCAAAGTTTGATTATGTGATGCTACAATGGTTAGTAATGTGAAAACTGGTCATAAGTCACTTCTTTCAGTGCCATTTTGACTTCAAATGGTCACTAAATAAATGATTCAAGTCAAGGCCTTCCAGTACAAAAGGAAATGGCCAAATCAATCAGAAAGTATTTAAAGGACGTTTAATGGTTTGGAATGATCTTTAGGGTTACTACAAGACTTGAGTACTATTGAAAATATGTGGGATCTCATATATACAGTGTCTGCAAGGAGAACTAAGAATATTTGTAAACTAAAGAATTCTGCAAAAAAGGGTGGAAGGAAAAATCTAAAAGCAAGAACACAAATAGTTGACTATTGGAACTATCTGGAATCTTTTCTTTCTTTTAAAAAGGAATTGGGAAGAAGTAACTGAAAGAGTATACTTCTGCATCTGCCCTATTTACCATTTTGTTACTTTAAACCTAAACATAAATTGGGAGTATACATTGGTTTTTGCTGAAAAATGTCACGTTTAATTTTGTATCATGCAAAACCTGCCCACTTAGGGTCAGAGTTACACGAAAAGAACTCCTTACTTGTTAAGCAGGTAGTGGCCTTCTATGCTTTTGAGTAGTGGGACAGCCAGTGACCCAAGAAACAAGGTATTGATGAAACAAAGAATGAATTCAACTAAATATCATATTGTGGATATTAATGTTCCACATTCCATGAAGAAATTGAACCAAAAAAAAAAACCTTAAATACTTCAGTAAGACAACAATACAGGTAGTCCCTGATGTAGAACCACAGCATTTCCAAGACAATTGCTAAGTGAGTTGTGCTTCATTTTAGGTCTTTTTTTTTTTTGCCACAATTGTTAAATGAATTATTGCAGTTGTTAAGTGAATCATGTGATTGTTAAGTGAATCTGGCTTCCCCACTGACTTTTCTTGACAGAAGTCAGCTGGGAAGATTGCAAACGTGATCATATGTCTCCTGGACATTGCAACTGTCATAAATACATGCCAGTTGCCCAACACCCAAAGTTTGATTATGTGATGCTACAATGGTTAGTAATGTGAAAACTGGTCATAAGTCACTTCTTTCAGTGCCATTTTGACTTCAAATGGTCACTAAATGAATGATTCAAGTCAAGGCCTTCCAGTACAAAAGGAAATGGCCAAATCAATCAGAAAGTATTTAAAGGACGTTTAATGGTTTGGAATGATCTTTAGAGTTACTACAAGACTTGAGTACTATTGAAAATATGTGGGATCTCATATATACAGTGTCTGCAAGGAGAACTAAGAATATTTGTAAACTAAAAGAATTCTGCAAAAAAGGCTGGAAGGAAAAATCTAAAAGCAAGAACACAAATAGTTGACTATTGGAACTATCTGGAAGCTTTTCTTTCTTTTAAAAAGGAATTGGGAAGAAGTAACTGAAAGAGTATACTTCTGCATCTGCCCTATTTACCATTTTGTTACTTTAAACCTAAACATAAATTGGGAGTATACATTGGTTTTTGCTGAAAAATGTCACGTTTAATTTTGTATCATGCAAAACCTGCCCACTTAGGGTCAGAGTTACACTGAAAGAATTTTGACCAAATATGTTTAATCTTTTACATCAAATTATATTTTTAGAATGGCAGAAATGGATCCATTGTCATGACTAATTAAAAAATAATAATAATAAAAAGTGTTATATATTGTGAGCATCCATTACTTGTCTTCCTATCATTTTCTTGTTGCCGCTTCTTTGGTTCCACATCATATTTCAGACTGCTGAGGCTTATATGCTCTGTTAAAAAGATAACAATGGAAAGACACAGTTAAAGGCCAGCTGGGAGAAGAATTTAGGGGAACTGCAGAGGAAAACCAATGAATGGGGTTAAGTATCACTTCATGTGAGTTGCTCCTTCCTGTGTCCACTGTAGGAGCTGTGGGGCAAACTGGGGCTTCAGGAAATAAGGACGATACGGACAGTATTCTCCTCACCAAGGAATGAAGCAATTCAAACAAACAAGACAAATCGATTCCAGTTCAGATGTATTCTGACAGACGTAAATCACTTAAGCTGCAAAGGGGTACAAGAGAGAAGTTCAAAACCATCCACCCTAAAACTTTCCATATGACATAGTTTATAAACAAGCACTACATTCTGGGAATGAGAATAATCAAAACAGACCCATGTCATCGGAACATTGTCTCAAATTCTTTATGGCTAATTACATAGAAGAAAGAAGATCAGGTTTACAGTTAGGTTAGAGAAGAAGAAATTATATTCAAAAGAATGCAAACTTAACGTTATTGGATAATGAGAGCAGGCTTATGTGCTCTGCCAGCCATATGTGATTACTAACAATACTGCTTCTGGAGGAAAATATCCTAAACCTTTCAACATAAGTTCCTCTGACCAAACAAATAAAGAAAAATGCTGATTACAAAACCTTTCGACGCGAGCTGAAAAAATTTCTGTTCCATCGCGCAGGACTGGCCTAATGGTTTTTTAAATGGGGTTTTTATGGGTTTTATAGTGTTCAGCCAACCTTAAATTTTCTCTTTTTAAACTGGTTTTAATTTTTGTATCAATTGTTTTATCTTTGGCTGTAAACCGCCCTGAGTCCTTTGGGAGAAGGGCGGTATAGAAATTTAAACACTAAATAAATAAATAAATAAATAAATAAATAAATAAATAAATAAATAAATAAATAAATAAATAAATAATGCTCTTATGAAGTCCAAATATCTGATGGTCTTTCAGAGATCAGAACAAATATGAGAACTTCCAATATATTTATTTGAATATATTTTAACAAGCTTCCAAGAATTTTATGAACGAAACTGCAAATATGCTGAATACTGATAAGTGCCAGAGATATCCTAAAGCAGATATATTTCTTGCATTGATTATAATACAGTATATTTCTAAATTAGTAACACTAGGTAATTTGCATTTAATGGATACAAAAATATAGAGATGGATAAAAATGCTATTTCTTTGGCAAAACTTTGCATATCTCATTGAAGTTGCATCAGAAATAATTTCAAACCACAGTCTTTATACAGCACAAACCTCGCAAAGCTATCAAATGCAACAATATTAAAATCTGGCTTTGTTATAAAAGTAAAAGCTAGTATGTATATTCCACACAAACACAGTGAAGAATAGGAAAATCAGTCTTATTACAGCCAAGACAGGATCTTTAAGTTTAATGAACTTTGATGATTTGGAATTCCTAATAGAAAATTGCACAAATAGTAGCACTTTGAGCAACATCAAAGAATTGAACCATGAATGGCATTCTTTCAATGCTCAAACCTAAATCAATTGCCTACATGGTATATATAAATTTTATATATCTTTTTCTTTCCCAGGTAGTCTTGAGTTCACTTTGACCACAGATGACTGCAACTTACTTGCCAAGAACAATCTTTGACTAGTCTAGATTGCAGCTGTTGGATTCAGGAGTGAAATTCAGCAGATTCTGACAGGTTCCGGAGAACTGGTGACAGCAATTTTGAGTAGTTCGGAGAACTGGCAAATACTATCTCTGGCTGAGCCCAGAATGGGGTGGGAATGGGGATTTTGCACTATCCTTCCCCTGGAGTGGGGTGGGAATGGGGATTTTGCACTATCCTTCCCCTGCCATGTCCACCAAGCCATGCACACAGAACCAGTAGTAAAAAAATGTGAATTTCACCACTAGTTGGATTGCCTTAAGGTCTTCCATCCATGTAATAGCTAAGTCTATCTGTTATTTATTTATTTGAGATAAATTAGTTAGGTGATACCCTCTGCTTTGATATATTAGTCATAAACTAATGAGATACATTTGTTCTGTGAGTCAAATTTTGTGGTTGCCCGTGGAAATAGAATTTTATAATACATTGCATAGCTATCAAGCCACTCCTCCAACTCCAACATGGGTCCTCTGGGATGATAAATAGGGTAGGACTATAATTCACATGAGACAGAAACAGATTGCCTATCAAATCCTATGACATTATATGTATAACATAGTTACCTCCGTAGAGATTTTTCCCAAGAAGGCCAACAATTGCAGGGAGAAGGCCTCTGTACAAGTAAAGCTTTATAATTCTCGAAAAGAGCATCTCCTCCTCCTCCTCTCCCTCCCTCCCTCTTCCTCTTCCTCCTCTTTAGCGGAATATCATTTGGCATCTATCTTCTTCTCTGAATAGGTCTGCTAATGCAACCAAAGAAAGAAGTAGAATGAATAGTATCTCTTTATATAACATCAGAAACAATAAAGACCCAACAAGGGTGGCACAAAGTTTCTAACACTATTTCTTCCTTGATTTTGCTATGCTACTGGTCTCCAGAGAAGCACTAAGAAAGTCTTCCAAAGTAGCACCATTCAACTAAGACAAGCACCCTCTATATAAACTGGCAGTTGAGTGGCCTGGGTAAATAGAGTTTAGGAATGGAGATATTGAGAATGATGATGAAATATGCACCGTGGCATTTGCAAGGCCAATTCTGCCCCCATACACTTCAGTGCAGGGTTGTAATGCAAATATGAAAGGGCAAAGCATGCATCTTGAGACAAGATGAGATGCTGATTCCTTTTGGAAAAACAAAACCAATGGATGGAAGATAGATAAAAGATAGCTATCTATCTATCTATCTATCTATCTATCTAGCTAGCTAGCTAGCTAGCTAGCTAGATAGATAGATAGATAGATAGATAGATAGATAGATAGATAGATAGATAGATAGATAGATAAGATAAGATAAGGTAGGTAGGTTGATTATTTATTTATTTATTTATTTATTATGACTATCTCATATAATGATTCTAGGCGATTCATATCCATCCATGAAAACAAAGCTAAAAAGAAAAATACCTTTGCTCCCAGAGAGCTACCTTTGTTTCTACACTAAATAGCCTCCCAATTCAGCTCCCATTTTAACTTAATGCTCGGGGGAAGAGCCAGGTATTTATGGTTCTCCAGAAGGCTAAAAGTGTAGGGATCTCTCAGATGGGAAGTTACTCCATTTGAGTGAGTGGACTTGGAGGGGAATATGTCCACTATATCTAACCTAGTAGTATGGGCAATTATCCTCAGGGAAAGATAGTCTCGCAGTTTAATATACACAGACAGGACAATTCATAGATGTCACATATGCCTGATAATGATTGAGGGTAATGATATTCAGTTACCTATTTAATGCAACAAATCTATATCTGAACTTTCAGAGCTAAATCTTTTTGAGGGACAAAAATGTTCAAAATGAGTGGCCGATGGTATTCTGAATGGCCAGCATATATCTATCTCTTAGGCCATTAAGATTGAAGATTCCCGACAGTTCAAAAATGGAGCTGAAATATCTTTCTGGCTGATAACTCCATTTGGGATGATGTTACGGTGTTTATCTAGTGAGCCTCAGCATTCTTCCTGAGCCATTATTAGATTGATAGTCCCCTCAGGTACCCGGCAGGTGGCTCATAAATGCTTAAACATATTCAGATTACTTGGCAGATGATAGCCATCCCTTGTGAAGTTTTGGTCATCTTAATGTGATTTTCTATTTCAAACAAAACTAAATAGATGTGTAAGGAGGGGGAAAGTTATTAATGGATGAGAACACAAATAGTTTGTAACCCACTGCTAAGGTTAGAGATGTCATGGTTTGCTGCCGTTATCATGGAACTTATATATATATATATAAATAAATAAATAAATAAATCTCAAATGCATTACAGTATCCACAGGTAGTCAGATAAGTTACTATTACCACATATGTTGATAGGCAGATAGGACTCAGCTCATTGGGATGGGACAGGACTTATGTGTGAACTGGGAGGGGGGAGTAACAGTGGGCTGTTGTTTTCTTCTTTTTGCTCCCTTGTGCATATTAAACCAGTTTTCTGACATTTCCTCATAGCACGGTGAATATACCTAGTGAAGGCGGAATGAATAAGCTCATTAATTAATATCAAAATATTTCTATAAATCACTAAATGTACTAATAAATATAACGTAGTTCAGGTGCACAGAAAGCAATGCAGTTGTTTTATATCATGTGTGACAAAATTTCTCTAATGAGCAAAACGGTTACATTAGAATTTTCACAGGAATTAGAAAATTCATATTCTGGGTTTTTTTAAAAAACAAACAAACAGCAGAATATGAATTTTGAAATCTTCAAAGTCCACTTTCAATAGGATTCTATAAACAAACTGGAAAACCCTTGCCTAGTTGAATCATCATTTAAGACATACTTCCTTACCTAAATGGAGAAACAGAATGTCCCTAAGTGGGGGGGGAAACACCAGTGGGAGTAGGAGCCACTTCTGACTTCTTGCAAGCTTCTTTATTGAGTTTCCTGTGGGAATCTGGTAAAGAATATTAAAAACCTTTCCTTTCCTTTCCTTTCCTTTCCTTTCCTTTCCTTCTTTCCTCTCCTCCCCTCCTGCCTTTCTCTTCCCAGCAGACTGATAAGTGGCTACTGCTGGATGAGGGAGGGAGCAAGGGATTGCGAGACTGTCTGGGAAACCGTCAGAATGTTGAAAATGGAAATTACAGGACCGTTACAGCAGAAACTGTCAATAGCACCAAATTTCATTCCCTCTTGAGTCATGGTTTCTAGATTTCAGAGACACTCTATAAATTAGGCTATTTGAGGTATCTTGGTCCAAAAATTGTTGCCCTATAATGCACCATTTTTCCCAGTTAAAGGTCATGACAATGAGAGGTTTTGTTGTTATTAGTTGCGAAGTCGTGTCCAATCCATTGCGACCCCATGGACAACGTTCCTCTAGGCCTTCCTGTCCTCTATCATCCTCTGGAGTCCATTTAAACTCATGCCTACTGCTTCAGTGACTCCATCCAGCCACCTCGTTCTCTGTCGTCTCATTCTTCTTTTGCCCTCAATCTTTCCCAGCATTAGGCTCTTTTCCAGTGAGTCCTTCTTTCTCGTTAGGTGGCCAAAGTATTTAAGTTTCATCTTCAGGATCTAGCCTTCTAAAGAGCAGTCAGGCTTGATCTCCTCTAGAACTGACTTGTTTGTTCGCCTTGCAGTCCAAGGGACTCGCAGGAGTCTTCTCCAGCACCAGAGTTCAAAGGCCTCAATTCTTTGGCGCTCAGCCTTTCTTATGCTTTAATAATATATAAATAGATTGATATGTAGTGTTTTTTAAAAAGCCAGTGTTCAAAATATTCTTTCTAATTACACCTCAACTAAGACTAGAAGAGACTGCATAATTCCAAATTATCTAACCTCCATAGACCACTGAAATGTGTCTCAGAAACGTTTTTAACTGCAGCTTAAAAACTGACTTGTCATTTGTTACTGATCAAGGCAATCTAATCTCATCCTCCCATGTAGTATTGAAAACCACTTTCTTGTTTTAAGAAAAATGCCACAACTGAAAACTTTCTGAGTGATTTTAAGAGGGATAGCATCAAGATCACGTGAAGTGTAAATACCACTTTATAATGCCTTGGTTAGACCACACTTAGAATACTATATTTTGGTTGCAACAATGTAAAAAAGTTGTGGAGACTCTAGAAAGAGTGCAGAGAAGAGCAACAAAGATGATTAAGGGACTGGAGGCTAAAACATAAGATGAACGGTTGCAGGAACTGGTTATGTCTAGTTTAATGAAAAGAAGGACCAGGGGTGATATGATAACAGTGTTCCAATATCTCAGGGGCTGCCACAAACAAGAGGGAATGATTCTCCAAACCACCTGGAGCAGGACAAGAAGCAATGGATGGAAACTAATCAAGGAGAGAAGCAACCTAGAACTAAGGAGAAATTTCCTATCAGTTAGAACAATTAACAACTTGCCTCCTGAAGCTGTAAATGCTCAAACACTGGAAATTTTAAAGAAGATATTGGATAACCATTTGTTTGAAGTGGTGTAGGGTTTCCTGCCTAGGCAAGGGGTTGGACTAGAAGACCTCCAAGGTCCCTTCCAACTCTGTTATTCGGTATTCTATTCTAGTTTTATATTCATTTTTAGGTCATATTGTCTTTCTTTCCATCTTTCCTAAGAAATAACAGCCACTTGTATGACCAATATTTCCATGCCTATGATCTGGTGAAATTTGGAATTACGCTTTGGCTCAGCTGAGGCATTTTTTTTTTCATTCACAATCACTAACTCCAAATATGAAATTTGATCATACTCCATTCAACTTGCCCAGTGAAGCACTAATTGGAAATCCAGATATCTGGATGCCTGCTGGTCATAGGCGTTTGAAATCCACCAGCTAGCTTATTTCAAATGAAACAACAATATTGAGTTGGTAAGTGTGTCTCAGTATCTTATATGGAGGCAGTGATTCCCAGTCCTTGAACCACAAAAGGATAGCGCTGGAGGTTATCCTTTGGGATTAAACGAAAGCATTGGTAGCAAAGGAGATGGCAGTCCATTACAGAAAAATTGTAGTACAAAAGACCAACCAGGGCAGACACTGCATATCTAAAATAAATGCCAGGACAGCCCCAGCAAAGGATTTCAGAAATATTTTTCTTCCTGAGGGAGAAGGAAATCAAGCAGAATGTCTTTTCCATTAAATTGAGGAGAACAGGAGAAAAAATAAAGGGCGAACACTTTCAGTACAGCATTTAATTTAGGCCATTTTAAAATAAGGAGGGAATACTCTAAATAGGCAAATGCTTCATATATTCCTTCAAAGCCACCTCCGTAGAAAAAGCCCTTTTATTTTGACATGGTTTCCTAAAAGTTGAAAAGCAGCTACTTCAAATATGATAAAAATATTTTAATGATCTTGGGGGTGGTTTTTTTTCTGTTTTCTTTATCATAACATCATTTAAAACTATGTTATGTTCTTCACATAAAGAGCACAAATATAGTGGCTGTTGGAGTTAAATGTTACTAACTTGACCTGCATCTTCTTCTGATCCACACGCAATGTAGATATAACAAGGGAGCATTCAGGATATTATAAGATATAAGTAAAAATGTATTAATATGAAATACAAATGAAAATAAAGACAGTGGGAAGGAGATAAGGAAAAAGGGGAAAGGAATAGAAAAGAAAAATGGAAAAGACAAAAAAATAGTTACTTCCAACCTATTTCAGTGCAATAAATTACACAATAAGAATATAATCTTTTTTACTTATACATATAAAAAAATACTAGCTATTTCTAGAACAACAACCTTCTTAATGATCAAAACCCAAAATCAAATTTTCATTTTTATTTCTTTCGAAAATCCAGAAGTGGCTTCCAAGTGGGAACAAAGCTCGTTACATTCTTTTCCCTGATTAGCGTAGTTACTTTGCCATTTCTGCCAATTCCATCAATTTCATTCAGCATGTTGTGCTAAAAAATGCAAAGCTGACTTTTGAAAGGAAAAAAAGTGTTTTTAGTGTCGCCTTATATTATATTTCACATTTCTGAACCACCCATCTCTCTCTCAAAGAGGGGCTCTTGGTGGTGTACAACAAAATATCAAAATAGAATACAATATATAAAAATTAAAATGTGAAGGCTAAAAATGTTAAACTGAAAAATATAAAATATTTTAAGGCAGCAAGAATAATTAAATCTTGATAAAAATTAGTTGACAAAGAGGAAGGAGAGGGTTGTCATGGCATAACTGTGCCCCTTTGGGCTCCCCACATAAGGCCGCAGAGCAGTGGTGGGTTTCAAATTTTTTTACTACTGGTCCTGTGGGTGTGGCTTGGTAGGCATGGAATGGCTTGGTGGGCATGGCAGGGGAAGGATACTGTAAAATCTCCATTCCCACCCACTCCAGGGGACGGTTGCTGCAAAATCCCCATTTCCTCCTGATCAGCTGGGACTTGCGAGGCAGAGATAGAAGGGGGTGGGGCCAGTCAGAATTTTTACTACCATTTCTGTGAACTATTCAAAATTTCTGCTACCGGTTCTCCAGAATATGTCAGAACCTGCTGAAACCCACCTCTGCCGCAGAGCCATATTTTAACCCCTTATCAGAAGGTTAGAAGACTGGGGCTAATCTCACTCTGGGGGAAGACTATTCCAAAGGGTGGGGGCTATGGCAAAGAAGGCTGCCTTCCTAGACACTGCCAGTTGGAGTTCTTTAACTGATGGGGTCTGTATCGTACCTTTGGTGGGACATGCATATCACAATCCCTAAAATTGAAACTGCTTATTTTTATGTTAGTTGAAATGCTAGTATAAAATGCAGAATTTCTAAAATAAAACCAAAACGGGGGGAGAAAGTGGGGAGGAACCATAAGGCGTGCATAAGGTGTGCATAAGAGCACAAGCATGCCTACCGCTCCTGTCCTATTGTTTCCTTTCGTTATATCCAATTAATATAGTTATTACATACTCATACTTATATATATGCTTATATATTGTATAATTATTTCATGCTTATGCTTATATATACTGTGTGACAAAATAAAATAAAATAAATAAATAAATAAGTAGAAAGAAAGAAAATGCTGTCCTTTGTGAGCACATAGTCCAGATTCAAACAACAGGGTATGCTAAAGCCATTTGTTTTTGAGTAAAAGTCTGTTTAGTATAGAACTCTAACTGCTTAAAGTCAATCAGTGAATATATTTTAACAAAAGCCCTTGTAAGGAGAGACTTAAAACATACAGCTATTCTTTTCTTCTTCTTTTTTAAAAAAACAATTCAGGATTTTAGGACAGTGGTAGGAAAACATGCAGTCGATAGAACCATGCATTTTCTCCATATGGGTAGGAAGGCAGAGGAGAAGGAGAAGAATTAAAATGGAAATATCAGAATGAATTTACTAATTCATGCAGATACTTTGGACCAGTGCTTCACATCAAGTCACCTTACCAGCTCTGAGGCATTTTTTCCTGCTCTAGACCAGCGGTCACCAATGGATCACTGGTGGTCACATGGTGGTCCATGATCCATGATCCATGATTTGGTAGTCCGCAGAAAAATTATTTGCATTTTTTTATATTGCACTAAATCAAGGGTCCTCAAATTATGCCCACTGGGCTGGATACGTGCAATGAACATTTGTGTTGCTGCAGAGAGTCTCCCACTTTGGGGTCTTTTTGTATGAGTCAGAGAGGGGCAGAAATTCCAACTTGGGGTCTACTTCAGGCTCCTGGTGTGGGGCTTTGGAGAAAGGGTGAAGGGAAGAGACCACCTAATTAGATCTGGCAGAGAAGGCATGCCATAAGTACCATTGCTAGGGACTTGAATTTTGTGGGTCCCAAGACTTGGTCTCTTTTGCCATGATACCTGCCTTATGGAACATTCTTCCCCTCAAAATCAGGTTAGGGACAATATTATCTTTTAGAAACATTTAGCACGCCATGTTCTGTTCCTTTTTTATTCCCAACATACCTTGCAAACTTTCTTTTAAGCCATTTTTAACCTCTGCTCCATTTTCACCAGCAAGGACATATGTCTCAGTCCAAATCAGTTGTTCAAAGTGCCATTAAAAAGCTGTAATACACATTAGGGTTCTCCAGCTGAAACAAATAGTCTTATAAATTACTTATCATAGGAGGCTTGTTCTTTTAATCTTTCTCTTCTCATCAGAAAAAGAGAAGGAGAACAGAGAAACAAAAAGAACAGCAAAAAAAAAAAAAAAAAAAGGACAATTTTTCAGGCTCCAAACAAGAATCTGGTGAAAAGCAGATCACAAGAAAGATGTGCCATAAAGTTTGGCAGACCATGGACTGAAATATTTTGTTTATAAAATAAATTAAATGCCATCCTAGGAACCTTTTCAACTTTCATGGTTTAGAAATAGATTCTGTAATGATGGAGAGGAAGGATAATAAGGAAGTATCGAATACATGGCTATGATGGATGATAGTTTTGGGGCCAATAAGTGCTTAAAGTTGCTCCTCCCCCATCCTATTTTTTCCAAAACAGAGTAATCCTGTAGAAATAAATAAATGCTTAGCTCAACCTAATGATTCAGACCAACCTGACAAAGTGGCTGGAAACAGCATTTCAGAAGCGTAAAACACTCTAATGATTGAGATATAAAGGAGTCACTTTTAAGTGTTTCATTAAAATCCTGGCAAATACTATGCATAACAATTTGCGGTATACTACTGAAGACCCAGAAAGCTGTTTGTGTAATAAATGAGGTTCATCTGTAAGAAATGGCTTGGCGCTACACAAGTGGCCCTAATCAAATTTGGGGATAGATGAGTTCTGTAGATTTGGTTTATTTTGGTAATTTACTACTACTTAGTAGTCAAAGTAGAATGTCAATTGATATTATTTGTGAGAATGCTAAATAAAATCTTGCAAGAGTGGCAGTTGGGGAATAAGGAACATGATGTATTACTGAGATAAATCACAATTCAGAAGGTAGGCAGAGGAAAATCTTTGGCAGCATCATTTTGCATACTCCATTTGATTCTCATTTGTCAACTTTAGTGCCAAAGTCTTAAAAGAGAACACAAAGGTAAAAGTCTGCATGTGTCCATGTTCCTATGCACAGAAATGCATGTCTCTCCATGATCTGCAATACCTGGGTGTGGGGAGAGGAATCCAATTTCCAAAGATTTTCATTAAAAGTTTAACATCATTCAAGCAGCAGATGCAAATATATATTTAAATAAAAATAAAATTAATACAATTTTTACACCCCTGTCAGGACCTGGCATTTTTATTTTTTAAAGAATAAATATTAGTGCATTGATATGGCTATAAATAGCTAAACTATTTATAAAATGACAAGACTTCTTTCCATGTCATTTCTGTTTTTGCAACCCTTCATAATATTTTGTGAAATCGAAACTCTTCTTTGTTGAAATCCCCACCAAATTTGTTGGTGCCCCAATAAAGATGCGCCAATTTCATTTGTTGGCTAGAAAATACTAATTTCTTCTGAGAACTATTCTGGAAACTGGTCCTTCAGATAAAGAAGCGAGAAGTGTAGATTTTGGTAGCAACCAGAAAATGCAGGGACAGCTATTTTCTGCATTATGTCTGTAAGGTATCATTTTAGACCAAAGTCTGCTTTGAGTTTTGAAGTGCTGTTGTACATTCAGAATGGAGACTGATTGGGGCTTTGAGGCCATTATTTTAAAAGAGGGCAGTGGTTAGTGCTAAACTAATGTTTTTGAAATGCTGGCTGAGGAATTCTGGAAGTTGAAATCCAGACATCATAACTTGCTGAACTTAAGAAACATTTTGCGTTTAAAGAAGTTATGAATCATATTGAACTGACTAGAGAGGAAATGAAAGAAAATAATTAAAAAATAAGAGATGATATTTTGATGGCTTTTCAAGGTTTGGAAAAGAATTTGGAGGTTTTGGAAGAGAAAGTGGAAGAAATTAATCAATTTAATCAGCATTTGGAAAATAAAATGGGACAATTGCAAATAAAAGTGGACAAAAATGAAGATCAGGTGGTGGTGTTACAATACAGGGCGATGGAGGGGGCTTTGAGAATCAGAGGTTTGCAGGAAGTAAAGGATGAGGACCTTAAGAAAATTCTATCAGAAGCTTTGGCTGAAAGGTTAGGATTTGATCCACAAGAGGTTGTTTTTCAAATTGGCAAAGTATATAGGGTTAATTCATGGATTGCTAGACAAAAAAAATTGCCAAGAGACGTTGTGGTTTATTTCTTGACAAGAACAATGAGAAATCAAATTCTGCAAGCCACATATCAGAAAAAGTTGCAAATAGGAGAACTAGAGGTGATGGTTCTGAAAGAGATTCCCCCTAAGATGTTAAAAGACAGGAAAGAGTTTATATTTTTTACACAAGAGCTCAAGAATCATCAGATTCAATTTAGATAGGAGGTTCCAGCTGGTCTCACAGTGTTTTTTCAAGGAAGGAGATATCGTATTGAAACTGTGTTGAAAGCAAAAGACTTCCTTTTTAATGTGTTGAAAGTTGATCCCGAAGCAACAGATAAAAGCCCACAAGAGAGGCAAATGAGTATGGAAGCTGACGTGGCCCCTTTGATGTTATTATCCCAAGAATAGCCACAAGAACAAAGGATGACACGGGCAGCTACTAAGCGTAAAGAAAAGGAGGATCAACTTCAAAGTAAAAGTCAGGAGTCTACTACAGAACCAGAAGCAGTGGGAGGAGCGAGGCCGAAGACAAAGGGGAGTGAGGATCTTCAGCAGATTGCTCAAAAGCTTCGTGAGCCATTGATGGCAAATAAATTCCTGACTTGGAATGTTAATGGTTTGAATTTAGCGCAGAAAAGAAGAAAAATATTCCATTATTTGAGACAATTTAAAAATGATGTGATTTGTTTACAAGAGACACATATTAAACTATCAGATCAAAAATACCTAATAAACTCAAAATTAGGTAAACACTTTGTTGCTTCAGCTTTGGATAAGAAAAATGGTATAGTGGTATATTTGAGAAAAGATATACCAGCTAAATTAATTGAAGCAGATATCCAAGAGAGAGATATCACTATTGTATTAGAAGGAAAAAAGACACTCTTGATTGGTATATATGCACCTAACCAGCAACAAGAAAAATTCTAGAGAATGTTGCAAATAAACTGACTCTTTGGGATTATAAATCATTTATTATACTAGGAGATTGGAATGGTGTAATAGATACCCAAAAGGATAAGAGAATTCTCTCTAAGAAAATCCCTACACATGCAAAGCTGCCCAAATCTTTTTTTGAGATGATGGAAGATTTTGAGTTGAGAGTTGTATGGAGAGTGCAGAATCTTGAAGATAGAGATTTTAGTTTTTTTTCTGATAGGCATCAATCTTTTTCACATATTGACTTTATATTAATAATTTGCTTCTTAGGGTGAAAAAAACGAAGATATTTCCAAGGTGTTTATCTGACCATAGTCCAGTATGGTTGAAATTGCAACAAGAAAAAGGTGGTAGAAAATCGTGGAGAATAAATGAAAATTTGTTTAGATATGAAGATAATGTAAATCAATGCAAAAAACAAATGAAAGAATTTTTTGATGATAATTTGAATAGGGGAACATAGATAGAAATGGTTTGGGACGCGAGTAAGGCTTTTATGAGAGGAGTCTTAATATATATGAATAATAAACAGAGAAGTAAACAACAAAAAGGTATTTAGCGTAGGTATTTAGAAGAGGAAATCCAAAAGAAACAACAATTATTAATACATAATCCACATGATCAAAAACTTAAGGATGCAATAAAGATATTACAGAGTCAATTTAATATGATAATGGCAGACCTGGTGGCAACAAACATACAGTATGCTAAACATAATACTTTTTGTAATGCAAATAGACCTGGTAGGTGGTTAGCATATATCTTAAGGAAAAAACAAAAAGCACGTATTATAGAAAAAATAGAATATAAAGTTAAAGAGAAATATCAACAGGATAAAATTAAAAAAGCTTTTTTAGAATATTATACAAATTTATATGCTAAAGATACAATCTTGAACATGGATGTTGATAAATATTTGAAAGAGTACAAGGCTAAAGGTTTAACCTTAGAACAAAGGGAAGAATTGAATTGGCCTATAACTTCTGAAGAAATTATTTTGACAATAAAACAATTAAAAATGGGAAAAAATCCCGGTACGGATGGACTTACAGCAATTTATTATAAAAATTTACAGAATGAGATAGTAGGTCCACTTAAGGAATTATTTAATCAGATACAATTAGGAGGGGGAATACCCCCATCATGGAGAACTACTATCTCATCTTCTTCAAGAAGAACAGGATTGCTCTAAACCTGGGAATTATAGGCTGATTTCACTTTGGAATAATGATTATAAGATTTTTGCTAAAATAATAGCAAATAGATTAATGTTAGTTCTGCAACAAAGAATTCATACTGATCAATCTGGATTTATAAAGGGGAGGCAGATGAGGAATAATGTTAGACAGATTGTAAATTTATTGGAATATTTAGAAAAGTGTAATCAGATTTCTGCAGCATTTATTTTTTTGGGTGCAGAGAAAGCCTTTGATCAACTGCATTGGGAATTTTTATTTAAATTAATAGATAAAATGCAATTTGGAGATTGTTTTATGAGAATAATTAGAACAATTTATGGAGAGCAAATAGCCCAGATAATAGTTAATGGTATTAGTTGACAATAGTTGACAGAAGTTTTTAAGATTGCGAAAGGAACAAGACAGGAGTGCCCCTTATCACCATTATTGTTTATTTTAACTCTGGAGCCATTACTGGATAAAATAAGAGAGGTAAAGGAGATAGAGGGAATTAAAATTAGACAACATGAGCATAAAGTGAGAGCGTTTGCTGATGATTTGGTGATTATTTTGTCAAATCCTATAAATTCAAGTGTATATTTGTTGGAAATAATGGATCAATATGGAAAAGTTTCAGGGTTTAAAGTAAATCAGAATAAAACAAAAGTGATAACAAAAAATATGACTAGACAACAGAAAGAAAAATTAGAGGAAACAACAGGATTTGAAATTGTAAAAAAGATCAAATACCTAGGGGTTTATATTACTTCTTCAAATGTGAAATTGTATAAGAATAACTTTGAGGTATTATGGCAAAAAGTTCAGAAGGAAATGTTCAGTTGAAAAAAATTATAATTATCATTATTGGGAAGAATAGCAGCCATTAAAACGAACGTTTTACCTAGATTTTTATTTTTGTTTCAGATGAGACCAATAATTAAGAAAGATAAAAATTTGGAAGAATGGCAGATTGGAATTAATAAATTTATATGGGAAAGTAAAAAAGCGAGAGTTAAAATGAAAATAATTCAAGATATACGGGAAAGAGGAAGTTTTAAAATGCCCAATTTTAAATTATATTATGAAACAGCTGCTCTTTCGGTAATAAATGATTGGTTTAATTTAACGGAAGAAAGGATTTTGAATATGGAAGGTTATGATTTATTATATGGATGGCATGTATACTTATTGTATGATAAAAAAGTGGATAGAACCTTTAAGAACCATGTGTTAAGAATTGCTCTTCTGCGTGTCTGGAAGAAATACTATTACAAGTTGAATTATAAAATCCCTATTTGGGCAAACCCCAGGCATGCAATAGAGAATATAAATATAGAACATAAACAGGAAATGATTACTTATAAAGAACTTTTATATTTTGAGAGAGGTAATTTACAATTAAAATCCTTGCAACAATTAAAAGACGAAGGGAGAAATTATACTTGGTTCCAATATGGGCAATTACGAGCTAGGTGGAAAGAAGATCAGAAAATTAGTATCATGCAGAATGAAGAAAACTTGGTAAAACAAATTATAAATCAAACTCAGGCACATATAAAGAGATTGTATAATGTGTTGATAGAAATAGACTCTGAAAGGGATTTAATAAAGGATTGTATGATAAAATGGGCACAAAATATTCAAGAACCAATATTTTTGAAAACTTGGGAAAAAATTTGAGTTAGAAATGTTAAATTTATGCAAGCACAGAATTTGAGGGAAAAATTTTATAAAATGTTTTATAGGTGGTACTTAGACCCTAAGAAATTATCATGTATGTATCCAGATGTGCAAGCGAAATGTTGGAGATGTAATTGTGATGATGCTACATATTTTCATATTTGGTGGACTTGTAAGAAGATTAAGGTTTTTTTAGATAAGGATCTGGTGGATTATACAAAATGTTTTGAAAAAGAAGATAAAGTTCCTACCGCAATTTTTCTTATTGGGAATTATTATGGACTGTACAGTAATTGAGACTAAGTTGATTTTAAATTTAATAACAGTGGCAAGACTACTGATAGGACAATATTGGAAATAAAAAGAGTTACCTACAATAGAAGAATGGATATTGAAAGTTGCTAATTTGGCTGAGATGGCTAAAATTTCAGCCTTTGTGAAGTGAAAGACACTACACAAGAAAAATATCTAACTGAATGAAAAAATAGATTGAATATACGCAAAATAGATATCAGATTAAGAGATATCAGATTGCTTTTGAATGATTAGGATGTATTTATCTTTGATTTGTATGGGGGAAGTTAGGATTTGAGAAGAACGGAAGGATTATAATTTGTGTTAGGGAAAATTTAGTGAATGATTGTTTTTTCTTTTGAACTATACCTTGTGTTTGTTCTGGGAAGTCGGTGGGGGGGAGGGAGGAGGGTGGTTTTGGAGGGGGGGGGAAAGGGGAGTGAAAATTTTCAATAAAAAAAAAAGAAACACTTTGCTAGGTATCTCCTGGAGTGGACATCCAAAATTTATTCCAAGAAAATTCTGAATTTTTTTTACTGTGTGTGTGTGGCCCTTTCACCACAAAGCAGAAGTTTTTGGCAACTACTCTTTAGACAGAGATGGATAAGCTAACTAGAAACTATGAATAAAGGAATGAATTATTTTTAAAGATATTAGATATTAACAACATAATAAAAGCTATCAACTATACAGGATGAAGTTAAAGTGCTTCTTTTATTTTCTTGAGCACAGTCTGTATCTTTTAAATACAATTCATTTGCAGGTTGAAATATGTTGATTTTTGCCATTGAATACAACTGTATGTTTCAATGGCTTAGTAGGCACCAAATATTCTGATTTAAATATTCACTTTGAAGAATCCCCATTTGATCAGAAAATCAGAGTAATTATGTTTTTATATGACCAGATATCCTATTTTGTTTCAGTACAATTCTACACTGTTTTGAGCCTTTTGCTGTTAAGATTTCAATGTACTCGTTACCATCATGAGACCTTAGTTTCTGATTGGCTGCAATAGTCCATGTCATCTATGACATCATATTGTGATCTCATAATATTACTGGGAATCGCATATCATACATGGATAATAGAGAAAAAAGATAGTGTAGGAAAATTAAACCCTTCTTTGTAATAAAAAATATAGGCAAAGTTAGTGAGAGGTAGTTTCTAGGGATGTCAAATCTATTTTGAACACCATTTTTAGTTTCATCAGAAATGGCATAATTTGTAATAGTTATATACCAAAATCATTTAGAATTAATTGTGGTAAAGGTATTAGGAAATGTCAGTACAAAGCTGGCTTCCTGAAAATTACATCAATATGCAAACAAAATCTCCATGTTAGAGGACATTAAGTATAAAAACAAAGGGGGAATTCTTTAAAAAATAATTTGCAAAAAAAAAATTAATCCTTGGGGAATGGAATAATAAAGGATTATAGATGACATTAATGTAAAACAGATTCACATAGGAACTTTCACTGAAATCTTACCTTTTATTTCTGTGGAAGTTCTACTTCTAATCTTCTGTGTAGATGATTTTGCAGATAGAATTGCCTATATCCGTGATGGCGAACCTATGGCACGCATGCTGAAAGTGGCACGGAGACGCATCTCTCCGGGCATTCCAGCTGTCGCCTGTTGTTCTTCCAGGTTCCGGCACACACATCTGCACCAGCCAGCTGGTGCTCACATGTGCGGGAGTGCTGGAAACTGGAAGAGCAGGTGAACCAGAAGCTCTTCTGGTTTCCAGTACTTTCCCTCACATGCACGCACATTCCCGCTTCGGCACTCGGTGCCAAAAAGGTTTGCCAACGGTGGCCTATATAATTTGGTTAGATATTTCAATTTTTTCCATGGTGTTGCCTTGTTTTCCTAAATATAGAAAAGTTTATGAAGTCAGAAGAAATGTGAGAACTGAAACTTGGCAAGGCAAACTGGTCCCAGAATGTCACATATCATACAGCACAGTTGACCACTCTATATTTATTTTTAACCACCCTAAATTTAATACCCCTGGATCAGGAGTCCCCAACCTGTGGGCTGAAGTCCACTACCAGGCCATGGGATAATCAACACTGGGCTGTGTGAGTAGCCGCCCTGTGCATGAACACACAGCTCCACTTCTGTGAGCACCGTTGCGGCCACTCATGGCCCCACTCATGTGAGCATCATCACAGGTGCTCGCGATCCTTCTCAGGTGAGCCTTATTGCGACCCCATTCATGCGAGTCTTGTCCTGGCCCCATTCACATGAACCTCGTTGCAGGCACTTACGGCCCCACTTGCGCGAATGTTGCCGCAAACATTGTGAGCGATCATGCACGTGGAAGCATCCACACATGTGCTTGCCCATCCCACAAAATAATTCCCTCTTTCCTTCCTTCCCCTGGTCTGGGCCACCAAGCCAGAAAGGTTAGGGAACTTTGCCCTAGATTGGTCTAATGAAAAATTAGTCTCATGTTTGCCTGCACATTCATTTTTCAGTGTTAAAATAAGGGGTGGGGATCCTCCTAGATTTTAACTGAAGGCTGAAAAATTGCAATTGTTATAACCATGAAAGGGGAAAATATAAACACAAAGCCTAATGATGGATATATGAAGTCAGGTTCTTCTTTTTCCAGTCTCTCCTTCTAATATGCCCAGGCATTTGCACTTTCCCCTCAATGGACAGGAGATCACATCAAATCAAACATGAATATAATTATTCACATTGACAGAACAATAATGTCCCCAGCAGAAAATCAACCTGGCAGAGACTGTGACATTCAATAAAGGAAAATGATGCTAAGAACTGCAGGATCAAAACAATGCAATTATATTCATGAGTACCAAAGGAAAATCATGTTCCCAAGAATCATAGGTGCTTTCTGACACCCAGCAACAACAACAACAAAAATAATCTAAGTGGGTATTTTTATCGACACTGTTAGGTGGTATTTATCCCTCCATTTTTCTAAATGGCATAGGAGTCTTCAGTGTTTGAAAAAAATGCACAAATATAAGGGGCTGCTGGAACTGAGCCTTTCACTTCCAAATGCACAGACACTCGAGTTGCATCATGCTGCATGCAATAACAATTCTGTGCATAGATGTCATTTTCAAAATAATATTTCCAATCTAGAAAGCTCCTTTATTTTCCTTGTTTTCAATGCCAGGCTAACAATGGACTGGGTTCAATCATCAGTAGTTCTTATTAAAGTTCATTATTATAAACATTCTGCAATGATTCAAGTATTAGTCCTTCGCTTCCAGGAAGCCTGGAGATTAAATAAGCCAAGGCTACCATTCAATTGCTTTTAATTTTTTCGTATTCACATTCAAACAGTTGTTAGCATAATTTTATGCCAGTTCTCTGTATTTTTGCAAAACTATAACAGAACAATATAACAAAACTTAATACAATTCCAGAACTCAGTAAAAAAATATGACTGAATGAAAAAAAAATCATTTGTTCAGAAATAGTAATTTCTAGAAGCTAGGCTCTCTTCTCTCATTTTTATATTTTTATTGTGGCAGAATTTTATTGGTTATTTTGACTATTGCTTCTTAGAATAGAATAGAATAGAATAGAATTTTATTGGCCAAGTGTGATTGGACACACAAGGAATTTGTCTTGGTGCATATGCTCTCAGTGTACATAAAAGAAAAGATACCTTCATCAAGGTACAACATTTACAACACAATTGATGATCAATATATCAATATAAATCATAAGGATTGCCAGCAACAAGTTATAGTCATACAGTCATAAGTGGAAAGAGATTGGTGATGGGAACTATGAAACGATTAATAGTAGTGCAGATTCAGTAAATAGTCTGACAGTGTTGAGGGAATTATTTGTTTAGCAGAGTGATGGCCTTGGGGAAAAAACTGTTCTTGTGTCTAGTTGTTCTGGTGTGCAGTGCTCTATAGCGTCGTTTTGAGGGTAGGAGTTGAAACAGTTTATGTCCAGGATGCGAGGGATCTGCAAATATTTTCACGGCCCTCTTCTTGATTCGTGCAGTATACAGGTCCTCAATGGAAGGCAAGTTGGTAGCAATTATTTTTCTGCAGTTCTAATTATCCTCTGAAGTCTGTGTTTTCTTGTTGGGTTGCAGAACCGAACCAGACAGTTATAGAGGTGCAAATGACAGACTCAATAATTCCTCTGTAGAATTGGATCAGCAGCTCCTTGGGCAGTTTGAGCTTACTGAGTTGGCGCAGAAAGAACATTCTTTGTTGTCCTTTTTAATGATGTTTTGATGTTAGCTGTCCATTTGAGATCTTGCGATATGATAGAACCCAGAAATTTGAAGGTTTCTACTGTTGATACTGTGTTGTCAAGTATTGTGAGAGGTGGAAGTATGGAAGGGTTTTTCCTAAAATCTACCACCATTTCTACGGTTTTGAGTGTGTTCAGTTCCAGATTGTTTTGGTTGCACCACAAGGCTAGTCGTTCGACCTCTCGTCTATATGCGGATTCGTCATTGTCTCGAATGAGACCAATCACTGTTGTGTCATCTGCGAACTTCAGTAGCTTAACAAATGGATCATTGGAGATGCAGTCATTGGTATACAGAGAGAAGAGAAGTGGGGAGAGCACACAGCCTTGAGGGGCCCCTGTGCTAATTGTACAGGTATTTGATGTGATCTTGCTTAGCTTCACCTGCTGCTTCCTGTTTGTTAGGAAGCTTGTGATCCACTTACAAGTCTGTTCCGGTACCTGTAGCTGGTTTAGCTTAGTTAGAAGAATGTCTGGAATGATGGTATTGAATGCTGAACTAAAGTCTACAAAGAGGACCCTTGCATAGGTCTTTGGAGACTCAAGATGTTGTAGGATGTAGTGCAGAGCCATATTAACAGCATCATCTGTTGATCTATTTGCTCGGTATGCAAATTGCAAGGGGTCTAAAAGCGGATTCGTGATGGTTTTCAGGTAGGAAAGCACTAGCCTTTCAAAGGTTTTCATGACTACAGATGTTAGAGCAACTGGTCTGTAGTCATTCAGTTCCTTGATGGTGGGCTTCTTCGGCACTGGGATGATGGTAGAGCGTTTGAAGCAAGAAGGAACATAGCACATCTCTAGTGATTTATTGAAAATATGGGTGAAGATGGGGGCCAATTGGTCAGCA
Organism: Ahaetulla prasina; assembly: GCF_028640845.1. NCBI lineage: Eukaryota > Metazoa > Chordata > Lepidosauria > Squamata > Colubridae > Ahaetulla > Ahaetulla prasina. The sequence continues at coordinate 152,835,715 of NC_080541.1, read as the reverse complement.
CAGACTTTTAAGCAAGAAGGAGTTATCTTGTCTGGGCCTGGCACTTTTCCTGGCTTTTGTCTGTGAAATAGGTCCTGCACTTCCTTTTCTGTGATCACTAGGGGTTGTGAACCCAATGAAATGGGGTCAGTTGTAGGAGGCTTGGCTGTTGTTGCTGTGTCTGAGATGGGGGTTGTGGAGATAGGTGGCTGTAGTTTCCTTTCAAACCTGCAGTAAAACTCATTCAGGTCATCTGCCAGTTGTTGATTACCTTCAGCCTGGGAAGGAGGTTTGCCATAGCCGGTGATATTTTTAAGAGTTTTCCACATGTTTGCTGGTTCATTTGCTGAAAATTGATTCTTTAGCTTTTCAGAGTAGCTTCTTTTTGCTGCTCTTATCTCCCTTGTTAGTGCATTTCTGGCCTGATTGTACAGCATTTTATCACCTTTTCTGTAGGCTTCCTCTTTGGAATGTCGTAGCTGCTTAAGTTTAGGTGTAAACCAAGGTTTGTTATTTATTCAAATAGCTCTGATAATCCTACATATCAGAGGAAATGAATTTTTAACAATTCTAGACATCCTTGGTTTCAAACATTTGTGTTAATTCAGAAAATTCTAAAGATTAATATACAATTGAAGCCAGAACATGGATTTCTTTTGGGACTGATGGACAAATAGCAGGAAAAACCCTATGGAACTTTGTTGTTATTTATGATAAGAGCAGCAAGATGTTTATATATGCATCAGAGTGAAAAGATTTGATATTACCCACAATTGAAGAATAGATGGTGAAATTGATGGAACTGGCTGAGATAGCAAATTTGACAGCTTTAATTAGAGAAACGACATTGATTAATTTTAATGGTGATTGGAAGCCCCTTCTGGGATTTCTGTATGAAAAAAATGAAATTATGATATATGGATTAGAAAAAATAGTAGATAATGGAAAGAAGAAAAATCAGTTTATAAACCTAGAGCTCAATATAAATGTATACTTATATCTATATAAAATAAAATTCAAAACATTCCTTTGTAATTCTTGTTTTCCCCCTGCACTTTTGGCTTTGTTCTTTTATGCTTTGCATCTCTATTATTTTTTACCAACAACAATTATTATTTGTTATTCATTTTTAATGTCTTTATTTTAAAATTTAATAACGTTATTCCAAAAAATACCGCCCCCTCAATTCTAGACTTCCTGAACTATACGAAAGTAAAATTTATGCATTTCAGTGTGTATTAGCAAGCTGTCACTCATATTTCTGGAAAATACATTTGTGTGCTAAAAAAAATCCTTGCTCTTTCAGAGAGCCTTCAGAAAAAAAACAACAGTTGATGGGTTTATTATTGTAATGCAGCTATTTGTATTTGTTCTTTGTTGCTTTATGATATGAATGTTAAAATTTGTACAGTTCTTCTCACAATTGGTAGCCATCTGAGACAATGAACATTTCCGTGACTTATCTTCATGATTTCAATAAACAAGAATCATAATAGATTTACAGACAAACTGTTGGTAACAAAGATCCAGAGAAGTAGACATTCCTTAATTTGAAAGAAATCTGATTCAAATTCCATGCTGAAAAATTTACATTAAGTTAAACATTTTGACTGATACCTTGGAATGTGGATTTTACTGTCAGCCTAATCCTGAACCAGGGGTGTATTCAGCAGGTTCAGACAGGTTCTGGAGAACCGGTAGCAGAAATTTTGTATAGTTCAGAAACCGGCAAATTCTGGCTGGCACCCAGAGTGGGGTGGGAATGGAGATTTTGTAATATCCTTCCCCTGGGAGTGGGGAGGGAATGAGGATTTTGGAGTATTCTCCCCTGGAGTGGGGTGGGGATGGAGATTTTGCAGTATCCTTCCCCTGCCATGCCCATTAAGCCACGCCCACCAAGCCATACCACGCCCATCAAACCACGCCCACAGAACTGGTAGTAAAAAAAATTGAATTCCACCACTGTTCTGAACAATACACAATGCAAATGGTTTGGTCATAATAGTAACCTCTGAAGCTGCAAACTTTATAATCACAATTTACCAAGCTAACAAAAATCCAAGAAAAATATTTGATGGATTTGCAGAATTATTCTTTCACAAATTATTTTAGCAAAGTATAGAAATAACTTAAAAAAATGCATCTGTGTGCATAAAACCATTCTCGTGTTCACTCAAACAACACAGTTTGTTAGAGTCAGTCTAACAAGGCCTTCTTAAGCCAAAATAAAGCACTTTAACATCATTGGGAGAATTCACTAAATTATAGGACCAAATGATTACTTCATTTTCAGAGACAGGAACTTGCTACATTTATAATCTCTGTTATCTCAGATTAAGAACATTTATTTTTTCTACAAAAGTGTCTCTCCTCTCCTCTATTCCTCTCTTCTCTTCTCCCCACCCACCATCCCTCAGCATAATTCTATTTATCTGTGGTTTTATGGGACTACAAAGCAATTATGAAACTAGATAAAATTGTTTCCCCCGGCTTATATAGAAGTCCTAAAAAGCTTTCATTGAGAACATAAGGATTTGTATAACAGAAAATATTAGGCAGCATATGTGCGAAATACAAGGGTAAGGAACAGATGTTATTGACCTACAGATCTTTTCATTTTTCGCCAGTGCCACGTCAGCTTGGGCTATTAAATTATTTTAGTACATCATGATCTGAAGGATCACAGGTTCCCTCTAAGAACTCTTAATTTGAGATAAACTGTTTAAAATTTGAATTTACAATTCAATTTTCATTAATCTGGCCCAGGAGCACATAGAACTGACCCCCACGCCCAAAACATTAATAGGAGAGAATTATGCAGATCACTATAAAATACTGGGCTATGACCTGTAGATGGAAGACGAGTCATGTGTCAGTTTAGACCAGAGTTCTTCAAACATAATTTAAGATATCTGGACTCCAACTTCCAGAATTCCCCTGTCAGTCATGGGAGCTGAAGTCCCCACATCTTAAAGTTGCCAAGTTTGAAAAACATTTATTTAGATCAATGGAAATGCATGCTCCAGTTTGAGTGATTTCCTTTTAGCTCTAGAAGGGGGGGGGGGAGGATAAGAGTTTCAAGATTATGGAAATGATCCCTACTTACCTCTTTCACATCTTTATAACCAAAGGTAGTATAACTTCAATCATAACGGCCTTAACCAAACTAGTATTTCTTTACTTGGCTGCCCTATTCAATTCTGTAATTTGGGGACAATAATAATATGGAGAGAAATTTAGAGGCTGATTGGAAAGATTGGCATGATAATACGTGTGAAATAGATTTTAATAGTAAATATCTTTCCTTCCACCCTCCTTTTCTCCAGGCATATGGATTAATTATTATATAATTAAATAAACAAGAAATAATGCTAACTTTAGCAATCCTTCATATTCCTGTTTGATTCACACGATCTGACTATAAACTCCAATTTCCAAGTTTCTGGACAAAATTAAACCAGATATTCCAACATACCATATCATATGAAGGACCTCTACTACATATTGGAGAAGCCTGAGTCCTAAATGAGAATTTGCCAAAATATTCTACTTCTATAGCTAGCATGTTAAGCAGTCGTAGATTGTGCTTGCCACAATCTTGACAAAATAAAGATGACAATCAGATTTTGCAATGTAGCTAAGACACATCATCTTCATCAGTTGCATAAATATAGCCAGGGGGAGAATGGTGGCTGCCTTGGGGCTTGCAAGGTTTTCAAGCTTTTTAAAAAAGTGAATGGGATCTACTGTAGGGTAAAAATGCAGGAATATGGAACCTAGGTATTTTCTAGGGTGGCAAAGCAACAAACAAAATCTGCTACCCTAAATCACATTTAATCAATGTGTAATAATAAAAGCCACCATTAGGTGATGCCAAAGAGATACAGAATATTCTCTTTACTCCCACTTAGTGGTCATGTGGATTTTTTGATTTATTTGTTTATTTGCAGCCAAGAACCTTAAACACTCAAAGAGCCACAAAGGTCCTAACCAGAAGCCCCCCCATTCAATTCTGGAGGCGGCCAAAAGTCCAGTTCCCCCACATAGAATCTCCTCCTATTGTGGCATACTTTTTCCTTTGCCAACCAAAAGTCTGATTCCCCTACCATAGAGCCTCCTCCTAGCATCCTTTTTCCTCTGCCAACCAGAAGTCCAGTTCCCCCCCCCACACACACACACATAGAGTCTCTTCCTAGCATGGTGTCCTTTTTCCTCTACCTGTCGTAACCAAAAGCCCTATTAATCGTGGAGCCGACTAGTGACAAGGAGCCGCAACAGAGGGATGAAAGACTGGACTGGACTGGACTGGATTGGACTATGGACTATGAACAGACTGACAGCCATTTCTACCTGATTAAGACCTTCTGTAGAAACATTTTCCATAGGTTTACCATGGAGGCTGCCGGCCTGTTTACCTGGGCTTATCATCTTCATCTGGTTCCAGCTTTATTTGTCCTCTTTGACATCTGGACATCCGTTGGAGGATCCATCTTTTAACGTCTTACCATCTGGGATGTTACCATCTTAGCACCCTCACCGATTCGTACTTTTCTATGCGTTACGCTGCACATGAACTCTTGCGCCTGCGGTGCCCCGCCTGCAGGAATGGCCCGTCTCACTACCAAGGGCCGGCCTCAATGAGGTCTTGGGACCCACAGAGGTGGCATCTGAAGAGAAAGAGCCTTTGGGGTTTTAGATAGGGCATTTTAAGGGGTGGGAGGGTTAGGGGCGGGTGTTGGGGGTAGCCCGTCGGGAGGAAACCAGTCCCTCGCTCGTGGCGATTATTTAGTGGGTTCGGAGGTTATGGGGGAATGTGTTCCTTTTGTGAGGTGGTTCCATTTGCACGGTAAGTGGGAGGGGCAGATATGGCGGAAGGGGGATCGTGTCGGTCTAGGGGTCACGCATTCGATGTCTGCAAGCGATCGCGTGCCCGATCCTCTGACTTTTCCCGTTCCCGGATGGTCAAGACCCTCAGAGCCTGGGCCTTCGTCTTATGTTATGCAACGCACGGTCCATGGCCAATAAGGCCCCCTAATACGATCTTATCCAGGGGCACATGGATCTTATAGGCGTTACGGAGACCTGGTTGGGCACTGAAGGGCGTGCCCTGGTGAAATGTGCCCACGGGTTTCCGTGCATTCCATCAGCCGAGGCCCAGGGTAGGGGTGGGGGTGGCGGTTGCTATTAAAGAGAGTCTAGAGCCGAGGGAGACCACTGTACCTCAGATTGCGGGTGTGAATCCCTCTTTGTGAGATGGGGTCATAGGTGTCAGATGGGCTTGCTGGTCACGTACCTGGCTCCTTGCTGCGTGACAGCTGCCCTGCCCGAGCTCCTGGAGGTGCTTGCGGGGTGGCAGTGGAGACCCCAGACTTTTAGTCATGGGGACTTTAACTTGCCATCTGCCGGCTCGTCATCGACAGTGGCTCGGGAGTTCATGGCTTCCATGACGGCCTTGGACCTGACTCAAGTAGTTGATGGCCCCACTCACATCGGGGGTGGCACTCTGGATCTTATTTTTATCTCTGGTCAGTGGTTGAAGGATCTGGATTTGAGAGATGTAGTCATAGAACCTTTGTCATGGTCAGATCACTCTCTCCTTCGCCTGGACTTTCTGACCGCCACTCAACACCGCAGGGAGGCGGAACCACAACGTTGGTTCCGTCCCAGGCGCCTGATGGACCCGGAGAGGTTCGGACGGAGCTTGGGCCACTTCCTGAGGTCTGGCTCACGGCACGGCAGAGGAACTAGCCGCAGCCTGGCAGCGGGCTGCGGCTGGGGCTTTAGACCGTGTCGTGCCTCTGCGACCTCTGACCCGGCGCAGATCCCAACCGGCTCCTTGGTTCTCCGAGGAGCTGAGGGGATGAAGCGCGGAGAAGGCGCCTAGAGAGCTCCTGGAGGTCTAGCCGTTTAGAAGCTGATCGGACACTAGTTATACTAGGACCTACCTAGTGGCACTGAGGAAGCGGCGTTGCTCGCCTCCTCCCTCATTGCGTCGGCAGATAACCGCCCAGCCGCCCTTTTTGGGTGACCCGTTCCCTCCTTCACCAGGGGGCGGGATGACCAGTTGCAGGGACGTGCTGAGGAGTTTAACGGTTATCTATACGATAAAATCGTTCAGCTTCGAGACGGTCTAGACCAAAATTGCGGCGATTCAGATGAGGCGTCTGAGGGTGGTCTTGGTGACATTTGTTGGGATGAGTTTGACCCTGTGGCTCCCGAGGACATGGACAGGTTGTTGGGTAGGCTGAATGCCACCACGTGTTTACTGGACCCGTGCCCCTCCTGGCTGGTGCTGGCCACTCAGGAGGTGACACGAGGCTGGCTCCAGGCGATTACGAGTGCCTCCTTGTTGGAGGGAGTCTTTCCGGCCGCCTTGAAAGAGGCGGTGGTGAGGCCCCTCCTCAAGAAGCCCTCCCTGGACCCGGCTGTCTTAGGTAATTATCGTCCGGTCTCCAACCTTCGCTTCGCGGCGAAGGTTGTAGAGAGTATGGTGGCATATCAGTTTCCTCTGCACCTGGATGAAACTGTCTATCTAGACCCGTTTCAGTCCGGCTTCCGGCCCGGTTACAACACGGAGGCGGCTTTGGTCGCGTTGGTGGATGATCTCTGGAGGGCCAGGGATAGGGTTGTTCCTCTGCCCTGGTCCTATTAGACCTCTCAGCGGCTTTCGATACCATCGACCATGGTATCTTGCTGCGCCGGTTGGGGGGATTGGGAGTGGGAGGCACCGTTTATCGGTGGTTCTCCTCCTATCTCTCCGACCGGTCGCAGACGGTGTTGACAGGGGGGCAGAGGTCGGCCCCGAGGCGCCTCACTTGTGGGGTGCCGCGGGGTCGATCTCTCGCCTTCTGTTCAACATCTATATGAAGCCGCTGGGTGAGATCATCAGTGGCTTGGTGTGAGGTACCAGCTGTCGCTGATGACACCCAGCTGTACTTTTCACACGGGCCACCCCAATGAAGCTATCAGTGCTGTCCCGGTGTTTGGAAGCCGTCGGGTCTGGATGGAGAAACAGGCTCAAGCTCAATCCCTCCAAGACTGAGTGGCTGTGGATGCGGCATCCCGGTACAGTCAGCTGAGTCCTCGGCTGACTGTTGGGGGCGAGTCACTGGCCCGATGGAGAGGGTGCGCAATCTGGGCGTTCTCCTGGATGAGCGGCTGTCTTTTGAAGACCATTTGACGGCCGTCTCCAGGAGAGCTTTCCACCAGGTTCGCCTGGTGCCAGTTGCGCCTTTCTAGACCGGGATGCCTTATGCACGGTCACTCACGCCCTCGTGACGTCTCGCCTGGATTACTGCAATGCTCTCTACATGGGGCTCCCTTGAGGGGCATCCGGAGGCTTCAGTTGGTCCAGAATGCGGCTGCGCGGGTGATAGAGGAGCCTCGGGGCTCCCGTGTTACACCTATCCTGCGCAGACTGCACTGGCTACCTGTGGCCTTCCGAGTGCGCTTCAAGGTGTTGATGACAATCTTTAAAGCGCTCCATGGCATAGGGCCGGGCTATTTACGGGACCGCCTACTGCTACCAAATACCTCTCACCGACCCGTGCGCTCTCACAGAGAGGGACTCCTCAGGGTGCCGTCAGCTAGGCAGTGCCGTCTGGCGACACCCAGGGGAAGGGCCTTCTCTGTGGGGGCTCCCACCCTCTGGAATGAACTCCCTCCAGGACTTCGTCAACTTCCGGACCTCCGAACCTTTCGTCGCGAGCTTAAAACGCTCTTATTCATCTGCGCGGGACTGGATTAGATTTTAAAGTTATTGGTTTTAAGGGGTTTTTTATTATTTATATTGTTTTTTAAATTCGGCAATAGAATAAGTTTTTTAATTGTTGTTTTTAATTTGTATTTATATGTATTTTAACTGCCTGTGAACCGCCCTGAGTCCTTAGGGAGATAGGGCGGTATATAAATTTGAAAAATAAATAAATAAATAAATAAAGAGCCACATGCGGCTCCAGAGACGCAGGTTGCTGACCCCTGAAATACTGCAACCTGTAGACACTGTTCTGCCCCAAGAAAATTCCCAAACTACCACTTTTCTGGTTTGTGCAAGACCTGGCCACTAGAACATGTATGCTTGTTCAAATGTAGCCACTAGCTCTTTAATTGATATTAAATATTGAGAGAGCAGATAGATGGAAGAGATCTGCATGAGCTCTTAGAGAGCTTAATTTATTATATACCACTGATTTTAAGTGAGGAGGACTCTTATTTTTAGCTAACTGTGGGCTTCCATATATAGATGACTTGGCATATCATAGATTGTTCTCACCTAACCTAGCGATTGTTAAAAGTTTATTTTGACAGAACTATAGGTTAATCGCGCTGAGATTTACAAACATGTAAACATTATAAAAATGAAAAAGAAAAAAAGATTTGTTTTGGTTCCTGCATTAAAGCAAATTGAGAAGGTAAATAAGGAAAAAGAAGCAGATGTACCTTCCTTTATCTGCATGGCCTCCTGCCCCTGTGTTAAAAGAAACCAAATGAAAATGAACATTTATTTCACTTTATTCTGTACAAGAAAGTCAGTTCAGGATTTCAAACAGATCTTTCCCATGAGGCAGTTTATGTACAGAATTAATAATTGATAACTAATATCTTATTCACTCACACTTATTTTCTGTTCTTCATAAACCTCTACTTATAGTTTGTGATTTTTTCACCCTAATGCATTTATCTCAGTCTCTATTCCACATGCACATTGCAATATGTTCTCATTCCACACATGCTCACATTGTACTGAAACCAGCATTCAAACTTAGCAATGTACAATAGATCTCAACATAGCACTTTCCAACATTTTTCATGACTTGGGAAAAATAATTCCTCGACATTTGCAGGATGATGACTTTGATATACCATGTTACATGTGAATATGCACTAACATATTTTAGTTAGAAGCAGGAAAAACTCCAGGAAAAATCAGAATGTTGACAAGGGATTATTAGCCCTGTTGAGGTACTATTCCCTTGTTGATTTGATATGGGAAGAACAGTGAATGACCTCTTGATTCTCCAAATCATGCTGGAAATAACAATGAAGAGTTGGTCTCCACGGATACAGATGATTGCCTATAATAGACAGTCTTTCTTAGTATATAACACTTATTTAGAAAGATTATCAGGTTTCCAGCTAATGATAGAAGAGACAGGCTGTTCACATATTCCTGTATGTTCAATTCAACACAATAATGTATTGCATGAATAGAGCAAGATGGTTTGCTCAGAGGGAAAAAAAAGAATATATAAAGAGGTAAGACATGCATGTGGCTTTCTGTTTAGTATTATTACTAAATAAAATGAGGTGCACAAGTGTGCTTACAGCTTTCTCTCAATTTCACTAGCTTCTAGAGAGGTTTAGGTCTGAAGACACAAAAATACCATAACAATCCTAAGGTTCTCATGGTGCAGGAGAGCCATTGAGATCATAAACACCATTAAACAAAGAGAAACAACCAACTGATAATCTAATAGGTTGCAGGCAGAATCATCCAGAGTACAATTCCATGAACTGAATGAAGCTACAGATAGAAAGGAAAGGTCAGGCCAAATTATCCCGGTGATTAGATCCCAAATTTGGAATGGAAGAATTGTTTTCCATTCCTGGAAGTGTGAGCTGGAAATTGGTATAGTGGATTTAGTACCTAGGCAAGTGTTTCAAGTAACTCTTCTGTTTATCTATAGGTTACAGTCATTGCTACAGGGAGCGCAGTGGGTCATGAGGTTAGGATGCTCAGCTGACAATTGGCAGGCTCATGTTCAAAGCTGAGTTGCTGCCACAGGATAGTATGAGTTCCTGTCACACACTCCAGCTCCTGCTGACCCAGCAGTTCAAAAGTGGGCAACCCTGAGTAGATAAATGGGCAACTACAGCAGGCAACTTAATGGAGACATGAAAGGAGCCCCCACTGGATGTTGCCAGGCAATGATGATGTCACCATTCAATCTTTTCAACCCAGCTCTTTGGCACTCCTGACATGACAGTAGTAGTAGTAGTAGTAGTAGTAGTAGTAGTAGTAGTGGTAGTAGTAGTAGTAGCAGCAGCAGCAGCAGCAGCAATAGCTACAGGATGTGGTCAGAGGAACCATACCTTATTCTGGGGATCATTCAGAGCAACCTTCCCTTGAAATTTTGGCATTACCAGAAAGACTATAGACCATTCACAAGTCATTATTTCTAACATCTGAACTAAGACTAATAATATTAATAAACATCTTGAGTTTTGTCCATAAACTATCCATCTGTCTAACATGCATGTGCAGCAGAATTATTAGCTTAAAAAATAGTGGTCAGGGATTGAGGCCAACCTATGAGCCATCTTTAAACAAAATCAATAACTGTCTAATTAGCTGGTGCCCTGTACTACAAAAATTAAAACACAACCTGACTGGAGACATGTAAATCGATAAAATAATTTGTAATTATAATGGGTTGCGAATCAGTATGTAAGAAGAAAGCTATCTATGCCGGAACAGCAGAACTGAGTAAAAACATTGGGGTTTGTACTCCAAATTGGGGTGTTTTTTAAAGAACCATTTAGTAATTTCAAGCTAAAGGAATTTTTTTCCCATTCTGAACTAATAAAGTGTCTTTATCTGAGTACAAATTGGTTCCAATAGTTGTAGTTGAAGGATAAAACATTGCAAGTAAGTTGTTCTAACTTTTGGAATCTCCTCGTGCTAGAGAGTCGATTTTTCTCTTCCATTTCTTCTAAGACCCTCAGAGCTCTGAATCACTATAGCTTTCCAAGAAGTAATAGCCAAGCTGTTAATAATCTTGAGAAAAGCTAGATTTTAAGTGTCACAAGACAAGATTTTAACTGAGTAGAGTGGTTTCTGAAAAACCTCCTATCAAATCTAGCCAATATCCAAATTAAGGGTTAAGTGTCTGAGAATTCTGATTAACTACCAAGCCCAGGTGTGAAGCCTGACATTCACATAACTTTATGTCAGGCATTTGTCTTCCAAGAGAGAAAAAAAATGAAAGGCAAGGCCCCCACTCTTCTATTCCTATTCATAAGTTAATGGATGACTAGAAAGAGAACAAGAGAAAGATTGATCATGCCACTTTGCTGAACAGCATCTATTAGATGTGTATGCGGATGCATTGTGAAATCCCTTTGTTATTTCAGTTTTTCTCTTTCTTTCTCTTATACTTGCCCTCCTGTAGGGACTAGTAATGTATGGATTAATATAAAACCAGTTCACTGGATGTTCACTGGATGCATTAACAAAATGATGTACAGGTACCTCTTTTCATAGAAAATCTTCAACTACTTTTATTCATCACTTTTCTATCACACCAAACAATTAAAATGGGAAAGAGAAAAGCTAGAGGAAGTACACATAGAGTCTATGCAGGGAAAGAAAAAAAACGGAGTGTGAACAGTTTCAGGGATAACAAAAGATGAACATGTACAAATGGAGAGCTGGTGCATGCAAATTTAGTGAAACGACTAGAAAAGCCTAAAGTGCAAAAATGGATAGCAGAAGCAAAATAAGAGCAAAAAGGAGAGGAGAGGAGAGGAGAGGAGAGGAGAGGAGAGGAGAGAAGAGAAGAGAAGAGAAGAGAAGAGAAGAGAAGAGAAGAGAAGAGAAGAGAAGAGAAGAGAAGAGAAGAGAAGAGAAGAGATAAATACAGAGAGCCGGTGCGTGAAAATTTAGTGAAAGGAACATAAAAGCCTAAAATTCAAAAATGGATATCAGAAGGAAAATTGAAACAGAAAAGAAAAAGAAAAGAAAAGAAAAGAAACAATACTTAGGAAATATGAATGGTTTGCTTAAGGGAGAAGATAAAAACTGTACATATTTTGCAAATGACAGAAATAGAGGAGAAGTGGATGACAAGAGATAGTAAGTGGATGGGAGAGAGAGGGTACAATATACCTAGATGAATGGGATGGACAGAAGATATATTTTAAAAAAAGGTTGGATTTTCCACCTCCCCCAATATTTTCTCCATAATTTGAGCAAAATGTGAGTGAACTAATTCATGCATACACTCCAACAGAAATTGCAACAAAGATTGCACCATAAGAGGAATGGGATAAATTCATCTGTTATTATTTTAAATTTTTTTATATCAAAAAAGTTTTTTCCCCCATAATAATTCCAACAGTGTACAGTACAATCACTTATCCAACAACCGATCCTATACTCAAATTATGCTCAATCGGGCCTGCTCAGCCGCCACTCCCTTCGTTATTATTTTAATTTTGACCAAACTCATAACTAAGCTCACAGACAAATTAGAATAAATAGACCACATTTAACTTCCCTGAATTTGTGTTATAGATTTATGATGGAAAAAATGCATTTAAAATATGAATAAAGAAGACATACATAAAGTCTTCAAAAATCTGTACTGGGGAAAATGAATTTTCACGTAGACTGATGGAAAAATGGAAATAAAATCAACTTGCTCTTAAAAATGAATTCATACTACAAAATATTATAGAAATATAGTATATCCATTTCTGCTTTGATGTCCTTATACACCATGCTATAAAATAATAGCCAAAGTGAGTTGTTGCTTTTCGACTATCAAAGAATAAAATGAAAAATCATTGTAATGGTAAAGTTGGGGATGAAACTCTGAAGGTGGAGAAATCCTAGAAGATAATATGTGCAGTTTTTTTGCTGTTGTTGTTTGCTTTATTTATTTATTAAAACAGATTGGATAGGGAGAAAAATAATAAACTAACAAAAAAGAGAAATAAAGCAATAAAAGATCAATTGTATACAGTATATGAGGGCTTCTCATGTATATATAGATGCATCTACATCAGGGGTGAAATGTAAAATTTGTTACTACCGGTTCTGTGGGCGTGGCTTGGGGTGTAATGTGACTGGGTGGGCGTGGCCAACTGAAGAGGTTGTAAAAAATGCTTTTAAAAGCCTGTGCTGATCAGGCAACTCAGCTGGGATCGTCAGAGGAAAAAAAAGCTTTTAAAGGGTTCTGATGATCCCAGCTGAGTTGCCTGATTGCCAGAACCTTTTAAAAACATTTTTTCTACAACCCCTTCAGCTAAAGAGCTTGTAGAAAACATGGTTTTAAAGGGTTCTGATGATCAGACAACTCAACTGGGATCACCAGAGGGAAAAAAGCTTCTAAAGAGTTCTGACGATCCCACCTGAGCCTTGTGATCCTCAGAGGCTTTTTTTTTTACTTTTAAAAGCATTTTTTCAGCGGAAGAAAAAATGCTTTTAAAATTAAAAAAACCCCTCTGATAATCGCGTGGATCAGCTGGGGCGGAGGGGGGAGGGATTTTTGCTACCAGTTCTCCAAACCATCCACTGCCATTGCTACCGGATCGGGCGATTCAGTCCGAACCAGGAGCATTTCACCCCAACCTACATAAAATGCTGTATATAACAATATCAGTAAAAGATAATCATATTTCATTACAATTATTCATGCATATTCTACATCTATAGACAACTTGTTTGTAGGATGCAAGTAACATCAGACCTTCAATTCAACACAATAATGTATTGCATGAATAGAGCAAGATGGTTTGCCAGATATATAAAGAGGTAAGACATGCATGTGGCTTTCTGTTTAGTATTATTACTAAATAAAATGAGGTGCACAAGTGTGCTTACAGCTTTCTCTCAATTTCACTAGCTTCTAGAGAGGTTTAGGTCTGAAGACACAAAAATACCATAACAATCCTAAGGTTCTCATGGTGCAGGAGAGCCATTGAGATCATAAACACCATTAAACAAAGAGAAACAACCAACTGATAATCTAATAGGTTGCAGGCAGAATCATCCAGAGTACAATTCCATGAACTGAATGAAGCTACAGATAGAAAGGAAAGGTCAGGCCAAATTATCCCGGTGATTAGATCCCAAATTTGGAATGGAAGAATTGTTTTCCATTCCTGGAAGTGTGAGCTGGAAATTGGTATAGTGGACTTAGTACCTAGTAACTCTTCTGTTTATCTATAGGTTACAGTCATTGCTACAGGGAGCGAGTGGGTCATGAGGTTAGGATGCTCAGCTGACAATTGGCAGGCTCATGTTCAAAGCTGAGTTGCCTGATTGCCAGAACCTTTTAAAAACATTTTTTCTACAACCCCTTCAGCTAAAGAGCTTGTAGAAAACATGGTTTTAAAGGGTTCTGATGATCAGACAACTCAACTGGGATCACCAGAGGGAAAATAGCTTCTAAAGAGTTCTGACGATCCCACCTGAGCCTTGTGATCCTCAGAGGCTTTTTTACTTTTAAAAGCATTTTTCAGCGGAAGAAAAAATGCTTTTAAAATTAAAACCCCTCTGATAATCGCGTGGATCAGCTGGGGCGGAGGGGGGAGGGATTTTTGCTACCAGTTCTCCAAACCATCCACTGCCATTGCTACCGGATCGGGCAATTCAGTCCGAACCAGGAGCATTTCACCCCAACCTACATAAAATGCTGTATATAACAATATCAGTAAAAGATAATCATATTTCATTACAATTATTCATGCATATTCTACATCTATAGACAACTTGTTTGTAGGATGCAAGTAACATCAGACCTTCAATTCAACCAGTAATGGGGTCATATATGTGTCTTTCCACTGTTGGAGAACTAATCAAAAGGCAAAATAAGATCTCAGAGAATACATTTCCCTTGTCCAACTGTCAATTCCCATGTAGTAGATTTGTGTAGTTCAAAATATTATTTATATTGATATAAAACAATATATTAATATATTGATATTGATTGTTCCTGATTGCTTATTTGTACCCTATGCTTATCATTAAGTGTTATATCATTAAGTGTTAAATTGTACCCTATGACCATCATTTGTGTTGTAAATGTTGTACCTTGATGAAGGTATCTTTTCTTTTATGTACACTGAGAGCACATGCACCAAGACAAATTCCTTGTGTGTCCAATCACATTTGGCCAATAAAAAATTCTATTCTATTGTATTCTATACTGTGTGCATCTGAAAACACTAAACTTTGCTTCAAAATCAAATTAAAATAGTAGTTGTTTATTTTCAGAACATAACTTTAGTACATTTCTAAAACATATCAAATCAAATCTTTCTTATGGTAATAGATTAGCATAGGAGAGAGGTGCAGTCAATCAGAAAGCATAGAAGAACATTGACTGAAAAATATGTTGATGGAGATTCTCAGTCATCCAGGCAGAAATGTTTAGAAGTTGAGTCATGACAGCTAGACTTATTTACTTGCTTTGAGATGTTTCACTGCCCATCCAAGCAACTTCTTCAGTCCGAACAAATTGGTTAGGGGAATCTGAGTCGCTACACACTTTGGGGAAGAAACTCTGAGGTTGGTCCTGGAATACCCCTATGAATTTTAGGAATTGGCCCATTCTATTAACTCTTTACCTACTCAATTTCCCCTAACCACTTGCTCGGACTGAAAAAGTTGATTGGCTTGGCAGCAAAGTATCTCAAACCAACAAGGAAATAAGTCCAGTTGCCATGACTCAACTTACAGACATCGATTTGAGAACTTTTCCAGACATATATATTTTAAAAAGTGTCATTTTGATTGTATCTCCAACATGATGATTTTTCATTCCTTTCTGTACAAAATAGAATGGTGTACCCATAAATCTAAAACAGTATCTTTTTGTTGTATGTGCCATATCTCAAGATATGATTAGGTTTCTAATATTGATAACTTTTCCATTCTGAACTAATAAAATGTCTTTATCTGAGTACAAATTGGTTCCAATAGTTGTAGTTGAAGGATAAAACATTGCAAGTAAGTTGTTCTAACTTTTGGAATCTCCTCGTGCTAGAGAGTCGATTTTTCTCTTCCATTTCTTCTAAGACCCTCAGAGCTCTGAATCACTATAGCTTTCAAGAAGTAATAGCCAAGCTGTTAATAATCTTGAGAAAAGCTAGATTTTAAGTGTCACAAGACAAGATTTTAACTGAGTAGAGTGGTTTCTGAAAAACCTCCTATCAAATCTAGCCAATATCCAAATTAAGGGTTAAGTGTCTGAGAATTCTGATTAACTACCAAGCCCAGGTGTGAAGCCTGACATTCACATAACTTTATGTCAGGCATTTGTCTTCCAAGAGAGAAAAAAAATGAAAGGCAAGGCCCCCACTCTTCTATTCCTATTCATAAGTTAATGGATGACTAGAAAGAGAACAAGAAAGATTGATCATGCCACTTTGCTGAACAGCATCTATTAGATGTGTATGGATGCATTGTGAAATCCTTTGTTATTTCAGTTTTTCTTTCTTTCTCTTATACTTGCCTCCTGTAGGGACTAGTAATGTATGGATTAATATAAAACCAGTTCACTGGATGTTCACTGGATGCATTAACAAAATGATGTACAGGTACCTCTTTTCATAGAAAATCTTCAACTACTTTTATTCATCACTTTTCTATCACACCAAACAATTAAAATGGGAAAGAGAAAAGCTAGAGGAAGTACACATAGAGTCTATGCAGGGAAAGAAAAAAAACGGAGTGTGAACAGTTTCAGGGATAACAAAAGATGAACATGTACAAATGGAGAGCTGGTGCATGCAAATTTAGTGAAACGACTAGAAAAGCCTAAAGTGCAAAAATGGATAGCAGAAGCAAAATAAGATCTCAGAGAATACATTTCCCTTGTCCAACTGTCAATTCCCATGTAGTAGATTTGTGTAGTTCAAAATATTATTTATATTGATATAAAACAATATATTAATATATTGATATTGATTGTTCCTGATTGCTTATTTGTACCCTATGCTTATCATTAAGTGTTATATCATTAAGTGTTAAATTGTACCCTATGACCATCATTTGTGTTGTAAATGTTGTACCTTGATGAAGGTATCTTTTCTTTTATGTACACTGAGAGCACATGCACCAAGACAAATTCCTTGTGTGTCCAATCACATTTGGCCAATAAAAAATTCTATTCTATTGTATTCTATACTGTGTGCATCTGAAAACACTAAACTTTGCTTCAAAATCAAATTAAAATAGTAGTTGTTTATTTTCAGAACATAACTTTAGTACATTTCTAAAACATATCAAATCAAATCTTTCTTATGGTAATAGATTAGCATAGGAGAGAGGTGCAGTCAATCAGAAAGCATAGAAGAACATTGACTGAAAAATATGTTGATGGAGATTCTCAGTCATCCAGGCAGAAATGTTTAGAAGTTGAGTCATGACAGCTAGACTTATTTACTTGCTTTGAGATGTTTCACTGCCCATCCAAGCAACTTCTTCAGTCCGAACAAATTGGTTAGGGGAATCTGAGTCGCTACACACTTTGGGGAAGAAACTCTGAGGTTGGTCCTGGAATACCCCTATGAATTTTAGGAATTGGCCCATTCTATTAACTCTTTACCTACTCAATTTCCCCTAACCACTTGCTCGGACTGAAAAAGTTGATTGGCTTGGCAGCAAAGTATCTCAAACCAACAAGGAAATAAGTCCAGTTGCCATGACTCAACTTACAGACATCGATTTGAGAACTTTTCCAGACATATATATTTTAAAAAGGTTGGATTTTCCACCTCCCCCAATATTTTCTCCATAATTTGAGCAAAATGTGAGTGAACTAATTCATGCATACACTCCAACAGAAATTGCAACAAAGATTGCACCATAAGAGGAATGGGATAAATTCATCTGTTATTATTTTAAATTTTTTTATATCAAAAAAGTTTTCCCCCCCATAATAATTCCAACAGTGTACAGTACAATCACTTATCCAACAACCGATCCTATACTCAAATTATGCTCAATCGGGCCTGCCCAGCCGCCACTCCCTTCGTTATTATTTTAATTTTGACCAAACTCATAACTAAGCTCACAGACAAATTAGAATAAATAGACCACATTTAACTTCCCTGAATTTGTGTTATAGATTTATGATGGAAAAATGCATTTAAAATATGAATAAGAAGACATACATAAAGTCTTCAAAAATCTGTACTGGGAAAATGAATTTTCACGTAGACTGATGGAAAATGGAAATAAAATCAACTTGCTCTTAAAATGAATTCATACTACAAAATATTATAGAAATATAGTATATCCATTTCTGCTTTGATGTCCTTATACACCATGCTATAAAATAATAGCCAAAGTGAGTTGTTGCTTTTCGACTATCAAAGAATAAAATGAAAATCATTGTAATGGTAAAGTTGGGGATGAAACTCTGAAGGTGGAGAAATCCTAGAAGATAATATGTGCAGTTTTTTGCTGTTGTTGTTGCTTTATTTATTTATTAAAACAGATTGGATAGGGAGAAAAATAATAAACTAACAAAAAGAGAAATAAATGGTTTTAAATTAGGTACTATGACATTGGTATCTTGACTTATGTCTGTAATGACTTTCATATCATAATTGCAGTTGTAAATTGAATATTATCTGTAGAGATCCCAGCATTAAGGATTCCAGCAATTATCCAATACTTTGATAAAGCCATTTGTTTATCAATTTTGAAATTTACAGTAGTTTTAACACATAGCATCAATTTAGCCTAAAAATGGAATCCTTTTTTTAACCAGAAATATATGCCAGTCTTTTAAATTGATATTTACAAGTGACAGGAGATACCACAAATCTATTATCTTTTTAGTGTCAGACAATGTTATGCACAAAACAATATATACAAACTATTCAAAAGGGCTCAGTGTGTAGAATTTGCACTAAGTGGAGAAATACAGTACAATATTTGATTCCAATCAAAGGAGACCTTTAGGTGTATAATTCAAAACCTCCATCTGTAACTGACAATTCTTAGTTATTTCTGAAAGATATGAGAAAGAGTTTTCTACTGTCAGTAACTCTTTTTAACCACATTAACAACTGCGGCGGGTACCTTATTCCTTCTGTATCTCGAAAAAGAAAAGAAACATTCTTTTTTGTACTTTGTACTTAATTGTGTATCATTGACAATGGGTAATTTCTTTGTACTGCCTTGACAATGGATAATTTCCCTCCAACATTTTTGTCTGAGGGGAAAAAAGAATAACCTACTTTATTCTTAGTAGGTATTACTTCAAGTAACAAGGGAAAAACTGGTCCTAACATGTTCTGTTCTAGTCTCTGAAGGAACAAAGGACATAAAACATTTTTTCTACAACCCCTTCAGCTAAAGAGCTTGTAGAAAACATGGTTTTAAAGGGTTCTGATGATCAGACAACTCAACTGGGATCACCAGAGGGAAAAAAGCTTCTAAAGAGTTCTGACGATCCCACCTGAGCCTTGTGATCCTCAGAGGCTTTTTTTTTTTACTTTTAAAAGCATTTTTTCAGCAGAAGAAAAAATGCTTTTAAAATTAAAAAAACCCCTCTGATAATCGCGTGGATCAGCTGGGGCGGAGGGGGGAGGGATTTTTGCTACCAGTTCTCCAAACCATCCACTGCCATTGCTACCGGATCGGGCGATTCAGTCCGAACCAGGAGCATTTCACCCCAACCTACATAAAATGCTGTATATAACAATATCAGTAAAAGATAATCATATTTCATTACAATTATTCATGCATATTCTACATCTATAGACAACTTGTTTGTAGGATGCAAGTAACATCAGACCTTCAATTCAACCAGTAATGGGGTCATATATGTGTCTTTCCACTGTTGGAGAACTAATCAAAAGGCAAAATAAGATCTCAGAGAATACATTTCCCTTGTCCAACTGTCAATTCCCATGTAGTAGATTTGTGTAGTTCAAAATATTATTTATATTGATATAAAACAATATATACAAACTATTCAAAAGGGCTCAGTGTGTAGAATTTGCACTAAGTGGAGAAATACAGTACAATATTTGATTCCAATCAAAGGAGACCTTTAGGTGTATAATTCAAAACCTCCATCTGTAACTGACAATTCTTAGTTATTTCTGAAAGATATGAGAAAGAGTTTTCTACTGTCAGTAACTCTTTTTAACCACATTAACAACTGCGGCGGGTACCTTATTCCTTCTGTATCTCGAAAAAGAAAAGAAACATTCTTTTTTGTACTTTGTACTTAATTGTGTATCATTGACAATGGGTAATTTCTTTGTACTGCCTTGACAATGGATAATTTCCCTCCAACATTTTTGTCTGAGGGGAAAAAAGAATAACCTACTTTATTCTTAGTAGGTATTACTTCAAGTAACAAGGGAAAAACTGGTCCTAACATGTTCTGTTCTAGTCTCTGAAGGAACAAAGGACATAAAACATTTTGTGTATGGTTAAAGGAAAAAAAGCCAGGTGGAAACAAAGCCATAATTTAGAAAACAGAAGGTAGCATGACATTTTTTTAAAAAAAAAATGAAGCTCTAGAGCTTGAAAATTAGCTATTTTGGGGGGGTGAGGAGAAAAATGGAACACTAACAAAGACAGCGCCAAAGATAAAAACAGGTCCAAGCTAGTGACTTTTTAGATGTCTTGGGACTGTCAGTATTTTTCATCTATAACTCATTTTTTGAAGTTCTCTACAGAATTTAATTTTGTTTCCCCTCACAAGGTTCTGTTAACACAATTACTCCTGAGTTGAGACTGGTCTCCTTACTGTCGGTCACTCAGAATCCATTTTTGCCTTGAGAACTAATCCAAGTTTTCAGACTTCCAATCTGCCCACTCTAACACTTTATTCACCAATTCTTACTTCCTTTGAAGAAAATGCCATTGCCAATTTTACATAAAGCAAACCCCAGGCGAATTATGAATGTGATAAAGCCAACCTCCTGCAGGGTATGAATAAGAAGAGTGTTACTCAAGTGAACTTTAAGGAAAGTTCAGAACCACTTCAAACTGCCACCAAATTCAAAATTGGAAATGAATGAGGCTAAAATGAAGTAATTTTCTTAAGGCTTAAGAAATAGCTCAGAGCTTTCATATATCTCTGTTGGTTTGCTTGCCTCTGACTACCAATGAATCCATATCTAAGTCAATAATCCAAGTCTATATGCATTTGGGGGCACTCTGGCTTTAAACAAGCATTATTTAATTTTTTTAAATAGTACAGAGACAAAGAGAGAGAGATTTCAGATGAAGAGCTGCAAACAAAAGGCCAAATCGACATTTATTTTGTGTTTTCTTTATCCCAAGGAGAATATTTTCTTAAATAATAGCCACATTTCTAAAGAAGGTAAAGTGTAATTCTAAAAGCTATTACAATGGTTACAGACTCTTAAAAATCAAGGGCATACAAATATCTCCATGCGATAAAAGGAAAGAGGAGGACAGCAACCAAGAAATTAACAGATATTCACAAGTTCATTTAACTTTGAAGACACCCTTGGGGACTGAAAAGTTGATTGGCTTGGCAGCAAAGTATCTCAAACCAACAAGGAAATAAGTCCAGTTGCCATGACTCAACTTACAGACATCGATTTGAGAACTTTTCCAGACATATATATTTTAAAAAGTGTCATTTTGATTGTATCTCCAACATGATGATTTTTCATTCCTTTCTGTACAAAATAGAATGGTGTACCCATAAATCTAAAACAGTATCTTTTTGTTGTATGTGCCATATCTCAAGATATGATTAGGTTTCTAATATTGATAACTTTTCCATTCTTTAGGGGGGGGAAACCCTACTCCTCTGATTTAAATATTGCTTATCAAAATGATTTATTGATGACAGATATTTATAGATTGGTTGTGAGTTCTTCAATTTAATTTCTCTAATTATGATCCTGAAAATGGCTGCTGGTTCAAATTCGGGTCACAGTAAATGCTGTAATCATAAATAGTGCCAGTAAGTGGTAAGTGATAAATGGTACTTATCTTTTGACTTTAAAAAATGATGAAAAACGTAGCATTATTACCCACTGCAAATAGTTCTGGACTTACGACTGGTTGTATGATGAATATTCAGAGTTACAAAAGCTTTAGAAAGGATGTGTTATGACCTGTAAAGCACTTCCAGTTATAAAATGTCTGCCTCCCCACCCCCATGGTCACAAGACCGCAATTTGTGATTTTTTTTTTGCCAGATAATAGATTTACATTTACGACTGATATTTTCTGAATGGCTGCAAATGGTGTTTATATAAGCCAGAGGGAAATAAATGGTTTTAAATTAGGTACTATGACATTGGTATCTTGACTTATGTCTGTAATGACTTTCATATCATAATTGCAGTTGTAAATTGAATATTATCTGTAGAGATCCCAGCATTAAGGATTCCAGCAATTATCCAATACTTTGATAAAGCCATTTGTTTATCAATTTTGAAATTTACAGTAGTTTTAACACATAGCATCAATTTAGCCTAAAAATGGAATCCTTTTTTTAACCAGAAATATATGCCAGTCTTTTAAATTGATATTTACAAGTGACAGGAGATACCACAAATCTATTATCTTTTTAGTGTCAGACAATGTTATGCACAAAACAATATATACAAACTATTCAAAAGGGCTCAGTGTGTAGAATTTGCACTAAGTGGAGAAATACAGTACAATATTTGATTCCAATCAAAGGAGACCTTTAGGTGTATAATTCAAAACCTCCATCTGTAACTGACAATTCTTAGTTATTTCTGAAAGATATGAGAAAGAGTTTTCTACTGTCAGTAACTCTTTTTAACCACATTAACAACTGCGGCGGGTACCTTATTCCTTCTGTATCTCGAAAAAGAAAAGAAACATTCTTTTTTGTACTTTGTACTTAATTGTGTATCATTGACAATGGGTAATTTCTTTGTACTGCCTTGACAATGGATAATTTCCCTCCAACATTTTTGTCTGAGGGGAAAAAAGAATAACCTACTTTATTCTTAGTAGGTATTACTTCAAGTAACAAGGGAAAAACTGGTCCTAACATGTTCTGTTCTAGTCTCTGAAGGAACAAAGGACATAAAACATTTTGTGTATGGTTAAAGGAAAAAAAGCCAGGTGGAAACAAAGCCATAATTTAGAAAACAGAAGGTAGCATGACATTTTTTTTTAAAAAAAATGAAGCTCTAGAGCTTGAAAATTAGCTATTTTGGGGGGGTGAGGAGAAAAATGGAACACTAACAAAGACAGCGCCAAAGATAAAAACAGGTCCAAGCTAGTGACTTTTTAGATGTCTTGGGACTGTCAGTATTTTTCATCTATAACTCATTTTTTGAAGTTCTCTACAGAATTTAATTTTGTTTCCCCTCACAAGGTTCTGTTAACTTGCAATTACTCCTGAGTTGAGACTGGTCTCCTTATTGTCGGTCACTCAGAATCCATTTTTGCCTTGAGAACTAATCCAAGTTTTCAGACTTCCAATCTGCCCACTCTAACACTTTATTCACCAATTCTTACTTCCTTTGAAGAAAATGCCATTGCCAATTTTACATAAAGCAAACCCCAGGCGAATTATGAATGTGATAAAGCCAACCTCCTGCAGGGTATGAATAAGAAGAGTGTTACTCAAGTGAACTTTAAGGAAAGTTCAGAACCACTTCAAACTGCCACCAAATTCAAAATTGGAAATGAATGAGGCTAAAATGAAGTAATTTTCTTAAGGCTTAAGAAATAGCTCAGAGCTTTCATATATCTCTGTTGGTTTGCTTGCCTCTGACTACCAATGAATCCATATCTAAGTCAATAATCCAAGTCTATATGCATTTGGGGGGCACACTCTGGCTTTAAACAAGCATTATTTAATTTTTTTAAATAGTACAGAGACAAAGAGAGAGAGATTTCAGATGAAGAGCTGCAAACAAAAGGCCAAATCGACATTTATTTTGTGTTTTCTTTATCCCAAGGAGAATATTTTCTTAAATAATAGCCACATTTCTAAAGAAGGTAAAGTGTAATTCTAAAAGCTATTACAATGGTTACAGACTCTTAAAAATCAAGGGCATACAAATATCTCCATGCGATAAAAGGAAAGAGGAGGACAGCAACCAAGAAATTAACAGATATTCACAAGTTCATTTAACTTTGAAGACACCCTTGGGGACTGAAAAGTGGTGAATGTAACAAAGTTATTTAAAAAGTGCCTGGAGACATAACAGGAAACCAGAGACCCGTTAGCAGGAGAGACGGTGTGGAGAAAGACCTAGAATATCAAGTGAAGAAACAGTCGGAGAAGCACAGCTTGATTAAACATTGGCAGTATATGGGTGTCAGAGAGTGTGGTGAAAAACATGGCTCACTAACTTCCTGGAATCCAATGCAAAGGCATTGTTCTCAGAGTGCTTTGTCGCCTTGGAAAAAAAAATGTGGCTTTTAGTAAGGAGTTAAGCCTTCTATTAGTTTCTCTGTTGAAATGTAGTAGCTTTAGCTGCTTAGAACTACAAAAATACTATAGGTGTGGGTAAGTAGGTCTGAAAGAGAAAAGCTCAAGATTAAATTAAAAACAGTCTTAAAAAAGAAACCTCTGCCTTCAGTCTGGACCACATTCAAACCAAAAACTCTTTAAAATTACAATTCTATATTCTAAACATGATGGATTATTAATTTGTTCTATAAACTATTACAGAGGGGAGGCTCAAGTCAAGGAGCTATATTCATGTCACCTATGTGACATATAATTATGTCAATAATACCTATGTGACAAATTATTCATAAGTGAAATCAATCCTATGGATTTCAGAGGTGGTAAAAGGTAACTTAATCTGCAGCCAAAGCTGAAAAGTTTTACAGTGCAATCCAAGGCACAATTATTCTGAAGGTAAGTGCCACCCGACTCAAGAAGGTGACTTCTGGTGTGTTTAGGTAAAACTAAAACCACGTAATCTTGTGTTCCATGGGAGGAATGGTAACCTATATATTTATTTTGATTTTGATTTTTTATTTATTTATTGTTATCAAGCATGTATTTTATGACAGATACAAGTGTAAACATAATTACAAACACATGTAAAGGGTATGAACAAAAGAAAACATTAGGACAGGGATGGTAGGCTCGCTGGTGCGCTTATGCATGCCCCTTAAATGCTAGAAACACAGTATTTCCCAGGTATTGATATCACACTAAGTGGATTTACAAAAAAAAAAAAAAGGTTCCTTTTTAATGTCTGTTTATTTGGGAGTTCTATTCTACTCTGATTTATAACCTGTCTTTCTGTCTTGGAGCACTTCAAGAAGCTGTAGGCCTCCTGATAAATATCTGCTAATTTAGAATTGTTCTATATGTACTTCACTTTCTTTGTAAACTGTATTTTCCTGGCATGTTTTTCCCTAGAATAGGATGGTACTGGACACACAGAAAATTAAGCTTGATAATAGGCAATGTTTGATAATAATAATAATAATAATAATAATAATAATAATAATAATAATAATAATAATAATAATAATAATAATAGCAACAACAACAACAACAGAGTTGGAAGAGACCTTGGAGGCTTTCTAGTCCAACCCCCTGCCCAGGCAGGAAACCCTACACCATCTCAGACAAATGGTTATCCAACATCATCTTAAAAATTTCCAGTGTTGGGGCATTTACAACTTCTGCAGGCAAGTTGTTCCACCTATTTAATTAACAACAGAGTTGGAAGGGACCTTGGAGGCCTTCTAGTCCAACCCCCTGCCCAGGCAGGAAACCCTACACCATCTCAGTCAGATGGTTATCCATCATTTTCTTAAAAATTTCCAGTGTTGGAGCATTCACAACTTCTGCAGGCAAGTCGTTCCACTTATTAATTGTTCTAACTGTCAGGAAATTTCTCCTTAGTTCTAAGTTGCTTCTTTCCTTGATCAGTTTCCACCCATTGCTTCTTGTTCTACCCTCAGGTTCTTTGGAGAACAGCCCAACTCCCTCTTCTTTGTGGCAACCCCTGAGATATTGGAACACTGCTATCATGTCTCCCCTAGTCCTTCTTTTTATTAAACTAGACATACCCAGTTCCTGCAACCGTTCTTCATGTTTTAGCCTCCAGTCCCCTAATCATCTTTGTTGCTCTTCTCTGCACTTTTTCTAGAGTCTCAACATCTTTTTTACATCGTGGCGACCAAAACTGGATGCAATATTCCAAGTGTGGCCTTACCAAGGCATTATAAAGTGGCACTAACACTTCACGTTATCTTGATTCTATCCTCTGTTTATGCAGCCCAGAACTGTGTTGGCTTTTTAGCAGCTGCTGCACACTGCTGGCTCATATCTAAATGGTTATCCACTAGGACTCCAAGATCCTCTCACAGGTACTACTATTGAGCAAGGTGCCACATATACGGTACTGGTGCATTTTGTTTTTTGGCCTAAATGAACCTTACTTTTTCACTGTTGAATTTCATTTTGTTAGATAGTACCAATGTTCAAGTCTGTCGAGATCTTTCTGTAACTTGAGTCTATCTTCTGGAGTGTTGGCTATTCCTGCCAGCTTGGTGTCATCTGCAAATTTGATGAGTTCCCCATCTATCCCCTCGTCCAAGTCATTGATGAAGATGTTGAAGAGTACTGGGCCTAAAACAGAGCCTTGGGGTACTCCACTGCATACTTCCCTCCATGTGGATGTAGTTCCATTGAGGACTACATGATAAGTGCGGTTGGTCAGCCAGTTACGAATCCATCTGGTGGTGGTGCTGTCTAACCCACATTTTTCTACTTTATCTAGTAGTAGGTTATGGTCTACTTTATCAAATACTTTACTGAAGTCCAAGTAAATTATATCGACAGCATTCCTCTGGTCTACTAATTTTGTCATTTTGTCAAAGAATGCGATAAGATTAGTCTGGCATGATCTGTTTTTGACAAACCCATGTTGGCTTTTGGTTATTACTTTGTTTGCTTCTAAGTGTTTGGTGATTCGTTGCTTGATTATCTTTTCCAGAATCTTCCCCGGTATTGAGGTCAGGCTGATAGGTCTGTAGTTTCCTGGATCTGTTTTTTTTCCTTTTTTGAAGATGGGAACTACATCAGCTCTTTTCCAGTCCTCTGGCAGCTCACCTGTTCTCCAGGATCTTTGAAAGATAAAGTTCAGTGGTTCTGAAATCACGTCTGCCAGTTCCTTCAGAACTTTGGGGTGTAATCCATCCGGTCCTGGTGATTTGAACTCATCTAGGGTAGACAGGTAGACAGGGTAGACAGGTATTAATTGTTCTAACTGTCAGGAAATTTCTTCTTAGTTCTAAGTTGCTTCTTTCCTTGATCAGTTTCCACCCATTGCTTCTTGTTCTACCCTCAGGTTCTTTGGAGAACAGCCCAACTCCCTCTTCTTTGTGGCAACCCCTGAGATATTGGAACACTGCTATCATGTCTCCCCTAGTCCTTCTTTTTATTAAACTAGACATACCCAGTTCCTGCAACCGTTCTTCATATGTTTTAGCCTCCAGTCCCCTAATCATCTTTGTTGCTCTTCTCTGCACTCTTTCTAGAGTCTCTGCATCTTTTTTAGATCATGGTGACCAAAACTGGATGCAATATTCCAAGTGTGGCCTTACCAAGGCATTATAGAGTGGCACTAACACTTCACGTTATCTTGATTCTATCCCTCTGTTTATGCAGCCCAGAACTGTGTTGGCTTTTTTAGCAGCTGCTGCACACTGCTGGCTCATATCTAAATGTCCTACCAGTGTCCTACCAGTGGGAAAGTGTGAAATGGGACACAAACGTTTGAAGATCTACCCACTACTAGGGTGTGTTTTGGTGCAGTAGCTGATGCACCTGCCTTTCCTCATTACTTTAGTTGCTGGAAAATGAAAAAAAATAAACAAACGCTGGTTTCCATTTCAAATTCAAATGTCAGCACCTTCTCCCCACACATCAGCAGTAGTTCTTCTTGCTCACTGTTGAGTAGCAAGGTTTTTTTTTATCCCACCAACAATTTTCAGCTTCTTCCTCCACATTTTCTCCAAACTCTCTGAAGTGTTGACATATTCTCTTCAGTGGTGAATATTTATAATGGGTTTTTTTAAGAGAGTGACAAAATGTGGTTTCTTTTCTCATCAAAGTTTTAATAGGCATAAGTAACCAACTCATTTGGCATTACCATGAATGCATTTAAACAGTTTCTTTCTGGGGGAAAAACCCCAAATAAATTATTATTATTAAAAATTAAGAATTTAAATTATTTTAAAAATATTTTTTTAATTATTATTAAAAATCAAGAATTAGACAAGGCAGTCTAATTACAGTCTAATAGACCCATTCTGTTATATTCTGTAGTTCTTATTAAGCAAAATATGGGACTAAACATATAAGCACCACAAGTTGGGTGAGTTAAATCTATTTACTGATCAAAGTCTGATTGATTATCACTTTTCAAAAGTAATGACCAAATAGAAAGTATAAATTCAAGACAGAGACAGTCCTTGAGTGGCTCAGACTGCTAATGCAGTCTGTTATTAACAGCAGCTGCCTGCAATTACTGCAGGTTCTAGTCCCACCAGGCCCAAGGTTGACTCAGCCTTCCATCCTTTATAAGGTAGGTAAAATGAGGACCCAGATTGTTGGGGGCAATAAGCTGACTTTGTATATAAATATACAAATAGAATGAAGACTATTGCTAACATAGTGTAAGCCGCCCTGAGTCTTCAGAGAAGGGTGGGATATAAATGCAAATAAAAAAAAAAGTCAGCTTCATACCCATGGACAATAATAGACTCTTAATGATCTTTCTTTTGCCACTTTTTTCTCTCTCCATAGTAAAATTGGTTCTGTTCTGTTTAGATTTCAAAGATATAAACAATGGCCAGAGTTCCAAGCCTCTTTCAATTACTTCTTTCCAAGATTCCATTAGGTTGGAAAAATACAAAGACAATTTTATATAAATAGTAACAATAAATGAGAAGGTGGTGTGCTATAAAGCAAGCTATTAGCCACCAGCATCATCTTTACTTCCAAGACAGTCTCTGAATTCTTTGGCACTATTAGAAAATATAAAGCAATTGGTAGCCAGCAGCGTACACAGCAAAATGTGATGGCACCAATATTATGGCATATGAGCAGTGACGTCATCATACAAATGCTTTCATTATGTGTGATTTATGTGTTCTGACAGAGGACACATGTATACAAGTCATGACAATTGTCAGATGAGGCCACCACATACATTTCATCCCTGTGATTTGGAATCTAGCAGGAGCAGCTAAACATCAAGCCACTAGAAGAATCATTGGAACATGGAGTAGAAGTTTTAGAAGGGACTTTAGGAATTTTCAGAGAGCCAAAAACCAGACCAAACTTCTGCCTGGTTCAGGAATCTATTACTAACAGATGATCCCCTCTCACTTTAATTTCATGGCACAAACAAGAATTCACCACTACCTGAGGCAATCTATTCTGCTGTAGAACCATTCTTACTGTTCAATGTTATGTTTGCTTATTTATTTATTTATTTTATTTATTTATTTATTTATTTATTTATTTATTTATTTATTTATTTATTTATTTATTTATTTATTTATTTATTTATTTATTTATTTATTTATTTATTTATTTATTTATTTATTTATTTATTTATTTATTTATTTATTTATTTATTTATTTATTTATTTATTTATTTATTTATTTATTTATTTATTTATTTATTTATTTATTTATTTATTTATTTATTTATTTATTTA
Organism: Ahaetulla prasina; assembly: GCF_028640845.1. Taxonomy (NCBI): domain Eukaryota; kingdom Metazoa; phylum Chordata; class Lepidosauria; order Squamata; family Colubridae; genus Ahaetulla; species Ahaetulla prasina. The sequence continues at coordinate 152,806,305 of NC_080541.1, read as the reverse complement.
TTTATTTATTTATTTATTTATTTATTTATTTATTTATTTATTTATTTATTTATTTATTTATTTATTTATTTATTTATTTATTTATTTATTTATTTATTTATTTATTTATTTATTTATTTATTTATTTATTTATTTATTTATTTATTTATTTATTTATTTATTTATTTATTTATTTATTTATTTATTTATTTATTTATTTATTTATTTATTTATTTATTTATTTATTTATTTATTTATTTATTTATTTATTTATTTATTTATTTATTTATTTATTTATTTATTTATTTATTTATTTATTTATTTATTTATTTATTTATTTATTTATTTATTTATTTATTTATTTATTTATTTATTTATTTATTTATTTATTTATTTATTTATTTATTTATTTATTTATTTATTTATTTATTTATTTATTTATTTATTTATTTATTTATTTATTTATTTATTTATTTATTTATTTATTTATTTATTTATTTATTTATTTATTTATTTATTTATTTATTTATTTATTTATTTATTTATTTATTTATTTATTTATTTATTTATTTATTTATTTATTTATTTATTTATTTATTTATTTATTTATTTATTTATTTATTTATTTATTTATTTATTTATTTATTTATTTATTTATTTATTTATTTATTTATTTATTTATTTATTTATTTATTTATTTATTTATTTATTTATTTATTTATTTATTTATTTATTTATTTATTTATTTATTTATTTATTTATTTATTTATTTATTTATTTATTTATTTATTTATTTATTTATTTATTTATTTATTTATTTATTTATTTATTTATTTATTTATTTATTTATTTATTTATTTATTTATTTATTTATTTATTTATTTATTTATTTATTTATTTATTTATTTATTTATTTATTTATTTATTTATTTATTTATTTATTTATTTATTTATTTATTTATTTATTTATTTATTTATTTATTTATTTATTTATTTATTTATTTATTTATTTATTTATTTATTTATTTATTTATTTATTTATTTATTTATTTATTTATTTATTTATTTATTTATTTATTTATTTATTTATTTATTTATTTATTTATTTATTTATTTATTTATTTATTTATTTATTTATTTATTTATTTATTTATTTATTTATTTATTTATTTATTTATTTATTTATTTATTTATTTATTTATTTATTTATTTATTTATTTATTTATTTATTTATTTATTTATTTATTTATTTATTTATTTATTTATTTATTTATTTATTTATTTATTTATTTATTTATTTATTTATTTATTTATTTATTTATTTATTTATTTATTTATTTATTTATTTATTTATTTATTTATTTATTTATTTATTTATTTATTTATTTATTTATTTATTTATTTATTTATTTATTTATTTATTTATTTATTTATTTATTTATTTATTTATTTATTTATTTATTTATTTATTTATTTATTTATTTATTTATTTATTTATTTATTTATTTATTTATTTATTTATTTATTTATTTATTTATTTATTTATTTATTTATTTATTTATTTATTTATTTATTTATTTATTTAGTGGTGAGAGCTCTGGACACCAAGCTCTGCAAGGAACACTTAAAGGATATGCATATGTTGTGCCTATAGAGGAGACCACTGTGGAAAGATATCATACCAGTCTTCAAACATCAGAAGAGTTGGCAACTAGAAAAGGAAGGAAGGAAGGAAGGAAGGAAGGAAGGAAGGAAGGAAGGAAGGAAGGAAGGAAGGAAGGAAGGAAGGAAGGAAGGAAGGAAGGAAGGAAGGAAGGAAGGAAGGAAGGAAGGAAGGAAGGAAGGAAGGAAGGAAGGAAGGAAGGAAGGAAGGAAGGAAGGAAGGAAGGAAGGAAGGAAGGAAGGAAGGAAGGAAGGAAGGAAGGAAGGAAGGAAGGAAGGAAGGAAGGAAGGAAGGAAGGAAGGAAGGAAGGAAGGAAGGAAGGAAGGAAGGAAGGAAGGAAGGAAGGAAGGAAGGAAGGAAGGAAGGAAGGAAGGAAGGAAGGAAGGAAGGAAGGAAGGAAGGAAGGAAGGAAGGAAGGAAGGAAGGAAGGAAGGAAGGAAGGAAGGAAGGAAGGAAGGAAGGAAGGAAGGAAGGAAGGAAGGAAGGAAGGAAGGAAGGAAGGAAGGAAGGAAGGAAGGAAGGAAGGAAGGAAGGAAGGAAGGAAGGAAGGAAGGAAGGAAGGAAGGAAGGAAGGAAGGAAGGAAGGAAGGAAGGAAGGAAGGAAGGAAGGAAGGAAGGAAGGAAGGAAGGAAGGAAGGAAGGAAGGAAGGAAGGAAGGAAGGAAGGAAGGAAGGAAGGAAGGAAGGAAGGAAGGAAGGAAGGAAGGAAGGAAGGAAGGAAGGAAGGAAGGAAGGAAGGAAGGAAGGAAGGAAGGAAGGAAGGAAGGAAGGAAGGAAGGAAGGAAGGAAGGAAGGAAGGAAGGAAGGAAGGAAGGAAGGAAGGAAGGAAGGAAGGAAGGAAGGAAGGAAGGAAGGAAGGAAGGAAGGAAGGAAGGAAGGAAGGAAGGAAGGAAGGAAGGAAGGAAGGAAGGAAGGAAGGAAGGAAGGAAGGAAGGAAGGAAGGAAGGAAGGAAGGAAGGAAGGAAGGAAGGAAGGAAGGAAGGAAGGAAGGAAGGAAGGAAGGAAGGAAGGAAGGAAGGAAGGAAGGAAGGAAGGAAGGAAGGAAGGAAGGAAGGAAGGAAGGAAGGAAGGAAGGAAGGAAGGAAGGAAGGAAGGAAGGAAGGAAGGAAGGAAGGAAGGAAGGAAGGAAGGAAGGAAGGAAGGAAGGAAGGAAGGAAGGAAGGAAGGAAGGAAGGAAGGAAGGAAGGAAGGAAGGAAGGAAGGAAGGAAGGAAGGAAGGAAGGAAGGAAGGAAGGAAGGAAGGAAGGAAGGAAGGAAGGAAGGAAGGAAGGAAGGAAGGAAGGAAGGAAGGAAGGAAGGAAGGAAGGAAGGAAGGAAGGAAGGAAGGAAGGAAGGAAGGAAGGAAGGAAGGAAGGAAGGAAGGAAGGAAGGAAGGAAGGAAGGAAGGAAGGAAGGAAGGAAGGAAGGAAGGAAGGAAGGAAGGAAGGAAGGAAGGAAGGAAGGAAGGAAGGAAGGAAGGAAGGAAGGAAGGAAGGAAGGAAGGAAGGAAGGAAGGAAGGAAGGAAGGAAGGAAGGAAGGAAGGAAGGAAGGAAGGAAGGAAGGAAGGAAGGAAGGAAGGAAGGAAGGAAGGAAGGAAGGAAGGAAGGAAGGAAGGAAGGAAGGAAGGAAGGAAGGAAGGAAGGAAGGAAGGAAGGAAGGAAGGAAGGAAGGAAGGAAGGAAGGAAGGAAGGAAGGAAGGAAGGAAGGAAGGAAGGAAGGAAGGAAGGAAGGAAGGAAGGAAGGAAGGAAGGAAGGAAGGAAGGAAGGAAGGAAGGAAGGAAGGAAGGAAGGAAGGAAGGAAGGAAGGAAGGAAGGAAGGAAGGAAGGAAGGAAGGAAGGAAGGAAGGAAGGAAGGAAGGAAGGAAGGAAGGAAGGAAGGAAGGAAGGAAGGAAGGAAGGAAGGAAGGAAGGAAGGAAGGAAGGAAGGAAGGAAGGAAGGAAGGAAGGAAGGAAGGAAGGAAGGAAGGAAGGAAGGAAGGAAGGAAGGAAGGAAGGAAGGAAGGAAGGAAGGTCATTTGGTTCGGTTTGATCAGTTATTCGTTTCCTTATCTGATCTATGTGGCGCCTCCACACTCGGTTGTCTGGTAGCTCTACCACGTACGATTTTGGGCCGGTTATCTTTATTATTTGTCCTGCGAACCAACTAGGGCCGTCTCCATAGTTTCGGGCCCACACCCCGTCACCTATGCTCATTTCCCTAGTCTTTTCTAGTTCCCCCTTGTAACCCTCTGGTGTGTAATGGGGATTCAAACGGTCAAGTGGGCATCGGAGTTTCCGTCCCATTAGTAATTCGGCTGGGCTTTTCCCGGTGGCCGTGCTTGGGGTTCTGTGCTGGACGGCTAGGAAAAAGTCTATCTTTGTTTGCCAGTCACCTGGCTTGAGCCTGGACAATGCCTCCTTAGCGCTCCGGACGGAACGCTCTGCAAGGCCATTCGACGCAGGGTGGAAAGGCGCAGAGAGGGCATGTCGGATGCCCTCCTCTGCCAGGTATTCTTCAAACTGGGCTGCCGTGAATTGAGGCCCATTGTCGGACACCAGAGTGTCCGGCAACCCGTGAGTTGCAAATAGGTGGCGCAGGGCTGCGATTACTGCTTCGGCCGTAGTGGATTTCATGAGTATGATCTCCAACCATTTAGAGAATGCATCAACAACCACTAGGAACGTTTGGCCGTGGAAGGGGCCAGCAAAATCAATGTGGATTCTTGACCAGGGCCCTTGGGGCTTTTCCCATTCTCTGACTGGGGCCGTTGGGGTAGAGGTCTGGACTCTTGGCAAGCCTGGCATTTCCCTACCCTCTCAGCAATCTCTGCGTCCATGAGTGGCCACCACACATAGCTTCTAGCTAACCCTTCATCCTTACGATCCCTGGGTGACCTCGTGGAGGAGGTCCAATACCTTTCCCTTAATTTATCAGGAATTATTACACGATCACCCCATAACAGGCACCCCTTGAGCCGAGAGCTCATCTCGTTTTTAACAAATTCTTTGAACTGCTCGCCCGCGCAGCGGCCACCCTCTCTGTACCCAACCGAGTACAGTCCTTAACACAATGTCGGTATGATGCCCGAGCCACTTCCTTAGATGTGACTGGGCCAGAGTCCAAAGAGTCAATAAGTAGGATGGGCGTCCCGGAGTGGGGTCTTGATCGCCCCTGGTAGTCGTGGACTCGTAGCCGTTGTGCTTGCAGGTGGCGCTTTTCTGTAAGGCTTTGTTAAGCGTCGCCTTGTAGTCAGCGCAAATTCTAATTGACCCGTCCGGCTTTATTGGGGTGACGATTGGCGTCTCCCACTTTGCGTGATCGACTGGCACCAAAATCCCCTGATTTATGAGCTTGTCCAGCTCCTTATCGATTTTTGGTTTTAGGGCAAAAGGGACTCTCCTCGCCTTAAGCCTAATGGGGGCTACCTGGGGGTCTAAGTTGAAGGAAATAGGGGTCCCCTTGTACTTGCCCAGGCAGTCCTTGAAGACATCTTCGAACTCGTTAAAGAGAATGTCTTTCAGGTTACAGTCACTTCTGTAGATGCCAGTCACTCCCATGCCCAGGGCACGAAACCAGTCTAGTCCCAACAGACTGGGCAGAGTTCCTTCGACGATCGTGATGGGCAGGGTCTTCTTGTGTGGACCGTACTCGACTCGGACGGAGGTGGTCCTCGAACAGGGATGCGATTCCCTGGTAGTCGTGGACTCGTAGCCGTTGTGCTTGCAGGTGGCGCTTTTCTGTAAGGCTTTGTTAAGCGTCGCCTTGTAGTCAGCGCAAATTCTAATTGACCCGTCCGGCTTTATTGGGGTGACGATTGGCGTCTCCCACTTTGCGTGATCGACTGGCACCAAAATCCCCTGATTTATGAGCTTGTCCAGCTCCTTATCGATTTTTGGTTTTAGGGCAAAAGGGACTCTCCTCGCCTTAAGCCTAATGGGGGCTACCTGGGGGTCTAAGTTGAAGGAAATAGGGGTCCCCTTGTACTTGCCCAGGCAGTCCTTGAAGACATCTTCGAACTCGTTAAAGAGAATGTCTTTCAGGTTACAGTCACTTCTGTAGATGCCAGTCACTCCCATGCCCAGGGCACGAAACCAGTCTAGTCCCAACAGACTGGGCAGAGTTCCTTCGACGATCGTGATGGGCAGGGTCTTCTTGTGTGGACCGTACTCGACTCGGACGGAGGTGGTCCTCGAACAGGGATGCGATTCCCTGGTAGTCGTGGACTCGTAGCCGTTGTGCTTGCAGGTGGCGCTTTTCTGTAAGGCTTTGTTAAGCGTCGCCTTGTAGTCAGCGCAAATTCTAATTGACCCGTCCGGCTTTATTGGGGTGACGATTGGCGTCTCCCACTTTGCGTGATCGACTGGCACCAAAATCCCTGATTTATGAGCTTGTCCAGCTCCTTATCGATTTTTGGTTTTAGGGCAAAGGACTCTCCTCGCCTTAAGCCTAATGGGGGCTACCTGGGGTCTAAGTTGAAGGAAATAGGGGTCCCCTTGTACTTGCCCAGGCAGTCCTTGAAGACATCTTGAACTCGTTAAAGAGAATGTCTTTCAGGTTACAGTCACTTCTGTAGATGCCAGTCACTCCCATGCCCAGGGCACGAAACCAGTCTAGTCCCAACAGACTGGGCAGAGTTCCTTCGACGATCGTGATGGGCAGGGTCTTCTTGTGTGGACCGTACTCGACTCGGACGGAGGTGGTCCTCGAACAGGGATGCGATTCCCTGGTAGTCGTGGACTCGTAGCCGTTGTGCTTGCAGGTGGCGCTTGACGACGGCAGCGACTTCGCCAAAGTGTCCCAGGACATGATGGTGATCGCTGATCCCGTGTCTACTTCAAGCCGGCACCGTACTCCCTCTATTTTGGCTTGGTGAAGATCTTCTTCTCCACTGGTCGAGGCGCGCCTATGACCACAGTTGTTTGGTTGAATCCGCCTTTTTGTTTGAGCCAATCGCGGGTCGCCTTGCCGATTCCGCGCTCTGATTGGCCGATTTGAATTTTCGGCGGAAGGTTGGGCCGCTCGACAAACTTGAGCTAGGTGCCCTTTCTTCCCACACCGGCAGGTCGCGTCTTAAACTTGCAGCGTTGGCGCTGGTGTTGACCACCGCAGCTCCGCATTCATCTCTGTCCCCTTTGTCGCGTTTCTCGGTTCGGCAGACCCTTCCTCATCTTCACCGCCGGATTCGGTCTGAACCTCCTCCTGGTGCACCGGGTTGCCTTCGCCGCCTTTGGTGGGACAGGCTTCTGCAGTGTCTCCGCCGCTTGGGTGGACATTTCATGTGCTCTGGCTTCGCCCAGAGCGTGGCCAGCGTTAGGTTGCTCTTTGCTAGCAGCCGCCGCAAACGGATGTCTTTGACCCCTCGGATGAGTTGCTCGAGGAGCACCTCGCCTAGGTCGCGTATCCGCAGTCCTTGGACGCTTCTTAGGGCGCCATGTAGTCACCGATGGTTTCGCCTCCATCTGCCTTCGCCTCCGAATTCAAACCGCCGCACGATTTGGACGGCGCAGCGGCGTGGTTTTTAGTAAAGTCTGTAGAGTTGGCCATGACACCGACTGCAACGGCGTTGGCTCTGCCAGGGCTTCCGCGATATCAATGACCTCCGACCACAGTGGCTTAAGAAATAAGCCCTTTTCGGTTATCTGGAACTCCTTGCAGTTCGTTGGCTTCTAGAAAGCTTTCAAACGGGTCATATCGTTCCCATTTCTCCTTAGCCGGGTCAAACGGTGCGGGCGGAGTGTAACTGGCCATCTCCGCTTTTCTGCCCTGAGTTTGCTGGGTTCGGGTCTATCGTGCTTCAGCTCGGTTCTGGTTCTCCTTAGCCTCGAGATCCCACCGCCGCCAATGTTAAGTTCGGGAAGTAACGAGGCTGGAGACCAGGGTAGTGACAACAGCTCTTTAATATAGGGTGAACCCAGCAACTGGCTGGGAGAAAAACCTCTCCTTTTATACAGTTCTACTGGAGGCTTCGTCCAATCAGCAACGTGCTGATTTCCCGCTCAAATATTTAAAGGCACAAACATGAATACATAACAGTAATGTTTGTAATAATATGGCACAAGGGAGTGTGTTTGGCTGGGAAGGGGTGGGGGCATGGTTACTCACTTGTATTAAATTCTCAATACAGTTGTGGCCCTCAGTGCTTATTCATAAGGAGAGGTGAAAGATCTATGCACTACAATTGACATAACTTATGTTTGAGCCTTAGAGTTCAATTCTTTGCTATCATAGCCCAGAAGTAGTTCATTCTATATCTCCATTAATGGTCATTTCTGTTCTTACTGATGTTATACTTGCAGTTTGGACCTAATAGATGTTCTTATCATCCTGCTATTAAATTATGGTCACAGGCCATTGGTCAAACTCTGAGAATTTCCAGAGAGCCAGTGTTGTACTGCAATAATTTCAGTTTTTTAGTTTCCGCCAAGCTGCATTCCTTCATTTACTGAAGATTTTTAGTACCCTGTAGGACACCCCTGAACTAAATATCATGTCTATTGCTCTACATTTCTATACATTCCACACTCCAATATTTAGTTCTTTTTCCTAAAGGGTTGACAAGTGATACATCAACCAGATGTTCAAAAAAGAATAGTGCCTTGAGCCTGTTTTTTCATATGGCTCAATTCCCAGATGAATTTTGTGTATGACCTCCAGGATTTCTTAAGCATTTTTTTGATACTGCGCTTTTTGAAAAAAATGATCATGTGGTCACGTACATTTAATTGAATAACCTTATGTCTTCAACTGAAGAAAGATATGGTATCAGTCTTTAAAAGTCTGAAGGACTGCAAATAGGGAAAAGGACTGGACTTATTTTCAATTATCCCTTGGGACAGGAGTAGAACCGGTGGGTTAAAATGACAAAGAAGCAGTCCATTGAGAGATCTCAGGAGGAACCTTCTGACTGCATGACCCATCAGCCAGTGGGATCAGTTGCAATGTGTATTTGCTTTCAGTAGAGGTCTTCAAGCAAGGCCTGGAAGAAAATATTTCAGAACTGTTTTAATAGTTCTGCACCAAGCATGACCCAGATTAGATCTCTCTAGGGAGATTCTCAGTCATCCAGGTCATGGTTGTCTCAAAGGTGCATTTTTCAAAGGCAACTGGACTTCCTTTGTTTTTTCCTTGAAGACGTTTCACTTCTTATCCCAAAAGCTTCATCGTTTCTGGCAGGATGGTGGGAACATGGAAGGATTAGTTCTGACCGGAATGCGGGGGAAGTGGGGGAGAATAGAAGGACTATATTTCTTTGCAGTCCTCTGGTCGATAGCACTCTCTCTTTGTGGTATTAGATCCTTTCCAACTCTTATGATTGTTGAAATACTTCTAAGTATTTGTTTCAAGATGTTCTAGATGTGAACTAGTACATTATGTAAGAACATATCCTCAAAATGTATTTTTCTTCCTGGTTCCCAGTGCCAGTTTCAGCTTCTGAGGATATTTTGCACCTTCTTCTCAAACTCTTGACATCTGATTGCTCTTTATTGATCCACCCTTCCCCTTCCCTCTCCACCCCAATCCCCTATCCCCAACACATACTGTAAATATACAGGTAATCCTCAATTTACAACTATTTGTTTAGTGACCATTCAAACAGCACTGTAAAATGTGACTTACACCCAATCCTCACACTTACAGTTGTGGCAGACACTTACGCTGTCACATGATAAAAATTCGACACTTTAATTTTGGCATCCATTTATAACAGTTGCAGTGATTCCTGGTCATGTGATCACCACTTGCACCCTTCCCAGCCAGCTTCCAACAGGCAAAGTCAATGGAGGAAAGCTGGATTCGCCTAACAACCATGAGGTTCAGTTCACAACTGCAGCGATTTGCTTAAAACCTGTGACAAAAAAAAAACCCCTAATACAATCAGACACGACTCATTTAACAATGACCTTTCTTAGCAACAGAAATCTATAGTCAGAAGTTGAGGACTACCTGTAATCCTATAAGGTGTTAAAATTGAAGGATCTTGCTTTGGAATCATAACTGATTTCATTTTTTTAAATGCCTATAGACATTCTCATATTATTTACTTGTTTTAAAGATTTTATACGGTCACCCATCTCGTGAGACACAACTCGGAGCAACTAACAACAATAAAACTGACAATAAAATAACGCAACAAGTGAACAAGAAAAAGACCCAATCAATAACTATATGCGGTTGTATATAGCCACCCCTTTACCCTGCCATCATCTGCACCTGAATCTAGAAATTCATAAGGCCAGTTTGGGGGATGAGAGCATAGAATTTAATCAGCAGTCAAGATGTGATTCTCAGATGCTTTTGCTCTGCAGGCATGTATAGCGGGGTCAGCCAAACTCACTAATGAATCATGGCATCAGTGCAAGGAAGCATCTTATGCATGGACTCCTCCAAATGGCTGGCACATTGCCTTCCTACATCAACCTCACAATAGAAAGGAGAGTTTATTCACATCATCATAGCGCTGAGCACATTGCCAATTGAACTGTTACATTCTTCATGCTGATACTATTTAACCCACAAATGTTGCTTATATCAAAGCCACTTCCATTGCTAGATCTCTAGATTGTGCTTGCTGTTGTGTTCATTTGGATACCCGAAGTAGCCTTTACTAGTGAAAGAGAAAAACTTCCGTATTCTCCTCTCCCCTCTTTTTTCCTTCTTTTTCTTTCTTTTTTATTGATTTCAGAAAGGCCTTTGTTTTCCCTGTCTGTAATTGAATGAGATTTTGCCATTTGCCAGCTTCTGTATACTCTCTCTCTATATATATATATAATATTTTGCAGATTCCTAGTATAGATCTTACCGTTGGTGATGAATTCTAAACAAAATCTTTGTGTGTTTTTAGGAAAGGTAATTTTGTCAGGGGATAAGCTGATGTGTACACACATGCATGGTCCCAAACACAAATTCTTAATTGTGTGATCAACACAAGGCATCTTTGAAGTGCAAGAGCATCCTGCTTTGTATGGGGTACAGAGTAATGCATGTGGTAGAGAAATAATGACTGTGAAAAGACAAACTCTGGACCAGTCTTCAAATGAAGAGATGCAGAGGATATTATCTTTGTTCACCACAATTACAGCTAAAAGAAACAAAATGAAAAAGAAAACTGATGCTTGTCGAGGGTGTAATTGTGGCCTCCTCTGTCTTGCTCTCTCAAGTGTTTGGAGCTTATAGCTTTCACTTTCTATGCTACATTAAGAATAATCAACCTTAGCACACCAGCCATATTGGGCAAAACTTAATGGGTTCCATTTGCAAGGAATCTATTGAAATCATTGCCTTTTCTTTATTTTTTTCATTATTTTTTTTAAACGTCCAGTTCTTCCTCCAAATGTTATTTAAATTCCAAACTTGAACAAAGCCAAGTACGCTCCATGAAACTCAGCTGTAAGGATAATATTTGGCCTGGTTTCAAACGGCAACCATGTAAAACTAGGCACTGATGACTTTTATTGCAGCTGTGGCTCTACCCGTAGGATCTGGAGAAGTTGAACAAATAAGACCCCAAACACACATTAAAGTCATTTAATCAATCTGTTTGGTTTCCTCCTCCTTTAAGATTTTATTAGATACCTATGATTTTCTTCCATTTAGCCTCTTCCTGGTTAATTTGGACAAGATTAGTTCTTCTATTTCATCCTTTCTACTTGCCACAAAGCAATCTCTCTTCTCTTTTGAATTTACAAATAGGAAACATCTTGGTAGTCCTAAGGTTTCCTGGTGTAGGATATCTTGGTTAAGTAAAACGTCTTTGAAAATTAAATAAGAATTTGGGGAGATAAATGCAGTAAAATAATATTGTAGAATACATGTAATATGGGAAGAATGTGCTACTGCTATAGTTTCTGAAAGGATGTTAGTTTATTTTCTTGTGTGTGTGTTTTTTAAAAAAACAAATTAATGCAGAAATCAAAGGAAGCAAATAGAAGTTTAGGAGAAAATGCAAAGAAGAGGGAAAGCAACATAGACAAAACTGTTTCATTCCAAACAGATAAACACAGGAACTTCTGCAAACCCCAAGGGAGAAATTTGATGTGGAAGAATACTTTGTTTAATGTTTAAATGTCCATCATGCTTTCCCCCAGTTCTAAAATACTAAAATCCAGAATATTGCAATCCACCTTTTAATTAACATTCAGTTTCTCTCACTGCAAACAAATTAGCCCTGATCAGAGCAGTAAATAGAGTTTCTGTTAAATTTCACCCAAACATTTGTTGAGTAAATGTTTAGTAAAATCATACTTTTCCTCTTTTTTTGGCATGTTCCTCCATCTCAAATAAAACTGCATTATTTCAGGTCATTAATCTAATCAAGGAAGACCATTAAATTTTCTTTAAAATTCAACATTTATAAACATTTTTACCATCTCTAACAAACATTAGAGCAACAGTGTGCCCTTTAAAATGCTATAAAATGCAAAATAAATGTTTTACAAGCCAGGCAACAGCCAATGTTTTTGCTGCAGGTCCTTCCAGTTCATATAATTTTTAGTGAAGTTTGCATTTCATCAACCCACTCAGAAATTAAAATTCTTCAAATGGGAAAGAGTTACTAAAGTATCTACTTGCAGATATAATCTCTCAGTTACCTCGCACATCCAACAAAAGTAAAGAAATGAGTTAAGGCAGGGCTGTCAAATTCACGGCCCGCAGCTGGATGCGTCATGCACTGGCCACACCCATGCCCAGTTTAGCGAAGGGGGGGAGCCCTGATACATCACGTGACACCACCATGACAATTTGAGTTTGACACCCCTGAGTTAAGGGGAAAGAAAATTCAAGGAGATTATTATAGCGCCATCTACAAAATATAGAGTAAGGACTGTAACAGCTGCTATGTAACCGCAAACTAGCAGAGAACATCCATGAACACCAACTAACAGACAGAAGACATAATAAAAACTCCTTGATCTCACAATACATGGAAAGACTCAACCTAGATCCAAATATGCTTGGAAGTTTCTGGAAGACAAATCAGCCATCAACAGACACAAAGAAATAAACCATATTTATATAGCATTCCAAAGAGACAATAAAAAGATTAAGAAGGAAACAAAAAAATCAGAACCCATCTTTTACAGCAGCCAATACTCAGATAAGCAGGCATTAAAAGCAGATAGTTAAAAAGAAAACAATATCATAATCAAGAAATTACCAATGAGAAAACCACACCCTTACTGATACTGACAGAGCGAGCTACTATATACAGCAGTGGTAGTCAACCTGGTCCCTACTGCCCACTAGTGGGCATTCCAGCTTTCATGGTGGGCAGTAGGGGTTTTGTCCGATACTGAAGCACTTTCCTTTTTTTAATTTAATTGCCTTTTTTAAAAAAATTCATAGCATTATTTAAAAACATTTTCATTAGGTTTTCACAAAATTCCCCATGACAATTTAAATTTCTGAAAATATACTATTTGTATCACCCATGCATAAGTTTAGTTCACGTTACGTAAGTGAAACTAAATGGCGCTATAGTGCGACCGCAAACAAAAGAGCCTCATCCCAGAATAGCTCGTGCATCTCCCCCCACACCACCCATCTGTAACAGACAAGCAGAGCTGGTAGCCGGCGCCCCCCCCCCAAAAAAAAAACCAATACACGATGCGCAAGAGGCATGCACAGATGATGATACACAGTATATTACTGTGGAACCGGTGGGCGGTTATACAATTTTACTATTAACAGAGATACAAAAGTGGGTGGTAGGTATAAAAAGGTTGACTACCCCTGATATACAGTATAAGAAGCGAGAAAACCCCCACACTTAGAAGCATCGATGGTGTTACTTAGTTGGGTAATGAAACATCTGCAAACAAACAAGCACCCTCAGAGAGCATAGTTCTTACTTTGTCTTTGACTAACTGAATGACTAAATGTGCCATCCAGCTGGTGTAAACTTTTACTAACAACATAGATAGCTCTTCTCGAGATAAATACTTTTACTTTAATTCTATGGGCTATAAAGCATAATGATAAAACAATTCATTCATGACCCCTAATTTGCTTGGATTGCCTATGTGATTAACAGAGGATTATTTTTTTAAAAAAAAAGTTATACCCAAAAAGCTACAAATACAAGCAAACTAGAAAAAACGGAGACAGCAGTTAGGACTGAATGTGGAGAATCTGCTCTTAAGACCTCTTCTTACCTATGACTTAAAGTTTAATTTGGACAAGATTGATGCTGTCACCCTTCAAACCCAAATACACCTTTTCAACACTTTGATTTTAGAGATGATTTACTGAAAACATTCTGCTGAAAGGAAAGATGTGTTATCACCGGTTCACACCCCAAACCTTGAAATACAACTGACTCAACTCGAGAATCTATCAGGAGAGGTACTGTTTTGTCCAGTAAATGAATCTGATGCTCAAACCTAAAAAAATAAAAAAAATAAAAAAAGCTTTTTCCAAAATCATTTGGAGGTGGAAAAAGAAAGGTATGGAGGAGACTGCTTGTTGGTATCTTTGCTAAATCCAACCACAGTTTTAAAGCAAAATTTTCTCCATTCGGTTTCAGTTGGCAGGTCTGGATGGACAAGAGGAGACAGCACATTTCAAGCAGCCAATTAATTACCAAATATTCCTTTGGGCAGTAGGCTGTTTTCCCAGGCCACTCGTTATTATGGAAATTGCAAAACGCTGAAGGAAGGTTGGAACTTGAGTTTCAGCAAACAAAGTTATCTGTGGAAAGAGAATGAGCTCATTCAACAAGGGAGATGAACCTTCCCCTTTCAGCCAGAACAAAAGAACATTTCTAATGCATCTTATGTGCTATAATGTACAGCCCTGATATAATTTATGCCATTTAACTGCAGCAAGTTGTCAAGTACTCGGTTAAGCTCTTTTTTTAAATCAAAAACTTTTCTTCATCGTTTTTTCTGCTTTGCACACCACTATGTAGCTTTACTAAGACCACACACACATTTTGTTAGTTGCAAAGTCATGTCCGACCCATCGCGACCCCATGGACAATGTTCCTCCAGGCTTTCCTGTCTTCTACCATCCTCTGGAGTCCATTTACGCTCACGCCTATTGCTTCAGTGACTCCATCCAGCCACCTTGTTCTCTGTCGTCCCGTTCTTCTTTTGCCCTCAATCTTTCCCAGCATTAGGCTCTTCTCCAGTGAGTCCTTCCTTCTCATTAGGTGGCCAGAGTATTTGAGTTTCATCTTCAGGATCTGGCCTTCTAAAGAGCAGTCAAGGTTGATCTCTAGGACTGACTAGTTTGATTGCCTTGCAGTCCAAGGGACTTGTAGCACCAGAGCACTAGAGTTCAAAGGTCTCAATTCTTTGGCGCTCAGCCTTTCTTATGGTCCAACTTTCACAGCCATACATTGCAACTGAGAAAACCATAGCCTTGACTATACACACTCTTGTTGGCAGGGTAATGTCTCTGCTTTTTAGTAAGCTGTTTAGATATGCCATAGCTTTCCTCTCCAGGGGCAAGGATCTTTTAATTTCTTGGCTGCAATCCCCATCTGTGGTGATCTTCTCTCTCTCTCTCTCTCTCTCTCTCACACACACACACACACACACACATATAATTAGTCTTTTCTAGTTACATATCTACATATTGCCTGAAAATTTGTCCAATATCCAACTACTCTCTGCTAAAGTATGATAATCCATAAAGGACAGAAATTAAGGAACTAGAAGTCAGCATTCCTGGATCCATCAGTCACCTAATTAATCACTAGGTCATCATAAACATGGGACTTCCATACTGATCAGCTATTTATTTTAGACTTGTTACCATCCTATGCATCAGAGTCAGGCTTTTTTGCTAAAGCAAGCTAATTGTTTAGAGTTCATACTCTTCTACTTTATTTGCCAGCCTGTGCTTTCATCCCTTTTGTTTCTGGATTTGTGCTACTGCCTTATGAAGAAGAGGGGGGGGGGGAAAGATTTATCCAATATTGGATTTTCTGAATTTTTGCTTATTTCTGTTACTGAGTTTTAAGACTGTTCCATGTGGGATCCACTGATATATAACAGGAGTCTGATTGAACAAATAATACCAACATGTGGTGCTTGTTTCACCATGCAACACACAGGTGTGAAAACTAAAAATTGATTGCCCTGATTAATTAACAATTAATTGATTGTTAAATTCAGGAATTGGTTACACCTGCAATTATTATACCTTAGCTGTAATAATTGCAACAAAGGATTATTGTAATTGATTAGTCTCTCACTGGTAAGAATTATGAAGGTGTGTGTGTTATATTTGTACTTCAGAGTGATCATTCTAAAACACTGGTTTTATTCCTCAGCCACTGTTTTTGTAAACTTTCTTGCATGCTTGGGATCATATCCATGAACCACTCACGCTTAAACTTAATAGGGTGGGCAGATGACCTAATAGCCTCCTGTGTTGTTCATTGACACAAAGCAGAATTTTTGTTTTCTTCAGTAACTGTAAGTCACCCAGGGCTTAAGGCAGCAAACCATTCTCACACCTTGACAATACTAAGCTGCTGTCATGAGATTCTAACCATGGAACGGAGTGATTGCTTTCTACTAGACATAATGGCAGCAAGATACTTTGAAAACACCACCTTTAAATTCATCCAGGCGCTTTTGGGTTGTTCTTTGATAAATTGCATTTTAACTCAGTATTTTTTTCTGAAAGTGGAGTCATGAACATTAAATTCAGTCCGAGATAAGAGAAGCCAGCCAGTTTTTGGGTGCTGTAGAGTTCTCTGTCTTCTTGGACAGTTTTATGATGAAACCTTTTGAAAAGATTTAAAATTGTCCCAAAGCCCCATTTTGAGACTTGTCTGATGGTTAATTGGTGAAGCCTCAGAAATAATTCCTTAACTTCTTCCAAACTGATAAGGCATACATTCCTCTTTATAAGGAGAAATTAAGACAATTCACTTGATCAGGCCATGAGGCTTCTTGAGAATCTTTTGGCTAAGTAGTCAATTGTAATGAGACGAGCCAAAGTTTTTGAGGTTTATAGTACAGGGCTCTTGCTAAATCACCCCTTTTTGATGTGCTAACACAAATATCCCTAGTTATCCCTACAATTAAATTGACTGAACATTCAGAAAACCCAAAAGCGGGGGAACATTTGTACAGACCTGTGCATCTCATTTTCGCACCAATTTTCTTTGGGCTTTCCTGTTTGTTTGTTTTTCTGATCCCAGTCTTAATGCTTTATCTAGTTCTTCCCTATTATGGTAGATTGTCCTTCCCACTATAAACTGCTTGATCATCTGGAGAGGTTCTACTGAGCTAGCTATGCAGAAGTCCTTGGCATGTCTTTCTCTTCGTGGTTGATAACTGTATTCTGTTTTAGAGGCTGATCTTTTTCACCGAGGCCTAACTAACAACAGCTGACTTTTGTTTCATTTTTTCCCCTCATTTTCCCATCTGTTTCCCCTTTTTATTATTCTTTGTGTTGTTTTAGTATTGTTTTTTTTATCCTGATGATAATCCATTTGGAAATATTTTATGACAGGGCTGTCAAATTCCCAGCCCATGGGTGAGATGCGTCATACGCTGGCCACGCCCACGCTTTAACAAAGAGAGGGAAGTCCCAATACGTCACGTGATGATGATGCAAGTTTGACACCCCTGTTTTATGGGAAGAGGTACATAATTTTTTTAAAGAAATCAGTCAATGCCAATTTCATGCTGATTAGACTGCCAAGCTTTCCAATCTCATGTCTTGGTGATACTATATTTCTATTGACGGCTCCCAGAAAATAGTTTGGGGCATAATTTACAAGAAATTTGATACTGGGACATGGAATTCTTCCATTTCATAAACTCTTTTTCAATCCAATCACTATTCCCTAGTTTTCCTTGTCTCAATGCATCCCTTCCTTTATCTAAATTATCCATTTTTAAAATAAACATCCATTTTGCTCAGCTATTTAGGCTCTGGTAATTACATGTTTAAAATTACTTTTAGTTTGTATTATGTATTACAGTTGCAGTATTGGTTCTGGTTTGTTATTTATTACAGAATGTTAATTATTGTATCTTCTATAGGATGGAATAGGGTTAATTTGAATTGTAATTCTAGAAATAAATTAATTACAATATCTGAAAATAATCCTTAGGTTTCACTAGCAAAATTCACTTATTTTGCTTTCTTCTATCATCATCAAGTAGAAACAGCCTATATTTTCTTTTCTATAAGAACTATAAGCAGTTCTCTCGTTTTTTCTTTTTTTTTGGAAGGTGGAATGGTACCAACTTTTAAAGTCTACAGTTCTGTCACTTTTTCCCGGAAATCAGGAAAATAGTAATAATATTGGGCCATTTGTGTGTGTGTGTGTGTGTGTGTGTGTGTGTAGATAGATAGACAGACAGACAGACAGACAGACAGACAGACAGACATTTATATATTTGTTCTCGTAGGTGTTCACGGATATAGGTATGTAGGTTTTGATGTATTCGGGTCTTTTCCCATGTAAGGTTTCAGTTTCCATTCAACCTTACACGTGAAAAGACCCGAATACGCCAAGACCTACATATATCTAATATTCGCATATTATATGTACAAATATTGTGCCATTAGTTTATATGTGTGTGTGTGTGTATGTATATGTATACACACACACACAAACACAAACACACACACATATATATATATATATATACATACGCATACATACATACATACATACATACATACATATACAATAGTCACGTGTGTGTGTGTGATGTTGTCCCTAACTTATCAAAGCTAGAACTCCACAGTCTCAATTTTCATGGTAAGAATTTTTCAAAAATCAGATACTTTTATTGGGAAACTCATCTGTTCTACTGGTAATGGTACTTAGAGATAGAGATAGAATATCCAGCAGGGCCTCTTCTAGCAATAGAATGTTGGGATAAAAATGGATTTGGAGAATTGTATCTTCAAGAAAAATGCATTGTAACTGATCAGAAACATCTCTCTCTCTTATCTACATACTCCAGTTCCCAGCATCATTTCTTTCTTTCTTTCTTTCTTTCTTTCTTTCTTTCTTTCTTTCTTTCTTTCTTTCTTTCTTTCTTTTTTATTTCCTTCCTTCCTTCCTTCCTTCCTTTTTGACTTTTTGGTTTTCTTGGTTTCTTTCTTTCTTTCTGTCTTTCTCACCACCCAACTCTTAGCAACTTTGAATGGTTAAAATAAACAACTTCCTTGGAGCTAAGTGGAAAGAATATTGTACTACTAAAGTTTAGATGAAAATGCTAGAGCTAGAACTTTAATGTATGTATTAATTAGCAGTGAGATGAAATGGAGTCATAAGCAAATTTTTGCCATTTTAAATAGGAATCGTATGCATCTCCTTTAAAATTATTGTTCCAAAAATGACAGGAAAGACTTCAAAATAGTATTGTAAATCCTCCCCTAGCCAGAAAACCCTATGAGATAGCATTCCAAAAGTGAAGCATGTTTCAGGAAGCCACAGGAATTGACAGGAAGTACTGTCTCATTCTCAACACCGTTGTCCACTAAAATGACCAACCCCTGTAATAAATCCTGGGAAAGAAACAATGCTTTTTCAGATTGTACAGAGAGGGGGGAGAGAGAGGGAGGGAGAGGGAGAGGGAGAGAGAGAGAGAGAGAGAAAGAGAGAGGGGTGGGTGGGGAAGAATGAGAGAACTGTCCATGAGTCTGGACAGCATACAATGTAAATTAAACAATACATACATAAAACAAGCATTTAAAACATAAAAAGTCATCATTAAAAAATTAAAGTTAATTAAAAGTAAATTATATACAATTTCCAGGCAGACAGAGAATGAGTATATCTGCCTTAATAGTGAAGCCAACTAATCACATCACTGGTTCCCTGGGAACTTGACAGTTCATCAAATCTGACAGTGACTTTTTTCTTCTGATTCCATAGATTTGAGAGATTATCATCTTTGTGAAGAGATTGAAGATCATCTCCCAAAGTAGCTTCTTCCATTGCCAGAAAATTTCTAATTGTTTTAGTCAAAACAATTGCATATTGCAATCTGCATGAAAACTCAGAATAATAATAATTCAGAACTATTATTTGCTTTGTTTGCAATGCAAAAATCAATTTATTCAGAAAGCAATAACACATTTTGTGATTAGCATAAACAATAAAAGAGTGTAAAGGAAATTGTATGGACAATGAGTAAAATGTGACACCTGTCTCCTAGCTATCTTTAATAATTATACTGATTGAATGAGTCAGGAAAAGCCCATGACTACAGAGTCCATTAACTGTGCCCTTGACAAAATTGAACGGGTTTTCAAATATATATATACAGTTACCTTTTCAAAGAAGACTGTGACCAGATGTAGCCACAAATCCTACCACTATAGACATAGAGATAAGTATTTTTTTAATTAGGTATTCTTTTCAATATATGCATAATGGTATCACAAAGAGATTGAATTTTGACAAGAGAAACTATAACACATTAAAGGTATTAATTAGAATATCAATAATATATGAAAAATATTGTTTGGGGTCAAAATCAGACAAGAAAATGGCACATAGGAACGAAGGCTATAATTTCCAAATTTGTAAGCCATATCTTGAATGTCATTTCATTTCATCAAGCCTGAAGATAAAGTGACCCTAATTCCAGACAAGAGGAAAATATCACTTGAAAATAATGACCTGACTTTAAACCTAGTAATTCTCATTTATTAGTACGTCAAAATTAATGATAGTTTTCTTCAGTAATTATTACTTCCACTCACTCTACTATTAATTCTATTGTTTAATGCTTTTATATCACATGTTGCAATTTACACAGAGATCATCTGTAATTTTCTCTTCACAATCATACCCTCAGGAGATATTTTAGGGTTACAAAACATTTTGCCCAAATCACCTAGTGAGCTCCATGGTTGCATCCAAGTATAAAACTTGTATCTGCAATACTTTATCCATTAAACATCATTTTAAACCTCTTTTGAAGTTGGGTTTTGAAGTGCTGTTCAAATACGTACCTAAACGTAACCCAATGTTGATTTGATAGTGATTCAGTTGGATTAATTTACAATGGGGAGCTTGTCTGATGTAATATTTTGTACACTTCTAAAGCCCAATGGAGTTGCATGGTCAATAAATTTAAATAAATAATAAAATCATCATCATCATCGGTCTAAGAAGATCTGAAAAATAATACTGATTCACACACTTAACAAAATAACAGAAGAACAGAAGGGACCTTGGAGGTCTTCTAGTCCACCCCACTGCTCAAGCAGAAGATCCTATATCATTTCAGACAAATAGTTGTCCAATTTCTTCTTAAAATCCTTCAGTACTGGAGCACCCACAACTTCTGAAGGCAAGCCATTCTACTGATTAATTGTTCTGTCAGGGGATTTCTCATTTCTAGGCTGGTTCTTTCCTTGATTAATTTCCAATCATTGCTTCTTGTCCTGCCTTCAGATGCTTTGGAGAATAGGTTGACCCCTCTTCTTTGTGGCAGCCCTTTAGATATTGGAAGATTACTATCATATCATTCCTAATCCTTCTTTTCATTAAACTAGACCCAATTCCTGAAACCATTCTTCATATGTTTTAGCCCCCAGTCCCCTAATCATCATTGTTGCTGTTTTCTGCACTTTTTCTAGAGTCTCGACATTTTTTTTAAATTGTGATGACCAAAATTGGATGCAATATTCCAAGTGTGGCCTTACCAAGGCATTAAAATAACCCCATAGTAACACTTCACATGATCTTGATTCTCTTCCTCCATTTTAGAAGAGAAATAGCCAAATTGTTTCACCTTATACTGATCTTCAACCTAGAATTTTCAAAAATAAACTAGAAGAAGATTTTATGACTAAGTACACAAAAGCTTTCTTTTGGCTACTGGAAGTATGGGGTGAAGGAGAAAGAAAATTCAAAGCACTTCATCCCATAAGCAGGAATAATGAAACTTGACAAATGTATCTACAGTAGTGAGTCACTATTTTCATTGTTGCTGTTAAAATATATTAGCCTGTTAAATACATAGCCACACAGACACGTGCACAAACAGCCAATGTTTGCTTATTGCTTGTGGGGAAACTGACGCATAAATTCTTGAGGGGAGATTCAATTAGCTGAAATAATACAGATAACGTAATACTGGTTAATCATTTAAGAAAGTCATACAACTAAGTGTAAGCAATATAAAATGCATCCGTCAGACAGTTTGGAAAACAAATGAAAGGGATACCACCTTCCGGATACTTCAAAATCAAAGAGTGATTACATAGGCTTGACAAGAGCTGGCAGCAAACCGATTGAAGGTCACTGAAGTGGAGGCAATAGAATTGGGATGGCAAGGAAGAGCCTGAGGAATGAACTGAGGTAAGGGGAGATTATAATGAACAAAAAGAACATATTGTTTTTATCTTTTGTTGGTGTATCCCAAGTTTCCTGTTTGAGAAAGAATAATAAATTGGAAGGGACATTGGAAGGCTTTTAGTCCAACTTCCTGCTTGAGCAGGAGACCTTATACAGATAAATGGTTGTCCAGTCTCTTTCTGAAAGCCTCCAATGATGGAGCCCCCAAAACTTCTTAAGGCAAGCTGTTCAGGTTAATAGCTCTCACCATTAGGACATTTCTCCTTAGTTTTAGGTTGCTTCTCTCCTTGGTTGGTTTCCATCCATTGTTTTTTGTCTTGCCTTTCGGTGCTTTGGAAAATAGTTTGACACCCCACCCCCCATCTTTGTAGGAGTCCCTCCAATATTGGAATGCTGCTTTATCATGTCTCCCCTAGTCCTTCTTTTCACCTGACTAGACATACCCAATTCCTATAAACGTTCTTCGTACGTTTTAGCTTCCAGCCCCCTAATCATTCTTCTTGTTTTTCTCTGCGCTCTTTCCAGAGTCTCAACATCTATTTTATATTGTGGTAACCAGAATGGAAATGCTGCAAAAGAGAAGGGAAAAGCTGGAGTTTGAATAGGGATCCTGCATTTGTGAAACCAGGAGCCCTTTTCTTAGTTTTTGGGAAAAGTTAAGTTTATAAGCCCTGCTGGAGCAATATAACGTACTGATCGAGCCCAACATTTTACATCACATAGCGGCCAACTGGATGCTTTGGGAAGCTGGCAAGCCTCTTCCCAATACTGTTCTCTAGCCAATCAATATTTTAAAGTCTGCTGCCTTATTATTCAGGAGATAGGAAAGAGCTATCCATATGAAAAGCTACTGATAGCCAGAACTTCAATAATCTGTCCAATCCTATTTTACAATCAATACAGTGGATTGGCAGCATTATCACGTCCACCAGAAGGAAATTATTCCACAGGTTAGTTATGTAAATGAAATTTACATAAGATTCTGGGCTGGAATATAGGTAGTCCTCAACTTACAATAGTTCATTTAGTGACTGTTTGAACTGTTTACAACAGCACTGAAAAAAGTGACTTACAACCAGTGGTGGGATTCAAGTAATTTAACAACCGGTTCTCTGCCCTAATGATTTCTTCCAACAACCAGTTTGTCAATCTGTTCAGAAAGTTAACAACTGGTTCTCCCGAAGTGGTGCGAACTGGTTGAATCCCACCACTGCTTACAACCATTTTTCACACTTACAATTATTGCAGCATCCCCAGCATTATGTGATCAAAATTCTGATGCTTGACAACTGGCTCATATTTATGACGGTTGCAATGTCCCGGGATCATGTGACCTATTTTTTGCGATCTTCAGACAAGCAAAGTCAATGGGGAAGTCAGATTCACTTAACAACTGAGGCAAGAAAGTTATAACATGGGACAAAACTCACTCAGTTAGTGTCTCACTTAGCAACACAAATTTTGAGCTCAGTTGTGGTTGAGAACTACCTGTATTATAATCGACATGAAAGAAAACCCGAAGCATTGTGATCCTCTTTATTAAGGGACATTTGAACACTAGAAGTCAGGTTTTCAACCAGCCATGGTTTAGAAATGTCATGAATGAGAAATAGGCAAGAAAAAAAGAATATCTTCCACAATAATGGAAAGGATTTTCTTCAGGCAGATGGACTAGGCAAAAGGGAATAGCCCCAAACATAGATATAAGGCAGAACACCTCCAAGATCATTCTTCACTGACCCAATTCCACCTATATAATATCTCCTGCCATTCCAATTACATTAAAGAAAGACAGAGCTTCTCTGCGCAAGCTTCCTCTTTCAACTAATATTTGTCTTCCTCAACGTTTGCCAAAGTTTGGAGTGGTGAACATGGTTCATGTTATGAATGTAAGAATTTCCCAGGTAAATACAGGTCTCCAAAGTCTGATGAGGCTTTTGTTTATTTTGAAGCCAACCTTCACAGTTCCCAAAGGAATTCAAAGTGCAGCTTTCTAAAGTAGCAGATTGACTGGCAATGAAAATGTCCCAATTTCCCTGTTTCCAACAGAGGCTTTCCTCATGATTGCACATAAATTACTGCTTCCTTCAAAGTCAAGCTGTCTAAAAACACACACACGACCAGTTGGTGCATTTCCTTCCATTTTACCTGCTGTGCTTGTACTTGGACCAAGATGCACCTCCTAAGGTGCGGACTATACTGCTGTTGCTTCCAGAGATTGTTTTTGGCCACAATTCCCCATAGTTTCACAGTTCCTGGAATCAGTTTTCCTTTCTGACTCTAGGTCAGAGTCCTTAGTCCTCACTCACTAATAACCTTTGCTTCAAGCTGCCATTTCCATACTGTCTTTGTCTATGCAGCAGATCTCCTGTGCATAGTCAGGCCATACGACAAGTTTCTTCTCATTATGAATTTAAAATAGGTACATTTTCGGACTAATACCTAGTAATGCCTTTATGGTAAAATAAATGTTTTTAAAATAAGTGCTTTTGATACTAAATTCTCTAAACCATCTCTTCGGCCTATAATCTTTCACATTTTTTGAACGACCTTTGTCATTCTTCTAAAATACTGATTTATCATACATCACCTGAAAACAACATCAGTTGGACTTTTGGGGGAAGATAGATTGACTTGGGAGAATGGATTACTACATTTAACTAGAAAATCATTGATAAGAGATGGTATTAAGAAACAATATGGATATTTGATCCAGGACGAATCAGAATTAACTATTGGGATGTTTGGGGATAGATTTGAAGTCATGGTAAAATTCCTATGAGTTAAATACAATAATAGTTTGTTAACAGAGGGTTTTGATATTTAAGTCTTATCTTTTTTGTTTGTTGTTGTTCTGTCTGTTAACTGGTCATTAATATAGTAGATAGATGACAAGTTAATACTTTGAAAAAGAATTAGAAGTTTGAAAGGTTTTTGGGTGAGTTTCGCAAGGGGTGGAAAACAAATACTTTTGTAACATATTTATCAGTATTCATCTAGGGGGGGATAATGTGTGTATGTGTGTTTGTGGGGGTTTTTAATCCACTTTTTAAATGCTTTGTTTTTTTATTCGTTTGTTTGTTCCTGTGAATTTTCCTTTTCTTTCTTTTTTTGGACCTTTGTATTTTAACTTTTTTTTTGAATAAGAATCATGTGTTGAGAAGTGCTCTTTTGCGGGTCTGGAAAAAATATTCCTATAAATTAGATTACAAGATTCCTATATGGGCGAGCCCTAGACATGCAATAGAGAATATAAATATAGAACAGAAACAGGAAATGATTACTTATAAAGAACTTTTGTATGCTGAAGGAGGTAGATTGCAATTAAAATCATTATAGGTATTAAATGAAGAAGGGAGGAATTATACTTGGTTTCAATATGGGCAAATAAGTGCTAGATGGAAAGAAGATCAAAAAATTGGTATAATGCAAAGGGAGGAAAATTTAATAAAGCAAATTAGAAATCAGACCCAGGAGCATATAAAGAGATTGTATAATGTGTTGCTTGAAATAGATTCGGAAAAGGATTTGGTAAAGGATTGTATGATAAAATGGGCACAGAATATTCAGGAACCAATAATGTTGGAAACATGGGAGAAAATTTGGGTTAGAAATGTTAAGTTTACACAAGCACAGAATTTAAGGGAAAATTTTTATAAGATGTTTTATAGATGGCACTTAGATCCCAAAAAATTATCATGTATGTATCCTAATATCCAAGCGAAATGTTGGAGGTGTGATTGTGATGACGCTACATATTTTCATATTTGGTGGACTTGCAAGAAAATTAAGGTCTTTTGGATAAGAATTTGGTGGATTATTCAAAATGTACTGAAGAATTTATTTATTTAATCATTTATTTAATCATATTTATATACCGCCCTATCTCCCGAAGGACTCAGATAAGATAAGAAGATAAAGTTCCTGCCACAATTTTTCCTTTTGGGAATTATAACGGATTGTACAGGGATTGAGACTAAATTGATTCTGAATTTAATAACAGCAGCAAGACTGTTGATTGGACAATACTGGAAGAAAGAAGAGATACCTACAATAGAAGAATGGATACTGAAAGTTATTAATTTGGCTGAGATGGCTAAAATCTCAGCTTTTTTAAAAGACAATACGCAGGAAAGATATTTAATTGAATGGAAAAAATGGATTGATTATCTACAAAATAGATATCAGATTAAGAAATATCAGATTGCCTTTGAATAATTAGAAAGTTATTTTATGTAATGGGGAGGGGGTTGGGAGATGAAAAGCTTTGGATGTGGTTATTTGGATTGGAAGGGAAAATTTTATTCTATGTTTGGTTTATGTATAACAATACCTTGTGATTGACCCGGGAAGCCGGGGGGGGGAGGGAGGGGGGAAGGGGGTTTTTTGGGAGGGAGGGGGGAAAAAAGGGGGAAAAATGTTTTTGTTTTTTAAAACTCTTTTAATAAAAATAAATAAATAAAAAAATAAAAATCATTGTGAAAAAAAAATGAAATTAAATACTGAACTGTGCCTATCTGTTTCTCTTCCTTTACAGTTTATTTCCATCTCATCTGATCAAAGAATACTGTGCTGATACTGTTGAACTATCTTAAGTTGAGACCAAAGATCAATGCTCTAAAAGTATTATTTTCTAAACCAGTTATGTAGCAACACCAAGTAACATTGCCATCTGCAACAAGTAGCCTATGGATCAATTTTATGTAGCCCTTGACAAATTTATGGTTGGTTACATAGTCAGACAGATGTTTAGACTGGATTTGATATTTTTATCCACCTATCAAGTTTTTCCCAAGCACCTGGGATAGGCACATATTGTTGTTTGATGGGATTGAAGGTATTGTCACAGGATGTAAGCTGTTCCAAGTAAAACTGCCTTTTGCAATTGATTGATAATAATTTTGTCAGTGCCAGTGTTTTGGGATTGCACTGTTGTATTGTCAAATGTTAGATAGTCACAAGCCTCTACTGCAAGGTATTTATACCATCTAACCCTAAGAAAATATAGATGGGCTTTTTCGAGAGCTGACTCTGATACCTTTCAATCATCATTCTTGTGGGGAAGATTTCATGGAACTCCTTATTAAAAGAGACTTTTCCCCACTATGCACTTTGTGGCCTGGTATTGTGTGCTTAAAACACATCCACCATCAGAATCGCTCCACCATAGGGTGTTTTTCAAGCTATAAAGAGAATTGGAGCTTGTTGGGAAAAAGTTGTTTATGACTCCTCAGAATAATCATTTTCTCCTTGACTTTGTCAAGTACTTTATTCTTCTAAATAGGCTGCTCTCTTTCTTCATTCTGACTTATTATATAGGCTAAAACAAAATAATAAGACTCTTAAGGATATTTGTACAAAAGTTGATGACCTCTTCACCTTAATATTTTTCTGCTAGCTATGGTGGCATGACAATCCCTTCATTTATTATTGCCAGACTGAAGTATTCAATCCACCTGCTTGGATTCTTTTAAAAGTAGGGCAGCACTTTCTCTCTGAAGTTTTTATAAAATCATGGAAAGGAAAACAGCCTTGTCATTGGCTTGAAGCTAACATACAACCATTATTTCCCTCTAGAAATACCATTGGCATTTATATCACATTATCAAGTAACATTAGTTCCAGGGTGATTTTGCTCCATGCTGTGAAATGGAATGGCAGTCAGGTCTCCATGTGTTAGTTTGTGTAAAGTTAAAATGAATGACAAAAAATTGCAACCAATATCTTCACTATATGGTCAAAATATCAATACCACTTTCCACTATTCTACAGTGATGTGACACTGTGACAGGGTAGTATTATAATTCATAATGAATACACTGTTAGAAGGATATATTCTTATACACATATTTTCTTAGGCTCAGGTTATCTTGATTCAGAAACAGTGAAGTAAATTTCAGGCATTTCATTTCAAAACTGATGTTTGTAGTTCAACTTCTAGAGTCAACCTCTCTCAAGGCAGTTCATGGGATAAAATAATACAACAACAGACTTCAGGATTAATTTAAAAAATCCAGTGACAATAATAGAAAAAAAATCTACATTAAATAGTGACAAAAGACAGTATAATAAATCAAAGAGAAATAACTAATTAGCATACATAAAAAATATTATAGGTGACCTTTCTACAGTACTGATACATTCTCCCTTCTCTTTTGGTTTTTCCCCCATCTCTGACTGAAACATTTGTATTTTATGTTTTAACAATAAAAATATTTTCAGAATGCAAATAATTGTAATGGAACAGCCCACCTCCAAAATATTAAAAGGAAAAGCGCCCAAGTACATTTTAATCCATTACAAAAAATCCAACAGGGAAAAAAAAAGCAACTCATGAAAAGGACATGAAGGAGAAATGGCATACTAATTACAAAGGGGTATACTAATTACAAAAGGGAGCCTTAAAATCAGAGGAATTCTTCAAAGTGTACTCCCTTGAGCAATCAGGAGTTTGCATTGTCCCAAAATTTGGAGTCAAACTGCTTTGAGGTCTTTCTTCTCAAGTTTTATCTATGTTGACATGCTAGGATGGGCAGCAAAGCAGTATGACTGATGTTCCATTTCAGGTGAAATGGAAGCATATTTTGTGCAGGCACACATCTGTGAAAAGAGGTTGGAATACAATTGAAGGACACACCTTGTAATGACTATGCCAAACCTTTGAAGACTGATGTTTCCATTGTGTCCTTGATATGGTCAAACCACATTCTCACTCCCCCCCAAAAAGGGGGGGGTTTGAGTGCTTTTGCAAAGGCTAGTAGTGATACAGCCTGATGAACCTCTGTTGCTGTGAATGAAAAATATTGATCCATCTGATCTTTTCCATGCTAAATTGTATTTTGGTTGGGGTACTTTTTCATTTTTATTTATAGGAGATTTTTTTTTTTAATTATGCTAGCTTGCCTGTTCAAAGGAGTCAGCAGTGTGCAGCAGCCAAAAAAGCTAATACTATCCTTGGCTGTATAAACAGAGGCATAGAATCAAAATCACATGAAGTATCAGTACCGCTTCATAAAACCTTAGTAAACCATACCTGGAATGCTACACCCAATTTTGGTCACCACATTACAAAAAAGAAGTTGAGATTTTGGGAGAAGAGCAAAAAGATCAACTAGAATGATTAAAAGGCCTAAAGACTAAAACATATGAAGAATGGTTGCAGGAATTGGGTATGGCTAGTCTAAAGAAAAGGAGGACTAGGGGTGACATGATAGCAGTACTCCAATATTTGAGGGACTGCCACAAAGAAGGGGAGGTTAGCGTCAGGGTTCCAGAGCACCAGAAAGCAAGATGAAAAACAATGGATGGAAACTAATCAAGAAGAGAAGCAACCAGGAATTGAGAAATTCCTAAGAGTGAAAACAATGAACCAGTGGAGCAGCTTGTGTTCAAAAGTTGTGGGTGCTTCATCATTGGAGGTTTCTAAGAAGAGACTGAACAACCACGTGTCTCAAACAGTATAAGGTGATTGGACTGCAAAACCTCCAAAGTACCTTCCAACTCTCTACTGACTTATTGATTGAGTTACCAAGCAAAAACGGCTGGAAATATGACTCTTCAGGACCTTATGATCTACTAACCACAAACAGAGTATATATAGCACAAGTGTCAAACTCGCGGCATCACATTGCCATCACATGATGTTTTGTGACATTTTTCCCTTTCACGGAGCTGGGGTGGGCATGGCTTGCATGTGACGCATCCAGCCTGTGGGCCGCCAGTTTGACACCCCTGATATAGAGAGAGAAACTTCAGGATTATTCTGTCTACTTTTTCATCTGTCACTTGCTTTTTATTGAATGTATATCTGAAGGCGTTTCCTTTTGTTTGCCTTCAAAAGCACACACACACACACACACACACACACACACACAAACCCATCTCCCAACCCAAGCATCAACTCTTTGACTTTCTTCTTGGTAGGATGTTGTTAGCAAAGTGCTAGGTTTTGCTTGTCCCAAAGTATGTACTTCCTGCAAATAATCTTTTTCCATTATAGTTATAATCACTAATCATTCTTCAAGTGAAATTCCTGTTCTCAGGAATGCTGGCACACACAGAGAGATTGATTCAACCTCATTCAACTAATCATAAAATGGAGGCAAGCTAGTATGGGGGAAGCCTATTCTTCAGAGAAACTCAGTCCCAAGCTGTTTAAGATATCAAACCCAGGATTTACAATTGGATTCTGAAATTGTAGCCTTCTTTTTCAGGTCAGATCACCTTGGAAGTAATTACTCCCCATAGTTTTAATGGGTGTTTTCCTTTATCTTTTCATCCTGTCATTAAATATGTAACTAGCAATCATCAGTAACGTCAGGGAGCCTTCCTGCTTCAAGATAATACTGATTGTATTCCAAATGGAACAAGGATTCTCTATTGTAGTACCCTGAAGCAGAACCACATTCAGAAGGTCATGCTTAGCCATCAACACAAAACTATGTCGCTGCACCTGTAGAATGTCTGTCATTTTCTGAATGCTCCTTTTACTAACACTCTGTTCTTGTGCTTGGTTTGTCTTCTACTAATTTATAAAAGAAGGGGATTGAGAGCTGTAGTTAATTAGGAACGGGTGCCTGAGAGAAAACACCAGCTTCATTCCAAATATAGAAACTAACAAGTCCCATAATTTAATCTTGCATTGATAGTGAAGATGGGACAACATCTTCCACTGTCCTTTGTCTTTCAAAGCCTCAATATTGCTAGCTGAAGTCTTGGCCTGTTGAGTCCCTATAAATTGAGGAGCATTTAGAAGATATCATGAGCAAGCAGCAAGCAGAGGCAGAACAGCCCCCTCTTTTATTTTTCACCTCAAACTTAGTGATAGATATATTTGACAGTGTTCCATTTCAATATATATATTTACCACCTTTATTGTTTTTATAAATCACTCAAGGTGGCAAATATACCAACTACTCTTTCCTTCTCCTATTTTCTTCTTCTGTGTACATTCTTTTTTTCTTTAAAATGCCAGGGGCTTTAGCTTTTGTCCCATTTTTGAAGGAATGGGACATTGTTGAAGAAATTTGCACCTTTTAGTAAATGGTTTAAGAAAAGGCATCTATCTGGACAGCTAGATCTGGCAGCTCAAAGGGCCCAGTTAAATCCAGCATAAGGTAAAGATAAAGGTTCCCCTCGCACATATATGCTAGTCATTCCTGACTCTAGGGAGCGGTGCTCATCTCCGTTTCAAAGCCAAAGAGCCAGTGCTGTCCAAAGATGTCTCTGTGATCATGTGGCCGACATGACTAAATGCCAAAGGAACATGGAACACTGTTACCTTCTCACCAAAGGTGGTCCCTATTTTTCTACTTGCATTTTTTATGTGCACGTAAAAATCCAGCATACAGAAAACCAATTTATATCTGTTTGCCATCTTCATCTCTGAAGATGAACAACTGGTTTGAAAATAAAATAAAATAAAGGAAGCACTAGTCTACAACATGAAAATGACTGAATATACAGAAATTCAAACCAGACTTTGAATCTACTCCCTAAATGAATACATTGTGTGCAAGCTGCATTTTTTTAAAAAAATGTTTGTTAGTTCTCTCCATCTTTCTTTCTCCCTTGTCCCTGCCCAGCTATATTTTGATAATCTTTTTCAGCTGGTGGGATATGGAACCAATCTCAAGTACTAGTAATAATATTTTAAAAATATAGGAGGAAGATTTAATATTTAAGAATTAGGAGGGAAGGAAACTTGACCGATCATAACTTTTTTTTTTTTTTATTAAAAAAGTTTTACAACAATTAAATTCCCCCCCCCCTCCCTCCTAAACCCCCCTCCCCCCCCCCAGACTTCCCGGAGCAAACACAAGGTATAGTTCCTTAAACAAAACAGTCATACATTAAACTTTTTAAAATCTAACACAAATCTAACACATTAAAAATGCCTAATTTAAAACTGTATTATGAAGCAGTTGTTCTTTCGGTAATAAGTGATTGGTTTAATTTGACGGAGGAAAGGATTTTGAATATAGAAGGTTATGATTTATTATATGGTTGGCATGCATATTTATTGTATGATAAGAAAGTAGATAAAGCTTTTAAGAATCATGTGTTGAGAATTTCTCTTCTGCGTGTCTGGAAAAAATATTATTATAAGTTAAATTATAAAATTCCTATATGGGTATGTCCTCGGCACGCAGTAGAGAATATAAATATAGAACAGGAACAAGAAATGATTACTTATAAAGATCTTTTATACAATGAGAGGGGAAATTTACAACTAAAATCTTTGGATACATTAAAAGAAGAAGGGAGGAATTATACTTGGTTTCAATATGGACAGTTAAAGGCTAGATGGAAAGAAGATCAGAAAATTGGTATCATTCAAAATGAAGAAAATCTGGTTAAACAAATTAGAAATCAAACTCAGGGGCATATAAAGAGATTGTATACTGTGTTGATAGAAATAGATTCTGAAAGAGATTTAATAAAGGATTGTATGATAAAATGGGCACAGAATATTCAAGAACCAATAATGTTGGAAACATGGGAAAAAATTTGGGTTAGAAATGTTAAATTTACATAGCGCAGAATTTAAGGAAAATTTTATAAGATGTTTTATAGATGGCATTTAGATCCTAAGAAATTATCATGTATGTATCCAGATATGCAAGCGAAATGTTGGAGATGTAATTGTGATGATGCTACATATTTTCATGTATGGTGGACTTGTAAGAAAATTAAGTCTTTCTGGATAAGAATCTGGTGGATTATGCAGAATGTTCTGAAGAAGAAGATAAAGTTTCTACCGCAATTTTTCCTTTTGGGAATAACAACGGACTGTACAGTGATTGAGACTAAGTTGATTTTGAACTTAATAACAGCAGCACGACTGTTGATTGGACAATATTGGAAGAAAAAAGAATTACCCACAATAGAAGAATGGATATTGAAAGTTTCCAATTTGGCTGAGATGGCTAAAATCTCAGCCTTCCTGAAAGACAGTACTCAAGAAAAATATTTAAATGAATGGAAGAACTGGATTGATTATATTCAAAATAGATATCGGATTAAGAAATTTCGGATTGCTTTTGAATGAAGGATGTTATTTTTGATTTTAATGGAAGAAGTCAGGTTATGTGAGAGAGAAAGATTATAATTGTGACCGATCATAACTTTAAAGCACAGTTCTCCTCTTCTTGTTAGGGATAGCACAATCAATAATGGAGAATATTTGTAGCGCAGGGCTTAAATGAGAGGTCATTGATGCTCTCAGTTTGGTTGTTTTATTGCAAACATTTCATTACCCACACTAGTTAACTGATGAAAATGTTACCTAGTTTGGATAATGAAACATCTGCAAGAAAACAACCAAGCTTAGAAAGCACCAAGGACTCCTAATAGCACAAACAACCCCCCTCAAAAAAAAAAAAACACCAGAAAAAGCATTAAGACTGTTTAAGAGTCAATAAAATAGACATTTAATATAATAACTACTGAAATATACAGTATACAGGTTTGTTGATTTGTTGTGGCCCTTTTAACAAAAACTTTAGAGCAGGAGTATCCAGATTTTTGGGTTAGTGGAAGCATTTGTAATTTATTAGATTATGAGTAGTGATCTCAGAAAATGGATTCAGGGTTAAGATCTTGCTCTTTTGTAAAATGGCTGCCCTGAGGGACAGAATTAAAAGATAAATTTACCTGAATTGTACCTGCTACCTCTCCTAGCCTCTCACTTTGCCTGTAGGACACTCCCTACTAATTCATTGTATCTATCTATCTATCTATCTATCTATCTATCTATCTATCTATCTATCTATCTATCTATCTAACTTCTATCTATCTATCTATCTATCTATCTATCTATCTATCTATCTATCTATCTATCTATCTATCTAAATAATTCGGAACAAAGTTAAAATACAAAATACAAAATGAAAAAAAAATTCTAAGGCAAAAAAGGAAAAATAACCACAAAATACAAAACAGTCAAAGCATTTAAAAGGTAAATAAAAAAACATATTATACACATATTATCTCCTCTAGTTGAATACTGATTAATATATTACTACAACACGAGTTCCCTACTAATCTTGTTTAACCTTTTCTTTTTTGGAGAGGGACAAATTTCCATAACTAACATTGGCTGCAGCTCCCATTAGTTTCGTTTTCTAAGAAACCTTATGAGGCCCATTTGTGACATAGTGAAATAGATGGATGCTGGAAATTTGCATTTTGTTTTGCAATGTGCCAGCTTTCCTTAAAAAACAAAAAAACTTTTATTTTAAATGTAAAAAAAATGATAGACAACATATTAGGCGCTGTGGAAAATTATTCTGGAGACATTCACACCCTAGGAACCATGCTAGGATGCCCACATTTATAGAATTATTGGTATGTGAGTCTCATGGCAGACAGGAAATTCCCAAATTCAATTCCAGTCTTCCCTATCAAACTGTTTTTCACCTCTATTATTATTATGGCTTCTGCTTTAGAAAACACAACTATCATTCAGTACTGAGAAATGGATTCAAATACAGGTGCTTTTCTTGATTCTTCACATCTTGAAGCTTTCAGTAATCGATTCTTTCATCCTCAGATATGGGTTTCAGGAGGCGCCATGAGGTGATCATATGTATTTTTCAAAACAGAATGTTGAAAAACTCGGTAAAGTTTTTAACTAACAAGGAGGCTGTGTTGTACTGGAGAGGGAATGTTCACCAAGACATTTTCTGTTTCTAAAGAGGACATAGAAAATGCTACAGCAAGCAATAACCAATACACTGCAGGCAACAAAAAAAGGGCATCATATTTCATGCCAGTCCCTGTTAGTTTTCCTACCTGTCAGAGTTAACAGATCATGTCAACAGAATTCTACATTTCTGAAAGGCAACTCATGAAATAACCTTTGATTCACCCCAATCATTTTAACCTGAAAATAAATAGGCTCCCCAAAATGTTAGATTTGTCTTTGAATGTTGAAGTTTATAGAACATGTGTGAGAATCATGCCCTCGAACATTGCACTTCTTAAGGCTTTCCTGCAAGTGGGGGAGAATCACTCACCTCAAGACTTAGCTCCTAAAACATCAACCATATGCTTCTGCTTATGGCTTGACACACGGCATGCTCTTCTATAATACTGGTCCTATTAGGTAGCTTTACAATATTGAGGAGTGACATTATCCTTAGTTTTCTCTATTCTGAGGAACAACTCAAAATTCACGCTCCAATCAACCAATCAGGTCAATGTTCTAGTAAAAATATTGGGTCCAGAGCTCTGCACATTTCCTTTTAGATGAGAGTGATTTAGAAAAGTAAATGGATCCCATAAATCTGAACCAGTGGTGGGTTTCAAATTTTTTTACTACCGGTTCTGTGGGTGTGGCTTGATGGGCATGGCTTGGGGGGTGTGGCAGGGGAAGGATACTGTAAAATCTCCATTCCCTCTCCAATCCAGGGAAAGATCACTGCAAAATCCCCATTTCCTCTCGATCATTTTTATTATTTTTTTATTTTTTATTTATTTGATTTTTATACCGCCCTTCTCCCGAAGGACTTAGGGCGGTGTACAGGCAAAAATAAAACAGATAATACAATGTACAATTTAAAATGTAATTAAAAAACTTATTTTAAAATTAGCCTGAGAAGTAAAAATATACAATAAACTAAAAACCCCATTTAAAATTAACAATTCAAGCCAGCCCCGCGCGAATGAAAAGATGTGTCTTCAGTTCGCGACGGAATGTCCGAAGGTCAGGTATTTGGCGTAAACCCGGGGGAAGCTCGTTCCAGAGTGTGGGAGCCCCCACAGAGAAGGACCTTCCCCTGGGGGCCGCCAGCCGACATTGCTTGGCGGACGGCACCCTGAGAAGTCCCTCTCTGTGAGAGCGTACGGGTCGGTGGGAGGCATGTGGTAACAGCAGGCGGTCCCGTAAGTACCCAGGCCCTAAGCCATGGAGCGCTTTAAAGATAGTAACCAAAACCTTAAAGTGCACTCGAAAGGCCACAGGTAGCCAGTGCAGTCTGCGCAGGAGCGGTGTTATATGGTGTTATATGATCAGCTGGGACTTGGGAGGCAGAGAATAGATGGGGGCAGGGCCAGTCAGAATTTTTACTACCAGTTCTCTGAACTACTCATAATTTCCACTACTGATTCTCCAGAACTGGTCAGAACCTGCTGAAACCCACCTCTGATCTGACCCTATGAATATCTTAAGATCTGTCACAAAATCCCTAGAATTCCTTTTTCCTGCCTTTTTGTTTCTTTTAATTATGGCAAATTCTCAGAAACTGCCTGGAAATGCCCCAGCAATTGTATTGGCAACGTTTTTCAGAAGTAGTTTGCCATTTCTTTTTTCTTAGGACTAAGAGAAAGTGACTGGCTCACAGAAGGATTCGTGCCCAAGGCGGGACTTAAATTAAAATTCCCAATTTCTAGCCTGAATACCTTAAGACTCAACCAAACTGACAGTTATAGTATTCTTATATGATATGATCAATATTTCATAAGTAATACTTCAAGGGTATAGATTTTCCTTGCTGTCTTTTAAAGAAAACCTTTAATATTCAAAATCCACACATTACAACAACATGTGTTTGAACAAAATAAATATTATCTAGTGCAAACTTCATAAATTAGGGTATATCCTACTGTCTTTAAACAATGCTATCAACCTGATGTAGATAAATGGTTCAAGTTCAGTTTTTATAATTAACATTGTTCAACTGCTTACCTAAATATAGGTAGAGTAAGGAAAGGACATGTAGAGTAGGCCAATATATTATGTTATCTCCATGCCCCATTGAACAGTACAGTCTGAAAAAATAGTCACTGGTTTCCATTTCAGCAATTGGCTATGACAAGCAAGTGGGGATTTTAAAGGAGCTCAGTTAAAGTGAGAAGAGCAGAAAACCCCAAAACTGCAGTCTAGGGATGGATAAATCTCAACTTGGTTTTGCTCAAGTTTTCACTTTCTGCACCTTCAAATTCATAAAAATAAGAGTATTTTTACATACTTTTTTATAGATTTCTCTTCATAGATGTATTTGGTTTCCTCTTTAGCATGCATAATTTTGCAAACAATATTCTCCAATACAATATTATGTGAATTATAGTTTTACTTCTGGGCTATAATTCAACATTCTGATTTCTGTGTTAGAGCTGCAGTTCTCTTCTAGCTTTCTTACAGAGCCAGACATGTAAAGCTGGATAAATATATATTAAAAAGTTTAATTCCTCCAAAGTCTTTAATTGCAATGGAAAGGGCAAATGAGACTAAGAATTAGCCCAAAGTTACAGGACTAAGAGTGAGTCAGAATTCTTATTTGGGTATTAAAAAAAAATCCAAGAGAACTTTGGTTTCAGATGTTTAGTTAGAAGTCTAAGCTAATGAGGACTGAAATCACCTTCTTTTTTCTTTCATTTTGTGGAATTTTTTTAACAGTGTTCTACCACCATTCATTTTTTTAAATAATTAAAACCATCTCTACATTTAGCTGATGTGCAATTTAGATCTGTCCTGGCACTACTGATTTTTTCCCAGTTTCCCAACAAAGATCATTGGAATTCAGATACTGGAATTTTATGGACGTAAGTCAAAAGGAGATGAATTGATCTCATCATGGCAGCTGAAAAAACTCCTAAACCAGCAAGTGTTTAATAATCATAGAATGACATCATTCAAATTGGAACAAGAAATAGAACAATGCAGGTAGTAATTCAATTAAATACAGGGTATTTAAAGTGTGTGTATAGTAAAGTATATATATATATATATATATATATATGCAATGTATGTATGATTGTACTGTATATATGTATGTATACACACATGGGGAGGTTTTGCACAGCCCAGTAAATCCTTCCATTGTGTGTAATTAAATTACAAGGAAATGCAAAACACATGCTTATAAAGCTATGTTTCCCCATTTAAAGAGTAAAACTAGAATATTCATTCATAATTATATAGAGACTAAATAGTGAAATGGAGGAGGA
This sequence comes from Ahaetulla prasina, assembly GCF_028640845.1. Classification (NCBI taxonomy): domain Eukaryota; kingdom Metazoa; phylum Chordata; class Lepidosauria; order Squamata; family Colubridae; genus Ahaetulla; species Ahaetulla prasina. The sequence continues at coordinate 152,768,457 of NC_080541.1, read as the reverse complement.
AAAATATATTACCAACAAAAGCAATTACTGAAAAAGAAGAGGGGGAAAAGCAACAACCCATAGAAAGTATGGAACTGAATAAGAAAATCTTGCCCCACATGGCAACCAAACAGCTGTTTATCATTGGCCTAATTATCAAGTTAATGAGATACTAATTTCTATATTCATAAAGTATGCATGAGCAAACATGAGCATATGCAAAGCAGCGCTTACTGACAAACCTAATAAATAAAATAACAAGGTATTGGTAAATAAACATTAATGAGCTTTAAAGCAAAGACTGGAGTTTTATTTTATGGAAACCTTCATGTACAGAGTTTCATACCAGCAAGACACTTATAGATGTATATATCAATGGCATCAATCATTCATAACTTGCTGTCTGAATTTACGGTGAAGAGTTTATACATGTTAAGAGACCTATTTTCTTCAAGAGCAGTGAGATACGTGAGCTGCTCCAGATGTTCCAAACTCCAATTCCAGGCAACACCAGGCATGGCTGCTGCTGATGAGGGATGCTAGAAGTTGCAGGTCTTGACATTGTTAGAAGGCCAAAGCAGGGGTAAAATCTAAAAATTTTCCCTACCGGTTCTGTGGGCATGGCTTAATTGGTGGGTGTGGCTTGGTGGTCAGATGACTGGGTGGGCGTGGCCAATAACAATAAATAATAAAAATAATAAATAAAGTATATGAGACAATAAGAGATACCAAAAACCAACTTTCACACTTTACACACACACAACACAACACAACTGACTCACACACAATGTAAAAGAAGCTGCACCTCACCCAATCTGGCTTCCAGCCCATTTCTGTTCAATTCTTTCAGAGTCACTGTGAGTTTTTTGACCAATTTTTTTTTCTAATCAGGAAACATACCGGTCTACCAGGCTTGCTTTAGTCTAGCAGAGCCATACCAGTCTACTTGCCTTTTTTGGGAGTGCACCGGTCTACCTTCTTTAAAAATAGAGGCACCGGTCTACTAATTGCCTTTTTTTGGGAGTGCACCGGTCTACCTTCTTTAAAAATAGAGGTACCGGTCTACTAGCTGCCTACAGCACTGATCAGCTGTAGTGCAGCCCTTTGAAGCACCGTGGCAGTCATTTAAGGCTGTTTGCAGCTATATCACCACCGAGAGCTTCGGGGACAGAGAAGAGGAACAGCGAGGGGGGGGCAGGGAATTTTGCTACAGGTTCTCCGAACTACCCCCCTATCGCTACTGGATCGTGTGATCCGGTCCGAACCGGGAGCATTTCACCCCTAGGCTAAAGGTTCCCCAACCTGGGCTCTCAGTTAAACCAAATCCTCTTCCAGAATAGAAGAGAGTTATTCTCAAAATAAAAAACAAAACACCGATGTAAGGCTGTGAGAGTTGGACACTAAGTACAGCTGATCAAAGAATTAATGCCTCTGAATTATGGTGCTGGCTTAAATTATTTATACCATGGACAGCCAAAACAACCAACACAGAGGTGCTAAATCATATAAAACTGCATTACTAGAACTAAAAACACAAGACTATGTCTGGTTTACTTTGGCCATGCCAAGTGTGCAAATTCATTGAAGAAGTCAATGGTGCCATGAATGGTTTGTGGAACAAGAAGAAGGGAAAAGCAAAAAAACACACTGGCTTGATACCATCAAAACTGATAAGAAGATGAACACACAACAACTGAAAGAAGCTGTGCTTGACAGGATAGCATCGAGAACACTTGCCTGTAAAGTCGCCAAGAATTGAACATAACTGATTGGTTAAAACAACAATTCTCAAAATCAATTCTGATATTGTTCATGAATGGACAGATTAAATATTTTATGTCCTCTTTTGTAAACCCTGCTCACCATGCATCATAGGTGCTTTAGAAATGCTTTTAGGGAATATGAACAGTGGTGGGATTCAGTCGGTTCTGTCCAATTTGGGCAAACCTGTAGTGGCAACCATGGGAGGACCACGCACGCTCACATTTGCGAACTGGTAGGGAAGGTAAGTGAATTCCACCTCTGAATATGAACAGATGTTAACATCCACACAGCCTTGTCCCCGAGTGTCATCTTTACTATTAAAGAGGGTTTTCAGCTTCTGCTGACATTAGACATACATGCAGTCGGTCTTCAGCAGCTTGCATCAATTTAGGGACAAAGAACTAATCTTTTCCTTTTGGCCCCTTGAGGCTGCCTGCCCCTTGCTACTGTCTTTCACAATTTGGCAGTAGGAAATATCTGGTAGCAGAAGTATATATAGAAAGGAAGTTACGCTTTTGCGATCCATTCTCCTAGCCAACAGAGCTGGTTTTTTTTGTTTGTCACAACAATATACACAAGCATCAGCATAAAATATTAAATAAATTAAATAAATATTTAAAATATTTATTTTGTCACACAGTATATATAAGCTTAAGCATGAAATAACTATACAATATATAAGTATATATATATGAGTATGTAATAGCTAAATTAATTGGATATAATGAAAGGAAACAATAGGACAGGAACGGTAGGCACTTTTGTGCTCTTATGCACGCCCCTTATAGACCTCTTCGGAATGGGGTGAGGTCAATAGTAGACAGTTTTTGGTTGAAGATCGGCAGATTTTGGGAAGAGACCAGAGAGTCAGGTAGTGTATTCCAGGCATTAACAACTCTGTTACTGAAATCATATTTTCTGCAGTAAGATTGAAGCAGTTAACATTAAGCTTAAATCTATTGTGAGCTTGTGTATTGTTGCAATTGAAGCTGAAGTAGTCTTTGACAGGAAGGACATTGTAATAGATGATTCTATGAGTTAAACTCAGGTCATGTCGAAGGCGGCGTAGTTCTAAATTTTCTAAACCCAGGATTTCTTGTCTGGTGGCATAAGGTATTTTGTTGTATTCAGAGGAGTGGAGTACTCTTCTTGTAAAATATTTCTGGACACATTCAATTGTATTGATGTCAGAAATGTGGTATGGGTTCCAGACAGGCGAGCTGTATTCAAGAATTGGTCTAGCAAATGTTTTATATGCTCTGGTTAGTAGAGTAGTGTTTTTGGAGAAGAAGCTACGCAAGATTAGGTTTACAACTCTTAAAGCTTTTTTTGCGATGTAGTTGCAGTGGGCTTTGGCACTTAGATCATTTGATATGAATACTCCAAGGTCTTTAACAGAGTGGGGGGGTCATCTGTAAGGTAATGTCCATCAAGCTTGTATTTAGTGTTTTGGTTCTTTTTTCCAATATGTAAGACTGAGCATTTGCTGGTTGAGATTTGGAGTTGCCAAGTTTTAGACCAATCGGATACAAAATCAAGGTCTTTTTGAAGGGTAGTAGTATTGTTGGTGGTGTTAAATAGTTTGACACCATCAGCAAAGAGAACACAATAACGTGAGATATGGTCACAGAGATCCTTTATGTATAGTATGAAGAGCATTGGTCTAAGAACGCTGCCTTGAGGAATGCCACTCTTGACAGGAACAGGATTTGATAGAGCATTGCCAATTTTGACCACTTGTCTGTTTGACAGGAAAGCAGTTATCCAATTGTGAAGAGGTCCTGAAATGCCATAGGATTTTAGTTTTAGGAGAAGTTTATCATGTACTACTGAGTCAAAAGCTTTGCAGAAGTCTATGTAGATTGCATCTATTGCTTTGCCTTGATCAAGATTAGTAGTCCATATGTTTTTGCAGTGGAGAAGTTGTAAGTTACATGATAATTTTTTTCTGAAACCAAATTGTTTATTAGAGAGTAGGTTGTTTGTTTCTAGGTGGAGGGTAATGGATTGGTTGATGATAGATTCCATTACTTTGCAGGCGACGCAGCATAGAGAGATTGGTCTGTAATTTTCAACTAGGCTGGGATCTCCTTTTTTGAAGATAGGGATGACTGTGGCTAGTGACCAAAGTTTGGGAAGGGAATTGGTCATGAAAGCTTTATCAAAGATTATGCTTAGGGGTTCTGCTGTATTAGTGGAAAGTTTTTTTAAGAAGTATGCACATAGTCCTTCAGGCCCAATAGATAAAGATGGTTTCAGTTTGTGAAGAGCTTTTTCAACATTATCTTCTGTGAAGTCTATATATGTTAAGTCGTTGTACTCATTGTTGGTACGATTGGGGAATGTCGGATATGAGCTATCACTGTTAACAAAGACTGAGCCAAAGAATGTATTAATATGTTAATATGTTTGTTTCATAGGATCAAAGGACTAGAAAGGGAAAGGTGGAAAGTGGGGGGAGGGGGGTTAACCATCACTCCATTGGTTAAAGCTGTGTTTGATTTGTGGGGCTGTGTTGTTACTTTGCCAGCAGATACATTTTCAGATAAGAGAGATGGGACAACGTGGATTCAAAAGCATCTAGTAGCAACAGCACTGAGGTTTCTGCAGGACTGAAGCCAGTGACTCTTGTGTTGCTAGCTTAACAAAGTCCATAGAAGCCCGCACCCCATATGATAACTCAAAAATTAGGTCCCTTAATTCTAGGCAGAAGCATTTAATGAAGGTACTGGATTAGTCAGCTCAACTTCATGAATATGAAAGGCTAGCAAAGTGGCATGTGAGTCTTTAACAGGGGAACAGAGTGCACAGCTGCTGTTTCATGAGTTCATGTAATCCGTAATTCTTCAATCTGGGTCTTTTTCTGCTGGCTCCTATACTGTAATATTTCTTTCTTGCTGCCATGTAGAAGAGCCCAAAGTGATGCTGCTCTGAATTAATCATGAGCACCTCAACCATATCATCCAACTATGAATCAACTGTTTTTGTTTCTCCTAGAGTTTGCCATGGGAGGGTGTTCTTTTGAGGGGCAGAGAATTTGAACCTTTTGTATTTTTTCAGGAGCATTTTATGAATTTGGGAAAGTTCAGCCTGTGTGTGGACAGAAAGAAATAATAGACACTTTTGCTATTATCGCAGCCCACTTTTGATTATCTGCAGCAGCCCGTTTTGAAGGAAAGTTCCAATACTAACCAAAAACAAAGTTTGATAGAGGGCAATAGTTGAACGTTGCGGTGTTACTATCTCTGCCAGTTTGGTAGTTCTTCCGAGAGAAACTTGACTTATTCAGAAATGTATGTTGAACTTGAATGTTCTTTTTAAAAAGAATATGCAGTAAATTCAGAGACAGTCTATTCAAAACAAACCTAAATGATCATTTCTTTGTGGGGGAGATAAGAAGAGGTGCGGGTGAAGCCTCATAGAATACCACGCATGTCAGATCACAAGTAAGCTCTATTAAGTTTATACTCCCAGGAGTAGATGAGATGGAGAATCAACATAATTATTAGAGGAAAGAAAAAAATGTGGGAAAGACTATTTTACAACATAATTACAAGTTCAGAGTCACAAATATTAAGCAAATACTCTTTTCTTCCTTAGTCATAATAAAACTTATAAAACTGAACCACAAAATATGCTCCCTATATAAACCCCTACTTTATATAATAAGGTTCATTATATGGTTTGGTTCTGCAACCCAACAAAACAGACACAAACTTCAGAGGATAATTAGAACTGCAGAAAAAACAATTACTACCAACCTGCCTTCCATTAAGTACCTGCATACTACACGAGTCAAAAAGAGGGCTGTGAAAATATTTACAGACCCCTCACATCCTGGACATAAACTGTTTTAACTCCTACCCTCAAAACAACACTATAGAGCACTGTACACCAGAACAACTACACACAAGAACAGTTTTTCCCCGAATGCCATCACTCTGCTAAACAAATAATTCCCTCAACACTGTCAAACTATTTACTAATCTGCACTACTATTAATCTCCTCATTGTTCCCACCACCCATCTCCTCCACTTATGACTGTATGACTGTAACTTTGTTAATTGTATCCTTATTATTTATATATTTATAAATTTATATATTTATATTGATTGGTTCCTGATTGCTTATTTGTACCCTATGACTATCATTAAGTGTTAACATAACATAACATAACATAACATCAGAGTTGGAAGGGACCTTGGAGGCCTTCTAGTCCAACCCCCTGCCCAGGCAGGAAACCCTACACCATCTCAGTCAGATGGTTATCTAACATTTTCTTAAAAATTTCCAGTGTTGGATCATTCACAACTTCTGCAGGCAAGTCGTTCCACTTATTAATTGTTCTAACTGTCAGGAAATTTCTCCTTAGTTCTAAGTTGCTTCTTTCTTTGATCAGTTTCCACCCATTGTTTCTTGTTCTACCCTCAGGTGCTTTGGAGAACAGCCTGACTCCCTCTTCTTTGTGGCAACACCTGAGATATTGGAACACTGCTATCATGTCTCCCCTAGTCCTTCTTTTTATTAAACTAGACATACCCAGTTCCTGCAACCATTCTTCATATGTTTATTTATTTTATTTATTTATTTATTTATTTTATTAGATTTCTAGACCGCCCTTCTCCCGAAGGACTCAGGGCAGTGTACAGCCAAGATAAAAATAAACAATGTACAATTAAAAATTAAATTAAAAGACTTATTTTACAATTTGGCCAAAAAATTAAAATATTTAAAATCTAAAAACCCCAATTTAAAACTTAAATAAAATTTAAATTCAAAATCTAAACAGTCTAAGAAAGCCCCGCGCGAACAAACAAGTATGTTTTCAATTCGCGGCGAAAGGTCCGAAGGTCAGATATTTGGCATAAACCAGGGGGAAGTTCATTCCAAAGAGTAGGAGCCCCCACAGAGAAGGATCTTCCCCTGGGGGCCGCCAGTCGACATTGTTTGGCGGACGGCACCCTGAGAAGTCCCTCTCTGTGCGAGCGTACGGGTCGGTGGGAGGCATGAGGTAACAGCAGGCGGTCCCGTAAGTACCCAGGCCCCAAGCCATGGAGCGCTTTAAAGGTGGTAACCAAAACCTTGAAATGCACCTGAAAGGCAACAGGTAGCCAGTGCAGTCTGCGCAGGAGAGATGTTACATGGGAGTTACATGGAACTCCCTCTATCACCCGCGCAGCTGCATTTTGGACCAACTGAAGCCTCCGAGTGCATCTCAAGGGGAGCCCCATGTAGAGAGCATTGCAATAATCCAGGCGAGAGGTAACAAGAGCATGAGTGACTGTGCACAAGGCATCCCAATCAAGGAAGGGGCGCAACTGGCGAACCAGGCGAACCTGGTGAAAGGCTCTCCTGGAGACGGCCGTCAAATGATCTTCAAACGACAGCCGTGCATCCAGGAGAATACCCAAGTTGCGCACTCCTTCCCTTGGGGCCAATAACTCGCCCCCAACAGTCAGCTGCGGCTGCAGCTGACTGTATCGGGGTGCCGGCATCCACAGCCACTCCGTCTTGGAGGGATTGAGCTTGAGCCTGTTCCTCCCCATCCAGACCCATACGGCCTCCAAACACCGGGATAGCACTTCGACAGCTTCGTTGGGGTGGCCCGGGGTGGAAAAGTACAGCTGAGTATCATCAGCGTACAGCTGATATCTCACCCCGAAGCCACTGATGATCTCGCCCAACGGCTTCATATAGATGTTGAACAGGAGGGGCGAGAGAATCGACCCCTGTGGCACCCCACAAGTAAGGTGCCTCACGGTCGACCTCTGCCCCCCTGTCAACACCGTCTGCGACCGGTTAGAGAGATAGGAGGAGAACCACCAATAAACGGTGCCTCCCACTTCCAACCCCCCCAACCAGCGCAGCAGGATACCATGGTCGATGGTATCAAAAGCCGCTGAGAGATCTAACAGGACCAGAGCAGAGGAATAACCCCTATCTCTGGCCCTCCAGAGATCATCCACCAACGCGACCAAAGCTGTCTCCGTGCTATATCCGGGTCGGAAGCCGGACTGGAACGGGTCTAGATAGACAGCTTCATCCAGGTACTGGGGTAGCTGCCGTGCCACAGCACTCTCTACAACCTTCGCAATAAAGCAAAGGTTGGAGACCGGACGGTAATTACCTAAAATAGCTGGGTCCAAGGAAGGCTTCTTAAGGAGGGGTCTCACCACCGCCTCCTTCAAGGCAGCAGGGAAAACTCCCTCCAACAAAGAAGCGTTGATAATCCCCTGGAGCCAGCCTCGTGTCACTTCCCGAGAGGCCAGCACCAGCCAGGAAGGGCACGGGTCCAGTAAACATGTCGTAGTATGCAGCCTCCCCAGCAACCTGTCCACGTCCTCGGGAGCCACAGGGTCAAACTCATCCCAAACAATTTCCACAAGACACGACTCCGCCCTCTCATCCAGATCATTCCAATTTCGGTCCAAGCCATCCCGGAGCTGAACGATTTTATCGTATAGATAACCACTAAACTCCTCGGCACGTCCCTGCAACGGGTCATCCCGCACCTCCTGATGCAGGAGAGAGCGGGTCACCCGAAACAGGGTGGCCGGGCAGTTATCTGCCGATGCAATGAGGGTGGAAGCGTAGGAACGCTTCGCCTCCCTCATTGCCACTAGGTAGGTCCTAGAATAAGACCTAACTAGTGTTCAGTCAGCCTCGGAACGGCTAGACCTCCAAACACTCTCTAGGCGTCTTCTCCAGTGTTTCATCTCCCTCAGCCCCTCGGAAAACCAGGGGGCCGGCCGAGATCTACGCCAGGTCAGAGGCCGCAAGGGCACAACCCGGTCCAAAGCTCCAGCCGCGGCCCGCTCCCAGGCCGCAACTAGTTCTTCAGCCATGCCATGGGCCAGGTCCTCAGGAAATGGCCCAAGCTCCATCAGGAACCTCTCCGGGTCCATCAGGCACCTGGGATGGAACCAACACATTGGTTCCGTTTCCCTGCAGTGGTGGGTAGCGGTCGGAAAATCTAGGCGAAGGAGAAAATGATCTGACCATGACACCAGTTCTGTTTCTAACTTGTTTCTAACTTCTAATATGTTTTAGCCTCCAGTCCCCTAATCATCTTTGTTGCTCTTCTCTGCACTCTTTCTAGAGTCTCAACATCTTTTTTACATCGTGGCGACCAAAACTGAATGCAGTATTCCAAGTGTGGCCTTACTAAGGCATTATAAAGTGGCACTAACACTTCACATGATCTTGATTCTATCCCTCTGTTTATGCAGCCCAGAACTGTGTTGGCTTTTTTAGCAGCTGCTGCACACTGCTGGCTCATATCTAAATGGTTATCCACTAGGACTCCAAGATCCCTCTCACAGGTACTACTATTGAGCAAGGTACCGGTGCATTTTGTTTTTTTGGCCTAAATGTAGAACCTTACTTTTTTCACTGTTGAATTTCATTTTGTTAGATAGCGCCCAATGTTCAAGTCTGTCAAGATCTTTCTGTAACTTGAGTCTATCTTCTGGAGTGTTGGCTATTCCTGCCAGCTTGGTGTCATCTGCAAATTTGATGAGTTCCCCATCTATCCCCTCGTCCAAGTCATTGATGAAGATGTTGAAGAGGACTGGGCCTAAAACAGAGCCTTGGGGTACTCCACTGCATGGCTCTGTTTTAGGCCCAGTACCTTATGATTCTGGATACTTATGATTTGTACCTTATGATTCTGGATGATTCTGAATGTATGTATCTTTTCTTTTATGTACACTGAGAGCATATGCACCAAGACAAATTCCTTGTGTGTTCCATCACAATTGGCCAATAAAAAAAATCTATTCTATTCTATTTTATTCTATTCATAGCTTTTTTCTGATTAGGCACTGGGATGACAGCTCCAAGAATTCTATACAATGGTCAATATAGCTTGGAGACTACTAAAATGGTTTCTGGATGTATCATCAGATGACATCTTATCAGAAGTTAATTCTTGTGTAGAAAATCTAGGCTGTAGATTGAAGCACAGGGACTGCATACAGACTTCCTTTCTAAGTTTGAATTCCCAACATTTAGCACTTTGATTAGGCAAAGGGGAATGGAGGAAAACAGAACATTTCCTGATTACTTTGGTAATTAGAAATTACAGTTTTAGAGCAAGAGCCTAAAGAACTGTAAATGTAGCACCATCCCACAATACCTCTTTATTCAAATAGTTTGCTCAGGGTTTCCCCCCACACACACACACTTTTCTCCTCTCTCCCTCCTCCTCCCAACCCTGTCCTTTGGTTTTAACTAAACCCGTGGGAAAATGACCATGTTTCCTCTCCCCCCGAAACATTGGAGAGAACATGAAAATAAGGAGCTCACCACATAGTTGTATTATATGTAAGATTTGAATGTGTTCTCCTGTGTTTTTGTCTATAGTTATAGTTTTATATGGTTTTAAGTGGATTTGTTGTTCATTGTGTGCATTGTCTAGAATCACATATGTGAGATGGACGGCTATATACATTTAAATCAATAAAAGTAAGTAAGTAAATAAGTAAGTAGAAGGAAGGAAGGAAGGAAGGAAGGAAGGAAGGAAGGAAGGAAGGAAGGAAGGAAGGAAGGAAGGAAGGAAGGAAGGAAGGAAGGAAGGGATTGTTTTTATCTTTGTTTTATACACAATGTATGATGTGCTGATACCAACATAGCTTTTCAAAGCCTAGCTCTACGTTGGGAAGAGACTTGACAATAACTAGCAGTTAAGGACAAGTGAATGGCTGGTGTTTTAGCAATAATTAATGCATTGGGTATATTTTTGTGGTTCCTTCTTAAATAGCACAGGAAACAATCTGGTTTTTGCTTAGTGATAACTATAATGTTTGGGAACTGACCCATTTCTTCGTCCTTCACATAGTTACAGGTAGTTTTTTTTCTCTCTCTCCTGCAAGCACTCTGGCAGTGCAGTTTCTTCATTATGAAGTAGCTGTAGTTACCTTGTAGCTGAAAGCTGTCATCCATTATAAGTCTGCTTTTCAGAACTCTCCACATATGCTAACCAAGTAAGCAGTGTTCAAATGCTAAACACTCTTCAGTGCTTGGATAACTTGGATGTGACCATTTTCTAAACTCAAGAGAGAGAGAATGAACAAGAGGCACCTGATTTCAAGTTGTCTGAATGGCAGAATCAAAGGGTTGTTTGTTGTTTTAAAAGAAGGCTGCACTTCTCAAACTCATAGTTGGTAGATGTGTTCTTTCTGAAAGGTTATAATTCTGACTCTCAAAAGGCACTTTTCAGCTGTAAATAGGAATTGTCAAATAGGAGCTGATGACCCCTGTTAAGAGAGAGACTGTGGCTCAATGGGAAAACACCTGCTTTGGGGCCTTCCATTCAATTCCTGGCTTCTCTCCATTGGGGTGAGATAATCCTGCTTGAGAACCTGAAGAATTGCTAACAGTATTAAGCTAGGGAGACCGATTCTTTCCATCAATATGTGGCAACATAGCTGTTGCTATAGATCCCAGTTTGGGTCAGCATATGTACATTCATTTATTCCTTGCTTGTCACAACTCAATTTCTTAAGAAGCCAACCAAATCAAGCAACCATTGAGGCAAGCATTCACAATCTGAACGCCTACATTTGCAAACTGTTTCCATATAATAAATGTGTACAGCTTTAAGAGCTGGGTTTTTTCTTTCTTTCTTCTTCTCTTTCCTTTTCTGTGAAAAGACAATTTCCTGAGGGTTTTTCTTTCAGCAACATCTGTGTTACTTTTACAATGGCAGAATCATCCTAATTGCCTGATTGTTGTTTTCTGGGGAAATATCAGTTAATCTCCCAGATTGATGGTAATCCCTCTTTTTCCTAAAGTATCTAATTTTAAAAATCAATCTCTGACAATATTGGTCTGAGGGAGATTTAGTTTTTCATGTTGTTGATAAGACAATAAGGCAGTAAATGTTGAAAAAATGTTTTAAGATAAATATTTTGAAATATCAATTGCTTCTAATGAGCTATTGCATATGCAAACTCATGCACAAAATACTTATTACTGTTTCAACATCAGTGAGACTCTTTGTAGTTATAAGAAAAAAAATGCAAGAAATGAACCAACCCTCTTAAATTTTCTGATTCTACCAGGACTTGTAAGTGATTAATATTTAGAAGAACAAGTTTCTAGCCTTGTTAAACTATCAGAGAAATCAACATAATGAGTATTAACAAGCAATAACAGAATAACAAAGTTGGAAGGGGCCTTGAAGGTCTTCTAAGTGAAACCCTTGCTCAAGCAGGAGACCCTATCCCATTTCAGATAAATGGTTGTCCAGTCTCCTTTTAAAGTTTCCAGAGATGGAGCATCCACAACCTCTGAAGCAGCCATGCCTCTGGTTTATTGTTCTAACTGTTAGGAAATTTCTCAGTTCCCATCCACTCCTTCTTCTCTTGTTTCCTGGTGCTTTAGAACAGGGGTCTCCAATCTTGGCAACTTGAAGCCTGGTGGACTTCAACTCCCAGAATTCCCCAGCCAGCTTTGCTGGCTGGGGAATTCTGGGAGTTGAAGTCTACCAGGCTTAAAGTTGCCAAGGTTGGAGACCCCTGCTTTAGAAAATAGGTTGAAGCCTCCTCATCTTTGTCACAGGCCCTCAAATATTGAAACACTGCTATCATGTCATACACACACCCCAGTCCTTCTTTTCAATACCTAAATCCTGCAACTGTTCTTCATATATTTTAGCCTCCAGGCCCCTAATCATCTTTGTCGTTCTTGTTTGCATTCTGACTTTCCAGAGTCTCAACATCTTTTTTTTATATTCTGGTGACCAAAACTGAATACAGTATTCCAAGGGTGGTCTTACCAAGGCCTTATAAAGTGGTCATGTGATCTTGATTCTATCTTCTGTTGATGCAGCCTAGGATTGCATTGACTTTTTTTGGCAAACTGCTGGCTCATATTTAAGTGAGTGTCTACTAGGACTCCAAGATCCCACTCTCACAGTTACTACTATTGAGCCACATTTCACCTAATCTGTGCCTGTACATTTGAATTATCTTGCCTAAATGTAAAACCTTACTTTTCGCTACATTGAATTTAACTTTGTTAAATAGCATCAGTGTTTAAGTCTCTTCTTCAAATCTCCATCTGGATCTTGAGCCTATCTTCTGGCTCCAGCTTGGTGTCATCTGCAAATTTGATAAATTCCACTTCTATCCCCTCATCTAAATAGTTTATGAAGATATTGAAGAGTAGTGGGCCTATGACCAGGGGTGAAATCTACTTACCTTCCTTACCGGTTCAGAAGTGTGCGCGCATGCACATCACATGCATGTGCAGACCTGCGCATGCGCAAAACCTTCTGTGCATGTGCAGAAGGTAAAAAACACATTACTTCCTGGTTAAAATCAGGAAGTAATGACACCTGGGTGGGTGGGCAGAGCTTTGTTCCTCCATCGCTACCAGATCACTGAACCACTGGCAACGATCGCTACCAGATTGCATGATCCAGTCTGAACCAGGAACATTTCATTCCTGCCAAGACCCTTCTGCTTACTTCCCTCCATGTAAATATAATTCCAGTAAGGATTCCATGTTGAGTGCTGTTTGTCAGCCAGTTTCAAATCCATCTTATTTAGATTATGGCTTCATATGGATTCCTTGGAGCAGGATGTGCTCCTGTCATATGCTCCAGCTCCTGCCAACCCAGCAGTTTGAAAATGGGCAACCGCAAGTAGATAAATGGGTACCACTTCAGTGGGCAACTTCACAGAGATGTGAAAGGACCCCCCAACTGGGCATTACCTCAGGCAATAGTGATGTCACTGGAAAATCCTTTCCCAATTGCTATAAATACTGATACTTCCATGTCAGAAGCACCGAAGTGCTTCTGACATGGAAGTATCAGTATTTATAGCAATTGGGACCAGAATTGCCATCGCTAAGCAATGTAGCTGTAAAGTGCAATGTCATGTCACCATGCCACTTAGCAACACCAATTCTGCAGTATTGCCTTTGTTAAATAAGGACTATGGATTCATAAGCATTATAAACAAGGACCTCACTTGATTGCCACCTCCAACTTTCTGCAGGCGTTCCATTGACTTTGCTTGTGGGAATCTGACAGAGAATGTGGGAAACTGTGATCATGTGACTGCAGCCCACTGTGATGTCATAATTGCAAGCATTACAATTATGGGACAGCAGAGATGCTGCAAAAATAAAAACTTTGAGGTTCCATCCATTCATTCAGCCCTGTCATAACTTTGAATGGTTGTTAATGGTCATAATGGTTGAATGGTCACAACACAGGGACTACCTGTATATGGGAAATAAGTAATTCTCCTTCCTGTCATACCATACATATCAATCAAGTAGTTTTACTTTCAAGATATATTATCTGCCTATCAGTTTATAGGTTTTTTTAAAGAAAGTTGTACCTAACATCTTTTAAGAAGATATATCTCCTAGATTTAATTCTGTATCATTGGCTTCCTTAATGTGTAAGCCCAAACACATCCTTAATGTGTAAGCCCAAACATGCTTTGTATCTCCGATGTCTACATTGTCAAAAATATGTATTTGTCTCTGCATTCATCTATATTTTATTTTATTTAAATTTTGGCAACTACATCTGACTCCCAGTAGCTTACAGTATAATATACTATAAAATGACGTATCAATTACTCTCAACAGTGAAATACTATATTTTTTTAACAAAAAAGACCAGTAGTAAGGGGATCTAAGACTGAAATATTACTTCTAGCAACACCTGGTTGCCTGCCAATGATGAAGGATGAAGAGCATTTGACAGAACATGGCATCTACAGATGCATGTAAATGTGCCTTCTGACTAATACACAAATGTGTTACTTGATGGGTTTATAAGACTGTAAATGCATTATGTATACTAGTAAAATGTTCTTGAGGTTTCATGCAGATTTTTTTTTCTTATGGATCTACCTGGAAATACACAAGATTGAACCTAAGATGTTTTCCAGGTAGAGCATATGACTAAAGCAAAATAAGGCATGAGTTGAGTTAGATGAATATTTTAAAAGAATATTATTAAAGAATAAATCCATACATTGGATTTATTAACAGCTGGCCGGATCCCCAGACATCCTTATGCTGAAATCTGAAGCATCTGAAGGAAAAAAAAACCCCACTTTTGCTAGAGTTAGAAAGTCAATCATTGAGAAGCATAGACTGGAAAAAATGATGGATTGGAACCGTCAGTATTAAAATCAGAGAAAATGAGACCAATCTGTTTACAGATGGGTGAAAGAATGTACTAATGATCTGGGCCAGAAAACTATGAAGGCTGGCATTTATTTATTTTTTTGAGAAAGTTAAACTTTAAATCCTGTATCTTTTTTTATTAACATTCATTATTAAAGTAGTAGCATGCTGTAAAAAATAGGACTTTATCTATCCTATGTCTTGTGACAAAAGAAAAGATTTCAGATTTGTGTGTTTATGTGTGTGTATACATACATACATACATACATACATACATACATACATACATACATACATAAAGGAATTTGATTATTTAGGAAGTTCTCTTTATAATTTGTTGTATTCTTAAATTAACAATTTCAAACCAACATGTACTTAAACTTTTATTACCTATGTAATAAGAGGAAAAGAGAAATACTTGACATCATTGAAAGGTTAATTAATCTGCTAATTAACTTAGTACTTAGATCTTAAGAACTTTTTTCATTATGAATTATTCAGCAGGATATGGAAATATTGGCTGATAAACCAGTTTGGTACTTTTTCCATAGTAGTAGTATTTGCAACGACATAAGTTGCATTTTTGTTTTATTCAGTATCTCTTTAAAGTTAATATACTATTACAATCATTTTTAAAAATTCCCCTTCTATTTCATGCTTTTATTAATCTTTATCACTGGAATAAAACATATTGGTTTCATATAACACCGATATTATTTAATTTTTTTTAAGTATTAGACTGGTTTTTAATTTAATGCAATATACTAATTGAATGACTCATAATACCTTAGAGCTCTTTCTCTGGAAAGAAATGGAGTTTCTGGAAAGAAATGGAGGAAAAATAAAAATATCCCCAAAGCAAATGAAGATCTGTTAGGATTTGAACCAACTACCTTGTTTTTACAGGGCAAGAATGGTAACTATTGTGCTATTGTAGTAGCAATAGCACTTAGACTTATATACCACTTCACAGTGCTTTACAACCTTCTCTAAGTGGTTTATCAAGTTAGCATATTGCCCCCAACAATCTGGGTCCTCATTTTACTGACCTCGGAAGGATGGAAGGATGAGTCAACCTTGAGCCGGTGAGAATCGAACTGCTGAACTGCTGGCAACAGGCAGTCAGCAGAAGTAGCCTGCAGTACTGCATTCTAACAACTGTGCCACTATGGCTCTAGTACTGATAGAAAGGGAAAATCTAATACAGGCAGTCCTCAACTTATAACCATAACTGAGCCCAAAATTTATGTTGTTAAGTGAGAAATTTGTTAAGTGAGTTTTGCCCCATTTTACAACTTTTCTTACCATATTTGTTAAATGAATCACTGCAGTTGTTAAATTAGTAACATGGTTGTTAAGTGAATCTGGTTACCTCATTGACTTTGTTTGTCAGATGGTCACAAAAGGGGATCACATGATCCTGGAACATAAGTGTGAGTCAACTGTCAAGCGTCTGAATGTAAATCACATGACCATGGGGATGGTACAATGGTTATAAGTGTGAAAAATGGTCACAAGTCACATTTTTCAGTTCCATTGTAACTTTAAACAGTCACTGAATGAACTATTGTACGTCAAGGATTACCTGCATAGGAAAGTAGGGATCAAAGCAGTAAGGAAAGATTATTTTAAAAGTGCGTTTGTACTTGCATGGTGATGCTTTAACTTTGTGTATATAAATCCTACCCAATTTGCATTTGTATATATGCATATCCAAATGCAGATAGATACACTTATACATCTATTTACAAAAGTATATGTTTTTTTCATCAGGACCACCCATGGGAAGGAACTTGAAAGGGAAAGTGGGAAGCTACCATGGAAAGAGAATTCTCCAGTAGAAGGATGTGGACTGGAAAAAATACCTTACAAGCTGATCCTAAAATGTCTCGATCCAGATAACATTTTCTTAAACCAGATTAGAGGTAAGCAAATGTAGGCACAAGGCAAGAGTATCTTATATGATGAGTGTGGCTATGCCCTTAATTTTTAAGGCACAGAATGCGTGTGTGTGTGTGTGTGTGTAGGTCTTTGGTTATTCGGGTTTTCTCCCGTGTAAAATTGGAAGTGTCTTGGCAACGTTTCGACGAAGTCTCATTCGTCATCTTCAGGCTTCAGCTTCGTGCAAGAAGCTCCCAGAAGCACGAAGCTGAAGCCTGAAGATGACGAATGAGACTTCGTCAAAACGTCGCCAAGACACTTCCAATTTTACACGGGAGAAAACCCGAACAACCAAAGACCTACATACAAACACCCGTGAAAACCTCAGAATATATATATATATGTTTACACCCACACACACACTGCCTTTCCTTTTATTCATTAACTTATGCGCTTTACAATTTATTCCTCATAAAATGCAAATCACAAGCTTCCATATTCAGTGATGTCCCCAGAGAGATATTAGCCTCCTGCTATCCATTATGTTTTTGATCAATTGAGGATTTCACATAATGCCTTTTCATTAAGAGAGAGAAAATATGTAAACCATCTTTATTTATACTGTGCCACATGCTGGGTTCCCAACCAATAGGGAGAATGGTATCAATCAATTTGGATACATTTTAGCCAGATCATCATAAGCATAATATAAAGCCAAGAGTATTTTTAGAGGGCTGGGGTGGGTGGCTCAAAAAAGTGAAGGTTGCAGTTGCGTGACCGAAGCTTCCCTTTTTTTACATAATTCAGACACACAACTGCATTAGCCAGGTGACTTTTGTCATACATTCTGCCCTCCACATAATCAGGTCTTCGTGGCCTTACGAAAGCCAACAGGTTGGGTCATTCTGGACTTTGAAGGAACAAATGTTCCAGAAGGCAGGCACTGTGGCAGAGAAGGCAAATCTTCTTGTCCCCGCTGGTCAACATTTCTTGGCTTCAGGACTCAACTTCTCAACTTGCTGGACCACACTGGGTAAAAATGACTGGAAGAAGATGGTCCCTTAGATAGTCCATTGCCAAATCATGAAGGGCTTTAAAGATAATAATGAGCAATTTGAATTCTACCCAGAAGTACGCTGGTAGCCAATGTAGCTCACTTAGCAGTAGTATTACATATGTCAAATATTGGGCACCATTTACTACATATGCAGCTGCATTTCAACTCCTACCCTCAAAATGATGCTACAGAGCACTGCACACCAGAACAACTAGACACAAGAACAGTTTCTTCCTGAACACCATCACTCTGCTAAACAAATAATTCCCTCAACACTGTCAAACTATTTGCTAAATCTTCACTACTATTAATCTTCTCATTGTTCCCATCACCCATCTCTTCCACTTATTACTGTAACTTTGTTGCTTGTATCCTTACAATTTATATTGATATTGATTATTTCTTGATTGCTTATTTGTACCCTATGACTATCATTAAGTGTTGTACCTTAGAATTCTTGATGAACCCATCTTTTCTTTTATGTTCACTGAGAGTATATGCACCAAGACAAATTCCTTGTGTGTCCAATCACACTTGGCCAATAAAGAATTCTATTCTATTCTATTCTATTCTATTCTATTCTATTCTATTCTATTCTATTCTATTCTATTCTATTCTATTCTATATTGCACTGGTTGAAGTTTTCAAATGGTCTTCAAGGGCAGCCCCATGTAGAGCATGTTGCACAAATTCCTTGTGTGTCCAATCACACTTGGCCAATAAAGAATTCTATTCTATTCTATTCTATTCTATTCTATTCTATTCTATATTGCACTGGTTGAAGTTTTCAAATGGTCTTCAAGGGCAGCCCTATGTAGAGCATGTTGCAATAATTCAGACAAGAGGTCACAAGGGCACGAGTGAAGGTGAGCAAAGCCTCCCTATCCAGGAATGGTGGCAAGTGATGCATAATCCTAAGTGTACAAAGGTACTCCTGGACACAGCTGCCACCTCCTGCAAGAGCCAGGAGTCCAAGAGGACTCCCAAATTGTGCACTTAATCCATCTGGACCAGTGCCACACCTTACAGGACCACCCATGGAAAAACCTTGCCATTGGAAGGCCCAACTCCCCCAAGCTCTCTGTCTTGCTTTATATGAGTTGAAACCCATTACATCTCATCTCTTCTCCTTTGAAATAATTTTGCAACAATTTTTTTTCCAGTTTCATATTTAATAAGAACTGGTAAGAAAAAATATGCATGCTTTCTCGGCCCCAAAATAACTTACCTGCTCCCAAACCATATAAGAATTTGTTCTCTTTTACCCTCACTATCACCTACAATTGGAAATTAAAGAATGAAAAAAGATGTTTAAGCTGGATTAGTTATGGAGAGCCAGTTTGGTGTGATTGTTAATGCATCAGGCTAGAAACTAGGAAACCAAGAGTTCTAGTCTCATCTTAGGCACAAAGCCAGCTGGGTGATCTTGGGACAGTCACTTTCTCTCACCCTAGGAAGGAGGCAATGGCAAACCACTTCTGAAAGAAAGAAAACTGCAAGGACTTGTCCTTGCAGTTTCACAGAATCAGACACAATTGAATTGAATTTTTTTAAAAAGCGGGAGTTATTGGAGAACAAACATGTTTAATAAGGATTTCAAGACAGTAGAAGCTAGACAGTCTGAGGAAGAAAGCAGCTACTTTTCTGAAAATCTGATTTTTCCCCCTTTGTTTTTGCGACCAGAATTGTAAGATTTCAGACTAGCAAGATTTTATTAATGAAACTTTACAATAAAGTAGAATTAGCTTATCTGATCATGTTTTCTGTTTGGTCTATCTGGTAAGGCTGAAATCAATCTGGCAAGTCTGAAATTACAGTTCTCCCTCCATCACTTTTACAGCCTGATAATTTAGGGAGGATCCATCCTGAATCTCTTGTTCTGTCCATTCTGCACCTGCAAGCTATGGTCTTTCTTAAGTGACTGTTCGCTAGACAACATCTCTTCACCAGGTCTCCCAAGGTCATTCCCACATACCATTACCCCATTTGCTTAGTATAGCAGGAAATTTCACAACATTATATAACATTGATGCCTTTGTTATCTTCCTTCTGGACAATCATCTTGTTTTGTTTACATTAATATACATTTGAAGCCATAGCAGCGTCCCCTTTTAATAGGCTGTGAGTTGAGAAAAAAGAAATGCCATGCAGTCTCAGAAACAGATGCTGGCTCTCTTATTGTGAACAACAGTTGTAATCTGCACAACCACAACTAAATACTAAAGGATATTTATTGCACATTGATTGATTCCTGTTGTTATCGGTTCCTGTTATTGATTCCCACTCCTAAACTCTAAGATAACATAGGAAACTAGGAATCTTCTATGCAATGATTTGAATAAACATTGAAAATAAATACTGTGATAATTGTAGGGTCAACACCTAGGTGACCTTGCTTGACCTTGAAACCCTAAGCAAGGGTGGGACATCACTGGAAAATCCCAGGATTAGTCTGAAACGTCCAAGAAAAAGTTAATTGGAAGCTATTTCTGCATTGTTTACACAAAAATAGCAAGGATTTAGCCACATGGTCACTGCCAATGCTTCAAGGTAGACAGACTAGGAAGCCAAAGTCATGAATGCTAGTACTACTTTTATTATAAGGTTATTATTCAGAATTTTGCAAGCCTGCATAGCAGCGGTGAAATGCACTTACCTTTGCTACTGGTTCGGGAATGTGAGCGCACATGCCACTTCTGCGCATGCACAGAGCCTTCTATGCATGCGCAGAGAGTCAAAATCAGGACGTAATGATGTTCCAGTGGGTGGGCAGAGCCTCCCGCCACCGGTGCTACCGGTTCGCGCAAGTCAGATAGATCCGGCCGGATTTCAGCACAGCTGCATAGGCTTCCCCTTTCCCTTCCTTTATCTTCATGAGAAGGTCGTGTCTGAGATGTTTTCTTGAATTACATTTTATCCCCTGGGCTCAGATTCCTTTTATCTACAAGTTGTCTTGGTTGCATCTCTTCCTCCTGTTCATCAGGGTTATTACTTCTAGCCATTACAGTCATTAGGCCACATGGCAGGTGTAAAAGAAGATTCAACATTTTGATTTACACAGCAGAGATACCAGTGGTGGGATTCAGCCAGTTTGCACCACTTCGGGAGAACCGGTTGTTAACTTTGTGAGCAGTTTGGCAAACTGGTTGTTGGAAGAAATAATTACGGCAGAGAACCGGTTGTTAAATTGCTTGAATCCCACCACTGAGAGATACATATGAATTTCCTGAGATGCAATCGTTCTAATAAAAACAAAGAGCCTTTTGATCACATCAGGGAAACTTTCCAGAAGGAAAAATGAATAGAAGCAAACTGAAACGTGATTAGCTATTGCTAATTTCACTTTTGTTTCCCCATATACACTGTCAGAAGTAATCAGCCCACATTACTGCTAACCTTTCAAACTATCAGTCATTTGCTTAATAGCCTTATCATTTTTCTCTCTCTCTTTGTCTCTCACACACATACACACAGAGACAACTGCAAGCAGGAGAATAGATATAATTTGAAAAGTCAACTATGCAAGGAGAAAAGGCAAATCCGTGGCAATTCTATATCAAGAAAAGATTATGAAAGAAAATACCCAGCAATCCTACTGTGATAGGAAAACGTGGTTCCACTTGTCTTCCTCTTCATGTCCTCTGGCATTTATTTCCTTTCTATGATCTTCCTCAGGAATTGCATCTGGCCTGCCAGGGAATATCTCACCTCCTGTGGTTTGTTACATATACAAATTTTGTCTTCCAGTTCTTCTGTCTCTAGCTCCTTCATCTTCTCTCCTGGATCTGATCTTTCATGGTCTATAGGTCTTGTTATTTTCTGGGGAAAACAGAAAGTGTATCCTCTGTGCATTGAGAGACCACGTCTCCATGTTTTTCTAATAAATATAAGAAGTGCTTTCCTCTTGCCTATCCTCCCCACTCCCATTAAATTCCTATTGGTTCTCCTGTCCAGTTGACTGGTGAATTTCTAGGGTAAATTCAACTGAACAAAAGTAAATACAAGTGAAAATCGAATTTTAGGATTATTATAGTTACTAATTTGATCTTTCCTCCTTTGTTTCCCAAAACATTATCATTATCACAATGGTAGAATACAGTTCTTTTTTTACCTCGTCAATATTCTGTTGCATGGATAACGATGACGATAATCCCCTTTTGTCCAGGAGCTCAAAATGACTTACATGGGGATTTCCCTTCATTTAATCCCCATAATAACCTTGTGGTATAGATTGGACTGAGAAAGAACAATTGGCTTAAAGTTAGTCATTTAGACTCAGTTACACAGCATGAACTTTAATCTGGATCCCTAGTCATAGTCTAACAAGTTATTCTCGTTTGCAGTCTATCAAAACTATTGATCTACTACCTCTGCCTGGTTCATCTGACTCTTGGCTATCTATAAGAATGTGAAATTACAAGGTCCATTCGTTTATTAAGTTTTCGGAAACACCAGCATTTGTTGCAATCCAAATAATATGTAAAACTGGTTTAATTCCCTCACCCACCCTACCCCGCCAAAGAATTGGGATTGCTTTTCCCAATGATGATACAAGAAAAGGATAAATCAGAGTACTAAATTGCTAGGAAAAATATGTAACACAGGTAATGTGAAGAGCATTGGTCTCAAGAGTAGCAATCATGCATCTGTTCCTTAGAACCACAGAATGTCAAGATGTTGCTTCTCCAAAAAGAATGGAAGAAAAGCTAACTGCTAACTCAGAAGCAGAGAGAGCAGGCAAAGACATGAAAAGTAAGATGACTGATACTTATCTGGCTTTTCTTGATGCACTATGGTCAATTAATATAATTAAGGCTTTCCAAATTGCTAGGGACAACACATTGGCTAGTCTTTAGCTCTCTTGACAAGAGTATCATTCTTAGCAGTGAGATGAAGAAATGGGCTCCTCAAAATGAAAGAGAAAGACTCCTCGGTGATTATATAGGAACCACTATTCCTATTAAAAATAATAATTTTGCACTTGAAAACCCACTCTGCTATTAAGCTAAAAACATCTCCCCAGAGAGTTGCTATTCTAAGCAGCCATATCTGCCACTTAAAATGAAATATCATTTAGAAGGGGGGGGGAATGGTTGTGTTCTCCACTGCTGCTGACTTTTTGTTGTTACATTTATGACATTCATACAAAAGAGGGATTTTAGGAAATGACTTTGTTTTCGCTTCGTAAATGCTATAGAACTCTATTTATTTTCTGGCAATCACTTTGAATCTGTTCATTCTCAGAAAAATATGAGTTTGAATTGTGAAGGAAAAACATTTGTCTCTCAGCAATTTATATAAGCTGGATCCCATGATTTTCAAACAATTTTAAACCAGCTTAGGAAACGAAGATAAGAGCCATTGGGTAGGCCCCAAATATAATACGATCTTCTAATATGTCTTCAGAGCAGGACTGGAACTCCAGTGTACCTCAGAAAGGCAGCCTGAAATGATGTGTTATGTGTCAGTAATCTTGTGATCCCAACTGGTTCTGGCTTTTGGGAGAATTCCACAGAGCAGGATCTTCAGATATGAAAGTCAGTGATTAGAGAAATTGATTGAAGTAGTTCAGCAGTGTCTGGAAAAACACAGATCTTTGAACTAGAAATCCATTCTACAAAATACTGTTCAGAGCCAGGTTGCAAGCTAGATAGTATCTGCCCACCTTACAAGCCCTGGAGTGGGGAAAAGACCCTACTACTAAGGACCATTAACATCAGGAAAAATATAGTAGAAAATATAGTAGAACAAATCCTCTTTGAATCTTGAAAAACTGTTCTTTTTTTTTTCATTTTTGGCTTTGGGATCAGAATATATTTGGCTATGGAAATGTTGGTTTGTTTGCTGTTTATTGTTCCTTGGTGATTTTATGTAATTATTGTTTAAATGTTTTATTGCTTTTATTCTTGCTAACCAATGGGAGAATAACTGCTTAGAGTGGCACATGACTGAAATGTCATGTAAAATCTAAGCAAATAAATATGTAAATAAAAAATAAATTTAGCAGTCCTACAAATAATTACCACATTGGAAAATTTCCCTATGAAGACTGAAGTTCATTGAAACTCGATATGTAAATTAAATCTCATATATTCCTCTGAGAGACAATATGCACCATTAACTTCCAGTGAATTTTACAGTGGCACAAATAATTCACACAACTATATACATACACACTCATACACCTATCTCCTTATTTATTATGACTAAAGGAAAATGGACGGAGACCAAAAAATCAAGAGGGCCAACTTGTAGCCTGAATCAAAACCTGTCCCTTTATCAGCCCTTCCAGGTAATCTAGATGGGGAACATGGCCAGATGAAATAGTTCTACTTTAAGCTATAGGAACAGAATCTTTTAAATCTGAAAGTATAAATCTCACACCAGCTCTTTTTACAGCCTGATCAATTAAGGTGGATCATTCCTAAATTTCTCTCTCTGATTGTTAAGCCAAAGGGGGCTCCTCCCTCTCTTCTCTGATTGTTTCCTAGGCAGCATCTCTTTCCTTTGTATTTCAAGGTCATACCCACATATCATTACAGCCTTTTTTTTACATGTGCAGGGCATAGCATGAACTTTTTAAAAAATTGAAATAAAATCCATGATCTGGATAGTTAATTTAAAATAGTGCAATATACTTGTTATCTTGATTGCTGTAGAATGTTCATGCAGACCAACTACTCCTGACACAAGGGCACGTGCATTCCTGATAAAAGGTCTTAGTAAATAGAACAAGGGGGCAAAAGTTAAAGCATTTTCTAAAGTCTCAGTCGCTTTATAAGAGTTGAGCAACTCAATGTAAGAACATGTTTAACTGGCTGTGAAACTGAGCTCAGCGTCTAGGACCGTGATGGCAAATCTATGGCATGCGTGCCAGAGGTGGTGTCATGTCCCACTCCCCCTCCGACAACTGGGTCAAGGAAGTCTGTATCAAACGTGGCAACAAAGCCTCTGCAGCTTGCCAAATTCCTTCGAGGTTTATCAGGGCAGGCAGGAGTCCAAGTTGTGACTTCAGCGATAGAGTCCGATATCAGCAAACTAGATGAGACTTTGCTTGACTCAAGGTTGGAATGCCAAAAGCAGGTCCTTTATATAGGCTGTGGGGTGTGGCTCCATGACTCAGCATTTATCCAGGCCTGCCCCTCCCTTCCTTCTGCTGGCATCGCTTCTCAGATCTCCGGAAGCGAGGATCCTCCCACTTTGAATTCTCTTCAGCTGGATCTGCTGTCAGTAATTCCAGCACGTGGCTGGCTTCCTGCTCACATGCTGTAGGAGTGAAGTTTATCGGGCTTGTCTGTTCACTCCTGACATCCTCTCCAGGCATGGGGCCAGGGCCGGGGACTGGAGGCATGACAGGCCTTTCATCTTCATTATCAGACTTGGAGTCTGATAACAGGCCTGGGTGGAGACGGGAGGGGCCCGGCTGAGGAAAGGAGGGAGGACAAGGCACAACAGGTGGCACGCAGAGCCCTCTCTGCTGGCACATGCACCATTGGCTCAGGTCAGATCTCTGTGGTGTTTCTTTCATGAGCTTCTGTTTCCCTGCAAACGATGAAACAAAAGCTCACAAAAGAAAAAGATCTTACCTCCTGCCACATGGCTGGTGTTGAGATGTCCCACCTCCCACCAGCCAGCTGGTCTTTGGGTCATTGCTGTGCATGCACGCATGTCCATGCATGCATGCCTGCATGCACATTCATGCGCCTTTCAGTTTGGGCACTCGGTGTCTAAAAGGTTCTCCATCACTGCTCTAGGACCTGACCTGATTAGTGAATAGATTTAACTTCTTTTCCTCTCAGTACTAATGACTCAGTCTTAATAGAGTTTTCCTGTGGTAAGATGGGAGGCCAATACATTTTATGAATAAATAAATAATCCTCCTAACTTGAACATTTCCCATGGACAGCAGAAGTTCCAGGAAGGAGTTGCAGATCATCAATTTCTCTAATAAGAAGTCTGAATAAAAATAATCAAGATTTTTTTTTACAGGTGACTAACACTCTGTCAATAACTTTCAATCCAATATGAGTCTCTACCTTGGTTAAACCAGCATCCAACCATAAGATGACACCAGGGATGCACCTGAGAATCGATAACACTATTCCCAGGACATTGGCACTGTTTGTTGGAAGGAATAATTAGAAGGAATTACCCTGAAGATGAATTATTCTAGGCCTTGGCCTCTATAAAGATGCCATACTTCTAGTTGTAAGTAACCATCATTCTGAGGGACTATTTATATTTTCCTTACTTTATAAAAATTAATACTTTTTTTAAGATACAAAGCATATGTATATGCATAAGTATTCATTCATTTATTTGTTTGTATTTTTGATGCATACATTCTTTAGAATATAAATACTATTTTCTATATAAAGTGCTTTAAAAATATACTATATTCTCTAGACCATTCTTTGCATCTTTTAGAAATACAAAAAAAAAAAGTCTGCAGAGATTTGACCAGAGAAAGGAAAAGAAAAATAGCCAGTGCTACTGGGTATTCTTGTTTACAAAGTGGAATTCATTTTAGCAGATATTATAAATCCACCAGCATAAAAGTCTTTGGGTGTGGTTGTTGTTGGGACACCATGCGATGTTGGTAGTAGGATCAAGATAATCAACCTTTCTCCTCTTTTTCATAAGTATAAGAACTTGGCTTCAGCGAGCTTCAGGACTGAGAAAATGTTTATTTACATTATAGTCACATGGTGATTACTAAGAAGTTAGATGGCTTTAGAAGTAGGAAGTTTATGGAAGTTAGGTCTGCCATTGGCTACAAGCCTACTAGATTTGGGCTGCAAAAAATAATTGGACAGCTACTAGATGGTAACAGATTTAGAGCTTTCTGTATCTCTTTTGCTGTCATCTAAGTGATGATCTGGATTTTCTTGACTCAGGTCCATTAGATTTAGTCTAAGGCATGGAAGATAAATTGATAAAAAATATATTTATTAAGATACAAAATGGAAGAGGAGGTAGTCAAAGTAAATATGAAAATTTGGGCAATTTTTTTTGGATATAACATTGAATTAAATAAATGGGAGAAATTATGGAATAAACACTACAAACTGACAGTCTGTACCTATAAAGAAAATATATATAAAATGTTCTATAAGTGGCATTTGTGACCAGCAAGACTGACTAAGATGTTTCCCAATACCTCATCAATGTGTTGGAAATGCAAACAACAAAGGGGAATGTGGTGGATGTGCCCCAAAGCAAAATAGTATTGGAGTAAGATTAGATTACAATTAGAAGAGATAACCAAACAACATATTGAGATGAAACTAGAAACATTTTTATTAGGAATGCTCCAGGGTCTTATAAAAAAAAATACAATATTTAATCATTCATATTATCACAGCAGCAAGTATAATATACACACAGAATTGGAAAAACAATAACATACCGACCGAAGATAATTTGATTAGAAAAGTCTTGGAATGTGCAGAAATGGATAAACTTACAAAGGAGATACAAGAAAAAGAGGAAACAGAAGATTATATAGTATGGGAGAAATGGTACGAATGGCTAGAGAGAGAGATAAAAGGCAAGGAAAGATCAAATAAGGAAGATATAGGAGTAGACATGTAGCAACAAATAAGAGGAAGTAGAAAAAACGTAGTTTGTAGAAATGAAATTGTGTACACTGTTATTTATATGTATATATGTAAACAAATTAATATTAGACTTGTATATATAAAGGATACATTGAAATAAGGAAGAAAAAAATGGACAAGT